>NC_142078.1:19824940-20124940 GCF_059756535.1 Pantherophis guttatus | reverse complement strand
CTCCTGCATGTTTAGAAAGCTTTTCTAATTCTTTTTGGCTTTGGGAAAAAGGAGAAGGGAGAGTCCACAGCAACACCCAAGGCCCTTTTTTCTGGCTCCCTCATTCCAGAGGGAGTGGAGGGTGGGCTACCAGGTTCCCCCATCTACGTTTTGCATAAAACAAGCTTTAGCAGGGAGACCTTTGGGGACCAGGAAGAAATATGATCTAAATTCTCTTTGGGTAATAGCTAGTTTGTGTCCTAAAGGAAATTAGTCCTATAGAATGTGTGGTGGGTAGGATAGAGATGTCCGCGGGAGGGGGTGTACAGTACAGGAAAAATTGCTTGGAGAAGCCAAGTTCAGTAGAAAAACGTTTTTAAGGTTGGAAAGCCCTTGGTGAGGGAGCCTGTGAATATTTCCAAAACTTCCCAGAAAATTCTAGCCCAGCCACGGTCTGAGAAGACTGCATACTTCCACCAGATGTAAGCACTCCAAGGAAACTTTGGCTGCCTTCTTGGATTCTCTGCTATGCTCCAGCCCTCCCCCCATCTGATCGGTCTAGGGGTCGCCTCTGCCTGTCACCCTCCCTCTGTCTGTCCTTCCTGCAACAGGCAGCCCCTGTTCAGCTGTTTCCAAGACAAACACTGAATTTGCAGGGAGGGGGGAGCTGCTTCCTCAAATTAAAGGCCTGGAGCCCCAGGCTGTCAGCCTGCCAAGCTGAAGGCCCAGCTCCCTCTTCTTTGCAGGCAGAGGCTCCAGCAGGCAAGAGTCGCTCTCTACCGGAGTCATATTGTTCCGATCTCTGGGTGCCCCTCCCCCTGTGCTGAGCTATCAAGTCCCCCGCCCCCCTATGCACACACTCGGGGACTCCTTTCACACTGTCCTTTAAACCCTCTTTCTTTGATGTCCAATTTTGAGAAGCAGAGACAACCACACCTGCAGGGTGAGGTGCTTCCCCCCTCCCTCTCCATTTTGTCTGTGGGTGAGGAGGACGTCCTGGCTCAGACTGAGCTGCGGCTGCCTGCAAAGGACCGCTTGCCTAGCATCTCCCAGGCCTCAAAAGGCTGGAAGCCTCAGCTGTCCCATCCCAAATTCTGGGGACCAGACCTGGCACCTTCCCAGCCCTGTCCCGGGAGCCTTCCAGCCCTCTCCCACTTCTGGGGGACTGCAGGATGGGAGGGAGGGCTCTCCTGCTCCTGTCCAGGGGGCTGTTTTCAGGAGAACTGGTAGTTTCAGGGCTGCCATCTCAATATGTCAAACTCGCATCATCACGTGAGACGTATCATGACTTTTCCACCCTTCGCTAAACCGGGAGTAGGTGTGGCCAGCGTGTGAGGCATCTGGCCCGCGGGCCGCGAGTTTGACAGCCCTGCTCTAAGGTGTCTTTCCAGCCAAGGCACTGGAGCCTGCATTTCCTGCTCCACCACGTAGGGAAAATGGGACGCCAAGGGAGGGAGAGGCAGTTGTGGGTCTCTGCGGAATAGCACTTCCTTGAAGGGAGGAAGGTCAGAGGGCCCAGCCTGGCCAGGAAGCAGATGATCTTGTTGGCCCTGAGTTCCCAGGGGGCCTTCCTGGGTGGAGCGGCTGGCCAGGGGAGATCATTGCAACAAGCCCTCCCCCCAGGCGACAATGTTCTGGATGGGCAAAGGTTTGGCCCTTTGGTCTTTATTTCTGTAATCATGTTAGCCATTTAGATGAGCGATGGAAAGGCAAAGACGTTTTCGGGTTTTGTTCAGGAGACACTGATGCCCTCAGCAGGGCAGGAGGGCTCTCCTTGGCCCAGCCATAAGCTCCACCCAAGAAGTGTGTGCATATGTGTGTTTGACGAGAGCCCTGGGCCCCGCGGATGGAAGGAGCCACTTTACATTTCATTTCTCTCCTTTTCTGGGTTTTCTCTCCAGAGCAAGACCCCTTGCTCCAGAAACTTCACGCTCTCTGGGCATGGAGGGACATGGAAAAGGTGAGTTTGATAAAGCGGCTTACAAGAAGTGGCCAAATTTGCTGCAGTGCATGGGGAAATCCACCCTCTCCTCTTTCTGAAGAGGAAGCTGTGTGGCCTCTTCCTCTTGCTCAGGCCCCCTGGGGACCAGTGGGGGGCTGCTTGGTTAACAGCACAGGTGTTCCGCTCCCACCACGAGGGGATTCTGCAGGTCACCTTGGGCTGGCTCCCTTTCTCCCTCGCTGGGAGGATGGCCCTCTCGAAAGCCGAGTGTCCCACGTGGGATGTGTGGCCCGTGGGCTGGCAAAGCAGGGTCAGTAGAGAGCCTTCTGGGTTTCCCTAGCTCCGGAAAGAAATGCGTCTGGGCTTTGCTGGCCTGCACGACCCGTTGGCCTGGCTCCTGGACGTGCTGGATTGCTGTGCAGACTGGAGAGGGCCGGGCTTGCTGACCCACATTGTCCGTGAACTGCAAGGCTGGATAAAGAGCCGTGCCAGTGATCAGCCGGTAAGGAGACCGCCGGACTCAGCTCGGGCATAGGCCTCAGAGCCTTGGGGTACCCTGGGGAGACGCAGAGGTCTTGCCCATTCGCCTCTCGAACGGATGGCAGTGGAGCGGCTTCTCTTCCAGAGGGGTATCCGGGCTCCTGCTGGGGCTTCTGCAGGCTCCCCTTGGGACCAGATGATGTTGGTTGCCACTTCTCTCAAAGTTTGGCATTTCCTACAGACTTGGAGAGGGAAGAGGGGTCCCCCATTTCTTGGTTTCCCCAATTTCAGCCTGCGTTGCTTTGGGTCTAGGATTCACAGCCTGCCTCTCTCTCTCTCTGTCTCTCTGTCTCTCTCTCTCTCTCCCCTTCCCCCTCTCCCTCCCTCCCTCCCTCCCTCCCTCTCTCTCTGGTGTCCTCAGTCTGGCTTAAAGCTGGAGAAGCTGCAGGCCCGTCTCTTTCCCTTGCTCGCCCGCTGCAATGTCAGCCTGCTGCAGCCCCTGATCAGCATCTATCAGCTCCACACTGCAGACCGCCACCATTTGCTGGGCTTCATCAGCCAGCTCTGCCAGCAGGGGAAGTTCAAAGAGGTGAGGTGCCCTCGCTTGACCACTGGGAGGCAGCGTTGCTCTCCCTCTGGGACTGCAAGGAAGGGGCCTGGGAGCAGGTGGCGGCAGGCGCAGGAGGGCCCGGGCCCTCTTCCCTCTTGCCAGGCTCCTTTGGGAAACCAAGTGGGAATCCTGTGGGCCTGCCTGGACTCTGCCTCTCTCTGAGTTACCCCCCAGCCAGCCGTTCCGAGGGCCTCTGTGTCTGCGCCTGCCTGAACCGTCCTTGCTGGCACGCCCCCCCTCCCCCCCCCGGACAAAGGAGGGCCTTCTTGGGAACGAAAGCCGTTCTCCTACCAGCAGCCATAATTTGGTGCCCCCATGATGTCTCAAAGGACATGGAAGGCTCCTTTGACTGGCGGGGCCCCACAGCTTAACATGCCACGATATTTCATGTTGGAGGGATGGCGGCTGCTTCGGGGCGGTATGAAGGCCCTCCATTGTCCATTCAGTTGTTTTATTTATGTTTTTTAAACAACTCCTAAAGGTAAAAAAAAGATGATGATATCTGGGCCTCTAAAAAGTGGGGTCAGCTTGTGCCTGGAGATTGGGGGGAAGGAGGCGTCTTTCTCTGGGCTGCCTGGAGTGGAGCAATTTTTCTTCAAAGGGCTGCTCTGCTCCGTTCAGCTGGAGGCCTCCCTCGTGGCTACAGAGACGGCCCAGGCTGCATCCCAGCCTGGCAAAAGCCTCTTCCTTTTGGATTACAAGGGGCAAACGCTTCCCTCAGTCAGACTATTCGGCATGGCTCTGCTAAGTAATTTGGAGTCAGATCTTCAGGAAATGTTCTTTTCTCTGCAGCCCTATGAGAGGAGGGCAAATGATTGGAGGTTGTGTGTGTGCGTGCTCTCATTTGTGAAAGAAAGAGGGGGGGGGGGATTGAATTCAGAATAACTCGATCCCCAGAGAAGAGGAAGGAAGGAAGGGACCGCCAGGCAGAGGCTCCGTTTTGAGAGATAATTTACCCTCAGATAGCCCGGCTGAGAAAGAAGGGAAGGACGGCGGTCTTGGGGGCTGCTGGGGACTTCCCAGGTGGGCCTCTCCCTGGTCACAGAGGAAAGTGGCTAGTCAGGCATTTGCAACCGTCCAGCATCCCCGCACTCCTTACCGACCAAACTCAACGGCTGCCCTCACTGGTTCCCATTGGATTCCATTCCAGAGAACAACCAGTCCCAAGGGTATATAAAAATAACAGCAAGGGAACGGCATGGAGGCACAGTTGGGTCTGCTCAGTTTTTTTTCTTGCCGGCCTCCTCTCTCCCCTCTCACTCTCATTTCCAAAGCTGATCAAAATAGAAGCCTGGGAATGGCTTTGGCCCTCCCTCCCTCCCTTCCTCTCCCACCCCCACCCCTACCCCTTTGGATGTCTTCAGCTTTTCAGAGGGGGGCAAAGTTAGGTTCGTGTTGGAGGCTCTGCGTTTAAATCCCCTGTGTGTTTAAAGTCACTTTGTGCACTTCTGAATGAATGGCCAGAGAATTCTGCACTCCCAAGCGCTTGCTGGGCGCCCCTGCAGGCCGGGTGTCTCAGCGGGGGGTGGGGGGTGGGGATGGGGGAAGCTTTGTTTGTAAAGGGGGTGGGTCAGGTGAGGCTTTTGGACCAGGCACTTGCATGAATAGCCCTACCAGAGGTGAATAACATTGGTGGAGTTCTTCATGCCCTCTGCGTTTGGCTGTTTGCTTGCAGATGTTTCATTGCCCAACTGGACAGTTCCAGCGGGGTGAGTCACTGGTACTTGAGGACGCTGGGTAACTCTTTGGGGCCAAAAAGTTACCCAGGGAGGGAGATGTGTCCCTTCTGAAATGTGTGTGTGCTGAGAGGGGGTCGGATGCCCTCTTGCTGTGCTTGAAGGGGCCCAGAGAGAACGTTTTGGCAATCTCTAAAGAGCTGCCTTGAAAAATGCCAGCAGGCCAGCCTGTGTGCGTGCGTGTATGTCCACAAACCCTTTCTGCTGACTCTTGGCACTGCTTTATGAACCCTCCTCCCACCTTTCCTTGTTTCATAGGCTGCCACTTTAAGTATAAAACTGAAACTCCAACCAGACCTGGAATTTGAGAAGGTAAATTCCGTGCAAAATGCAGATGATGTCCTTGCAACATCTTCCTGCTTCTCCCTGAAATACTAGCTGTCCATCTGCAGGGACAGAGAGCATTCAGGGTTGTTTAGCCTGATTGGGTAGCTCTTCTGGGGTTTCTTCCTGCAGCCTTTTAGACTAATGAGAGTGCGGCGTGCCAATGCGCCATCCCCCTTCTGTGCCCTAGATGTGTGTTCCGTTGCTGCTTCAGGACAAAACGGAACTCGTTGAAGCTTACGTGGAAGGTAGCCCTGAGCTGCAGCAGAGCCTCTTGCGGCTCCTGGACTCATGGTCCGTTCCAGGCTTCCAGGTCAAAGACCTGGCAAGGTGAGGGGGCTGCTGGGAGGCTGCCTGGGGAGGACTTCCTTTCCTGGGGGAGCAGCATTCCCTCTCCTCAGTCAGCTGAGCTCTGGCAGCAAAAGGGAAATAGCTGCTAACTTTCCTAAAATTTGCTCTGCAGAATGAGTAAATGTTATTTCTTCCTCCTTGTTGCTTTTGTTCTTACTTTACTATTGCTTATAATTAATGTGAGGAAGGGGAGCCTCCCTTGAGCACCAGAGTCCCATCTGCTGAACGCCAAAAAGGCCCCCACACAAACGGGCTTCAGACCTTTGCTTCCGTGTGAATTCAGTTTCAAGAGAGTCCCCGAATGTGTGTTCTGGGCTCCTGATGAATCAGAGCACACGGGGCAGAGGTGGGGTATGTGTGCCTGTATGCACAGGGGGGTATCCTTGGTTAAGTGGCTGGAAGGAATTCTGCCCAGGATCAGGGGCAGCTGGCAGGAGGCCTAGGGATCTTGCTGGCTGGACTGACTCCCGCCACCTGCTTGGGTCCCTTTCAGACAGTATCAGGCCCTGCCTGGCAAGTGGGCAGAAAAGATCAACTGCAGGACGATGCATAAAATGGCCTTCCGGATGCTGGACAGATACAGCCTGGACCCAGGTGGGCACGCCCGGCATGTCCCGGTTGGGGAGGGGGGGGAAGCCCTCATCCTGGGGGACAGTTGGGAGCTGGATGGAGTCTGGGGTTGCTCAGGGTTGTTTTTGATGGAGAGAGGGGGGAGAGGACTGGGTCCCACAGTCTGAAGGGACCAGAGAGAGCAGTTTCCACATGAGAATCCAGTTTCTGCCCAGAAAGAATGCCTGGCCCAACCCTGCACGTCCTTCAGGACTGTGAAACAAATGGTTATTTTTCATTTACCGGACAGATCACCAACCGTGTGCTCCCTCCCTTGTTCAAATGCAATTTCGAGAATATCTTTTTTTAAAAAGGGGGCTAGAAATTGACTTCTGAAAAAAGCTTCAGCCTTTCAGGATTGCCAGGTCCGGTATGACCACACGCGCTCCACTTCAGCACTTTTACCACACTCACCCTCCCTAAAATGCCCCCACTTCAAGCAAGCCAGGTTCTTCTTACTGCTAAGATAAGCTGTGAACTCAAGGCCGGTGGTGGTTCGAATTGGCCCCCTGTGATTGGCAGGGCCTTTCCAGCCATGTAACGCTTGCTGAGAACGGAGGGTGCGCTAGCCTGCCTGGGGATTGCAAGCACCACAGGGGCCTGAAGGGCCAACCCTGGGCAGCCTTGCGGGTGGCTGTGGGTCGCCCTCCAAGGTGAGCTGCTGCCAACAGCAGAGGGCAGGCGAGAGCTGCCCTAGAACGCGGGACTCTCCTGCATCTCTCTGGGGAAAATACCCGCTCCCTCCTCCTTTGTTGCTTGGAATCACACACACAGGCACACACTCATGTATTTCAAGGGGGAGTTGAATAGCAGAGCCTTCCAGGTGTTGGTCCCTCTGAATCTGTTGGGACTAAGCACCCTGCATCCTCGGTTTCTGAGCCTTAAAAGAGTTCGGCACAAGGCAGGGGTGAAGGGCCTGGGCAGGTGGTAGAGTGAGCCCTGCTTGGTCCCTTTCTCTGCTTACACTGACCCATCCTTTCTCCCCTCCCCCCCCCTCCACAGTACTTTGTCCCCATATTCTCAACCAGCGACACCTGGGCACTTTGAAATACCTGCTGCACAAGAGATTTGTTGAGGTATGTGGTGGGAAGGAGGAGAGTATTAAAAGGCCATGGAGGCTCCAGTCCAGTGTTTTTATGGCATTGTTTTGCAACGTCTCTTACAGAAATCCATGACGCAAGAAAACTGGGCAGATCACATCCAGGTCAGTGTGATTTTGCTCCCAGCCACGTAGATCTCTGTGGCTGCTGTCCCATGAGATCGTAACGTGGCTGGCTTGGTTTGGGTTCAGGCTGGGTGCCAAGGAGTTACTGTGGTTTGCCAGGTAGAGCTGCATGTCTTGCTCTATGGGGACCGTTGAAACCAACCGTGGCTCATAGCAGGGGGTGACTCTGTCTCTGGTCTCCTGTGCCGAAGCAGGTGAAACGACTGCCTTCGACTCAGAACCATAAGTCACACCTTCACTTTTAGGTGAGAAGTCCATCAGAGGCTTCCGGTGTGCAATAAATGTAGGTCATGCTTTTTCTCTAATTGGAGACGTTACCCCATTCCAGCAGGTTCTGTCAACCTTCCCAACCGTTCCTCCACCCTTGTAGGTAGTGTGGCATCTTTCCCTCTCTGGGCACACAGTAATCCCACTGGTTCTGGGTTTTCATTTTGTGTTGGGGTCGTCTGCGTTAGACTCAGTTACATTTTGAAGTGCGTTCATCAGAAATTGTCCTATGGTGTGATTATTCCAAAGCGGCCATGTGAGCGTAGACTTAGAAAGGTCACCTTGGAGAGCATCAGCCATACCGAATGGGAGGACCGGGAGGATGCTGCTTCCTTTGGAAGATAGTAATGACGGGCTGAGGGGAATCTAGTGGCACTGCCAGGGCGGTGAGTGTCTGAGCGCATTCTGTCTGCCCTCTGAAGCATCCCGGCTCCACCACAGAAGAGCGCTGGCGGATTTTACAGAAGGGCATTGAGAGAGATTAGAAAGAGGAAGAAAATGCCTCTGACAAGCCTTCCATTGGTTAAGGGCCTTGCAAACTTCCTGTGTGCTGCTTTGGCTTGCAGCCAGGTAGACGCCTCAGATAGGTCTAAGGAGCTGTCACCCAAGAGCCGTCCACCCCACTGCAAAACGGGATTTAGGGAATGCCAAAGCTCAGCCTTCAGCTTATTTGTAGCTCCAGGGGGATGGAGCTGCCCTTGGGAGGCATCTGCTTCCCCCACCCCCACCCCGCCCATCCCCATCCCCAAAAGCACAGCAGCCACCGAGGCAGCTCAACAGCAGCAGAGAGGGAGCTATGCTGGGCCTTCCGCCTTGCTTCTGTTAATCCCCTTCCTCAGCTCAAATGGGCCATAGAAGCAGGCTGTCCAGAGCCCCCACTGCAGACCGCCACTGGGGGGTGGAGGACTCCCCCGGCTGAGAGTGCGGATGGGCCTTGAATTCGAGTTGCCCGGGCAGCTTCCCATTGCTGCTGCCTCCATCTTCCTGCCAGGGCGGGTGGGCGGGCGCAGACGCAGCCTCCTGCTGCTGGGTGCAATGGGAGGGCGAGAGAGCTGCCAGGCCTCATTCCTGAGATGCCTCCAGCCACCTGAGGGGTGGCGCTCCTGCTGGAGTGGGGATAAATCACTCAGTGGCCCAGGTGAAGAGTGGCCAGGGGCTGCGGACTCCGCCCCCACCCTACCCCAGCCCCAGAGAGGAAGAGGGACTGGGGCAGAGCCAAAGGGAAGGAGGCCCTTTGCCAGGGGAGAAGTAACACTACACAGAGAAAGCTTTCCCCTCCCCACCCACCCCCCACTGGAAAACAGTCAGTCGGAGGAGCCCTGGCCGAAGCTGTTGTGTGTGGGGGGAGTTGGAGCCCCAGGAGGTCTGCAGGTACCCTCAGCCACTGTTTTGGCCCCCATGGGATGGTCTTTCCTTACTCCTCGCAGGGGGTGGCCTTTTGTTTTCACCTTTTGGGCCCTCCAAGTGATTCCTGTGCACTAGCCACCTCCTCCTCCTGGATTCCCCCCCCCCCCCAGCATCACTTGTGCCAGAGGCCACTTGGCTTGTTGGCTTGGAGCCAGCGCCTGACGCCCCCCTTGGCGTGCCCGGAGCAGGACAGGAGGGGACACTGCCCCCCAGCTGGCTCTTCTTCCCCATGTTGCACCAGCCCTGCTGCCTCAGCGGCTCTGCAGGGAACAGGCCAGGTTCCCACACGTTACCTGTCTTCTGTCGCTGGAGAGAGGAATGCGGCCCAGCCAGTGTGTTGCCTCCGGTGCCGAACCCATAAAACAAAACCGGAACGGTGGGAAAGGCCGATGCAGGGCTCCAGTTTCAGGCTTGCCTGCTTCTTGGGAATCCCACACAGAAAGACGGAAGGAGAGGAGATGACGAGCCAATGAACAACGAATGTTCCTGGCAGCTCTTCCTCCCAAAGAAGACCGGAGTGGTTGGTGGGGGGTGGGGGGTGGGGGTGGGGGCTTAAGGAAAGTATTTATTTAAACAATAAATACTAAACAGTAACACTAAAACAGAGTTTTCCGTAAAAGCATAAAGCAAAATGAGTGGCAGGGAAGTCTAAAAGCGGTGGAGAAAGACCCTCCCTTTCCCCCATGGCTGGGTTGGGGGTCCACAGCCCACCCATTAGGAGTAGATCCAGAGATGCCTATCCTGCCGCCCAGGGAGAGGGTCTTCGCTTTTGCCTTCCCTGACCCGGAGCAGCTCTGGTCTCGTCTGCCTCCCCGGGATCTTTGACTCCCAAATGCCCCGTGGGCTGCACTGCCCGAGGCCGGTGGGACTGGGCTGCCTCTCGGCCCACCGGCATCCCTCTCTTCTCTCCCTGCTTTCCAGGGCATCGTCCAGGACAACCGGTGGTTGCAAGAGCAGCTGGTGCAACTCCTGGTCCGTTACGCTGGCCTGGGGGTTGCTGCCCAGTGGGCCCAGCACTACAGCCTCCTTGGGGACAGCTTGCCGCCTGGCCTGGCAGCCCGGATGGAAGAGACGGCCATCGCGGAGAGGTAGTAAGACAGGAAGCATGCATGTGTGTGTGTCCTTTCCTGTGGCCGGCAGAATCGGCCACAGGCTCCCTGGATGCCGGGCTAGGAAATCACAAGGGAAGGTCTGCTAGAGACGTCCTTGAGTCTGCCTCGTTCCTCCAGCCTTTGGGCCGGAGCTTCCAGCCCCTCCAAGAGGGACCCTTCTGGGCAGGTGGGGTGCTCTCAGCTTCCGCGTCTCCTAGACTTGGAACAAGAGGGGAGCCAAGGAAGTCCCCAGTAGGTCTGAGGCATCCCCAGGCGCTCCTCCTTCAGGAAAGGGGGCAAAGTGGTGAAGAGCAGCACTGGGAGTGTAACCCTCCGCCTTCAGATGGGAGCACCAAGTTGGGTTGCTTCCCAGGCTAATCAAGAAGCCGACTTGCAAGGAAAAAAGGCGGCTAATTTTGTTTCAGAAGAGCGGGCAGCTCCAGAAATGGCTTCTTGGAAGGAGGGTGTTGTGTTCCACCACATCCTTCGACCGAAGATGCCCCCACCTGCAAGGCCCAGGAGCCTCCTAGGCCGCTTCTTAATGCTGCTTGTGGCGGCACACAATTTCAGCCACTGGGACTGGTGTCTGAGTGTGGGGAATGTCTTCCTTCTGTTTGTTTAAAAGAAGCCTCCCCCCTGCCCCCCCCCCTCCCAGGGACGATGCCTCAGAGCAGAGCCCGAGTGCTTGGGACAGCATGAAGGAGGGCTGCTATCGGCTCCCCGTGCCAAGGGCAGACATCCTTTTCTTGTCCACCTGGGAAGAGGTGATGGCGTGCCAGGAACAAGTGCTCCAGGTGAGGACTCCCCTCCCCTCCTCTGGCTCTGGGGCTTTCCCCTGCTTAAAAGGGCCCCCCTGGAAGTATCCCTAGTTTCACTGAGTCACTTAATCCGGGCTGGTGCCCAAGGACGCCCTTTCCTGAAGTGCCCAAGCAGGGAGACCCCCTCCGCAACCTGGGAAGGGCCGAAGAGCCTTCATGCTTTTCAAAAGCTCTGTGGGGCCCCTGTGGCCCTCCCTTCCACAAGCCCCACAGAGGGGAGTCCGGCTGTAGCTCCTCCTCCTCAGCGGCATCTCTGGGGCAGCGCCCGGGGCCCACGAGATAACCCACCCGCTGTCCTTCGTCCACAGCCTGGCCAAGTCGTTGGCATCGACATGGAGTGGCGCCCCTCGTTCAGCACCATTGGAGGGAAGCCGCGGGTCTCGGTTGTTCAGCTGGCGATTTGGGGCCACGTCTTCCTCTTGGACATGTTGCAGCTGCTTCAGCAGGGGGAACGGGAGGCCCAGGCTGCCGTCTGCAGCTTCTTCCAGACTCTCCTGGCCGACCCAGCCATTGTGAAACTAGGCAAGTGGCATGGGGCCCCTCCCGGGTGGGCCCCTTAATGGGGCCGGTGTTGTTTCCACCAGAATTATGTGTCTCCTGCTTTCTGACTGAGAGGGTTCAATCACTCAATCAATCAGAATAGAGCTTGAAGGGACCTTCAAGGTCGTCTAGTCCAACCCCCTGCTCAAGCAGGAGAGCCTAACCCCATTCAGACAGGTGGCTGTCCAGCCTCTTCTTGAAAACCTCCAGGGACGGAGCTCTTCCACCGGTTGATGTTTCTCCTTAATTCCAGGTTGCTTCTCTCCTTGTTGAGTTTCCATCCGTTGCTTCTTGTCCTGCCTTCTGGTGCTTTGGAAAAATAGGCTGACCCCGCCCCCCCCCTTCTTTGGGGCAGCCTCTCAAATACTGGAAGACTGCTACCCATGCCTCCCCTTGGTCCTTTTTTTCTCTAGACCAGCCAAACCCAAATCCGGCAACCGTTCTTCATGTTCTTCATCACCTTAGTTGCTCCTCTTTGCTCTTTTTCCAAAGTCTCAACATCTTTTTTGTAATGTGGTGACCAAAAGTGGAGGCAGGATTCCAGGGGTGGCCTTACGAAGGCCGTCTAAAACAGTGCATTTAAAGTGGTCTCCCAGGCTTTCCTTGGGGCTCTGGAGCAGCCGAATTTGGGGGCAGACCTGAGCCAGGCTTCGTGTCTCTCTGCAGGCTACGGGATGTCAGGAGACCTGCGTAACCTCATGGCAACCTGTCACATTTCCAGAGATGCGGACCTGCAACTCTGTGGCATTCTGGACCTCCAGCTGGTACACCAAAAGGTCAGGAGAGGAAGTGGAATTTCTGGCCCATGGAGGGAAAGGAAACCCCCCCTCCCCCCCCCCCACACACACCAGGATTGAGCGGCTCAGGCCCTCTCTGTGCCCACCTTGGGGTGCTTCAGGGCAATCCAGGGCTTTTCACAAATGCTATACAGCCCCTTTGGCCTGATCTTCTTTGGGAACCCTCCCCCCCCCCCACCTCCATATTTCAGCCTCTCCAAACCAGGAAATGCATTCCCCAAGACTTGGCCCAAATCCAGGGTTAAGGACTCTGCCGGAACACTGCCTCGCCTCATCTTCCTTCCTTCCTTCCTTCCTTCCTTCCTTCCTTCCTTCCTTCCTTCCTTCCTTCCTTCCTTCCTTCCTTCCCTCCCTCCCTCCCTCCCTCCCTCCCTCCCTCCCTCCCTCCCTCCAGTTGCCGAAGCGCTCCAAGAAGAGCTGCCAGCCAGCACTGGACCCCTGCCCAGCGAAGGACAAGGCCTGGGGAAGCAAGCTCCCCGAGAAGGGGCTCAGCCTGCTGGTGCAGGAGGTCCTGGGCAGACCCCTCAACAAGACAGAGCAGCTGTCCAACTGGGAGAAGAGGCCCCTTCGGGAGACGCAAATCCTTTACGCAGGTCTGGCTCCCTTGCCCCCTTTTGAGCTGACCAAGAGGGCGCTTTAGTGGGGTGCAGTGGCAGGGGGGGGACCCTCAAAAGCTTTCCCGGAGAAGCAGTCCAGCCTTTTCCCTCCGGGGAGCTTTCTGCCTGGTTATAGACAAGGCACTCTGTTTCTGCCTCAGCTTCTCTGCCCCACAAGTTGACGCTGCCCACCTCGCAGGGCTGTTGTAGGTTTATAGAGAAAGATGGAAAGCTACGCCCGACTTGATAGCAGCCCTGACTGTGGTGCCTTTCTGCAGCCTGTGATGCCTATTGCTTGCTGGAGGTGCATGCAAAGTTGTTGAAGGACCCGGCTGCCTTCGGCCTGAGCTCCGATATGGTGGGGATGATGAGGAAAGCCGGCCACCCCAAGGCAAAAGCAAGGAAGCCACCGAGGAGGGAGCAGGAAGCCCCCCCCACGGTCAAGGAGGTGTGTGGGATTGAAGCCCGAGAAAGGAGGCCGCTGCTGAGCAAACCGCCACCTGAGCTTTGGGCTGCTCTGGGCTGATGCTGGGCTCGTCCTTCAGCCAGCCATGCTTTGGGCTCTCTTCCCCCTTTGGGGTTGTTATGTGGCAAAGGGGTTCAGCACCAAGTTCCCCCTTTAGCGAAATGCGGCTAGACCCTGGATGGGCCCATTTTCCCCTACAGAGTCCAGCATCCGTCCTGGCAGATGCCCCCAGGGCTTCGGTTGGCATCCTGGCGCAAGACTTCCGTGTGGTCTGCGACAACATGTTGCAGGGCCTGGGACGATCCCTGCGCTGCCTCGGGGTGGATGTCCGGATCCTGGGGAACGATGATGAGCACCGGAGGGCTGCTGAGGTTGGTGGCCGTTGGGCCCAGTCTTCTCGGGTGGGAGTGGGCTCCTCCCAAGGCTGGCTGTGTGTGCCCCACCCTGGGCCTGGCAGAGCAACCTGGGCTCCGGTTCAACCCGCAGGAAAGTCCTCGACTGTGGAAAGGGGGGGGGGAACTTGCAGTCCTTCCGAAGATCAGAGGCTGAAGGCAGAGATGAGCTCGGTTCAATCCTGGCCCCCTCACTCATGCCACGCCCTCCTCTGCCTTCCCTGGAAGGATGTCCTGTTTCCATGGGGACAAGGCAATTGGCCTTCCTAGTGCTCCACACGGCCAGTGGCTTTGAGCCACGCTTGGCCAATCAAAGATACCGACGAGCACTTCTTATCCTTTCTCCCCCCCCCCCGCCCCATCTCCCCAGCTCTTTTCCTTGGCTCAATGGGGGCCGATGAGCTCTGGCAGGTGGACCAGGAAGCTCTCTGCAAGCAGCCGCCAGCCCACCCTCCGGCTTATGTCCCCGACTCCAATGGCTTTGCGTGACTCTGGGACTTTGCAGGTGGAGGGCACAGCAGCGGGGTGGCGGGTTGCCGTGTTTGTGGTCCCACGTAGATGAAGGGCAGAGAGCAGTAGGTTTCCCACCGCTGCCCCAGAAGGGAAGGGCTCCCAAAGTAAGTCTGTCTTTTATTGATTCCTTTCCAGATTGCCAGGGAAGAGAATCGAGTGATTTTAACCTCCGGCCTTCCATTTCATTCGGTGAGTGCCTAGAGAGGTGGGAGGAGAGAGGGGGGTTCCTGAGCTCCTCCGTCCCCCAGTAACTCCCCTTGGCCACCGTAGACTTCTCTCCTGTGGCAGCTGGTGGTTGTCCCTTCCCCTTTCGTGGCCAGGCCGGGGTTTCAGCCAGGAGCTTCCCGGCTGCCCTGCGATTCCTCTCCTCCACCCGCTCTTCTCAGTCGCAGCGTGGTCTCCAGGCCCCACCACCTTTTCCCAACCAGGCCCTCTCTTGCTTTTGCCCAGCTGCGGTCCCAAGTGGGCGAAGGTCGGTGTTTCTCGGTGAGCTGCTCAGAGAAGGCCAGGGACCAAACCCTGCAGGTCCTGAAGCATTTCAACCTCCGGGTGACCTTGGCTGATGTTTTCAGCCGCTGCCAGGTAAGATGGCCCGAGCCTCCTCTGGCAGGCCCTTTCCAGGCCTTTTGGCTTCTTCCGGCTTTTTTTTGGTCTCCTCCTTGTCCTTGTGGGACTGGGGGCTGAGCGGTTAGCAGATGGGCAAGAGCCCGTCTCCTCTGCGTGCAGGTGGCCGTCTGAAGAAGGCGAAGCGCTCCTTCGGGAAGTTCCTTTTGGGTCTGCTGGGAGGAGGGCAGTTCAGCCCCACAGAAAAGGAATGACGACTTAGGGAGAAGCTGCGGGGAGAGCCCCTTTTTGCTTGCAAAGCCCTTTCCTCTTTCTGGCAAGGAGGGGGTTCCAGGAGCACCTTTCTCGGACTTGTTCGGCTCGTGGCGAAAATCTGTTTCCTCAGTTTCCTCCTCGTGGCTTGGAGGGGAGCAGAATGTTAACGGGCAGCACAGGGCAGGGAGGGGTCTCTGATGCCTCGGTGCCAGTCATTCAGCGTGGCTGTGAATGGGCCTCAGGCTCGGTTCTCCCATACAGCGCAAATGGCTGCATGTCTTCATTGTGTCTGTCCGCCAGGGAGAGCAAAGCGGGAGCGTGGCCCTTCTGCCCTTTTCCTTTGCAGGGGTCCCAGAGCGTTTCTGCAGCTGAGGGGCTGGGGAGGCCACCTCCTCCCCTTACCTAGGGAGGGCCGTGGGGCACGCAGGCCAGAGCTGGCACCTTCTTTCCAGGCAAAACCATCCATCTTGGATGTAGGGCGTAGTGGGAATGGGAGCGCCCGAGGACTTGTTCATCCCCAGAGAGCGGCTGTCGGGTGGAGCCGTGCCCCAAACAGGAGGCGAGGGGCTTGCTCAGGCAGGCTCCTTTCCACAGCAGAGAATCCCCTGCTGCTGCCTTTCCCTCTGCATTCTGCGCAGGATCCTCTTGATGGAAGAGGGAGAAAGAGCAAGTGGTGGGGGGGGTTTGGGGGGAGCCAGTTGGACCCTGGCCGGGATCTCACCAGCGGTGGCTGCCTTGCAGAGGGCGGCTGCCTGGTTCCCACAGACGGTCTGTTTTCCTGCCAAGATCTCAGTATCTTCAGAAACCCAGCGGAGCATGAAGGCCACAAACAGGGAAGAACGACCCCCACCCCCCACCCCAACTTGTCCTTTTCCCTAACGAGCCCTGCCTAGGCTTTCCCCCTCAGAGCCCAAAGCGGAGGGAGAGAGGAGCCTTTGCAGCCCCGTCTGATCGAGCGAGGCGGGCAGAGAACACTCCTTTCCTCATCCTGCTCAGAATGGCCTCCCTTTTGCCTTCCATCTGGCCTGCCCTCGTCTTACCTTCTCTGAGGCCAGGTAAAGATTTTTTGGGATGGAGCAAAGAGTTAAGGCTTCCCTGCTGTTCAGAAGTAGCCAGATCTGGGTTGGTGTTTCTCTCTGGACGGCCTCCGAGGCCTTTCCTGCTTGAGAGTTTCCCGGCCTCCATCTTTCTTGGAGGATGCGGTTGCAAGGAAGGAAGGAAGGAAAGGAAGGAAGGAAGGAAAGGAAGGAAGGAAGGAAGGAAGGAAGGAAGGAAGGAAGGAAGGAAGGGGGCTTCCCTGAAAAGCCAGCACTTTCCCATCCTTGGGAACATGGCAGGGTCTTTCCTCCCATGGATCTGTCCCTTCCCCCTATGGGAAATGGCCCCTCAGACTTCCCAGGCTGAGAAGGGCAGCTGGCAGGTGTGTCTCCCCGCTCCCCCTGGGCTGGTTATCTGAGGTCGTGGACTCGGATGCTTGCTTGCTGGAATCGGAAGGAGGAGATGGCCCAGGCACCCTTTCTCTGGGTACGGTTCGGTGGAGCGCCAGTGCGGCTGGGGAATCTCGGGGGTGGGGACTTCACATTTTCTTTGGGGGTCATGGAAGCAGCCTTTTCCCCAACTGAGCCTTATGGGTCTTTCCTTCTTGGGACCCAGGCAACTTCGTGGCTTCCACGCCTTACTGGCCCCCCGTGCCCAGGAATTGCTCTCTCCTGAGGGGGCAGACTTGGGGTGTGGCCATTCCCTTTTGCTGGAGTGTCTTTGGAAGGGGTCTTGCTTTGCCACCACCTCCCCAATTTTGGGGTCTCCTTGGTGGCACCCTTCCCTCCAGCAGGATCTGCATTGCAACCTCTGGTGCTGTGCTCCCTCTGGAACAAAGGAAAGGCCGGGAGGTTTGCAGGGTCCTTGGGGCAGAGGGAGCCAGGAAAGGCCACGGTCCCTCTTCCACTCTCTCGCTGCGGGGCTGGAGGGGAGATGTCGGGCGTGGTCTTTCCCTGAAGGGAGGTTGGCAGGGCCAGGCTGCTCCTTTGCAGATGCCGTTGGCAGCCATTTGAATGTTCTGGGGCTGACTTTTCAGCCCCAAGCGGATCTCCTGGTGTGAATTACCTTTGCGTGAGCCCTGCCGGCCTTCGCAGGCAGCAGAGAGGCGTCCTTCCCTGCCCAGTGGGCCAGCCAGAGCCTCTTCATATTTCCCCCAGATTCTTTGCAATCCTTATTTTTCACAGTCTGGGCTTCCCTTCTCTTGCCAATTTCCCAGGAGGGCTGCTGGAGGGCGAAGATTTCTCACGATAGCAGAGCAACCGGAGCCTGCAGTGCTCACGGGCCCCGCGGTAGGGCTGCTGGCGCTTGGCATGCAGCTGCTCAGATACCCAGAGTGGTCAGTCCGCAGCGTTCAGCCGGACTGGCTTGCCCAGGCAAAGGTGCCTTTTCCACCAGGGGCGAGTGAGGCAGCTCCTGCTGGCTCTGCTCCAGGAGGGCTGGGGCTGGGGGTGGCGAGTCAGGAGCTTTCATGCACCTGCCAGGCGAAGGTGGCAGCCAGTCAGCCACCTGGCTCACTTTGCTGGAGTACTGGGGAGATAAACTCAGTTGCCCTTCTGTGCCTCGGGGCCCCTTCTGGGGGCCACAATGCTGAGCGCCTTCATCCCTGAATGGATCACTTGCCGAGTTTCCAGGGCCCGTCCCTTCTCCATGATCTGTTTGTGCACGGGAGAGTTCCCACGCTAAAAATACACTGTCAGTGATAAGAGAAAGCTGGGGGGAGGGGGGGCATGGAAATGTCCCTGCACTAGGAGGAAAAGGCTGTTGTGCTGCTTCTAAAAATACGTGGGCATCTCAGAAACAGGAAAGGCAATTGGGGTGGGGGTGGGGGTATGCCAGCTCTTAACCCTCATCCTGCGGGTAAAGTTGCAGCCTTTCCCCAGAGCCAGGCGAAACCACCCTGGGGGCACTGGGGCCGTTTTGCTGGCAGCTGCTACTCTCCCGCCAGGGCTTGGCAAGGGGGCTTCAACGGCTACATGCCTGGGCTGCTAGCAAGTCAGAATGCTCCCCGAGCCCCTTGGGGGCTGCCTAGCATGGGCAGGAATGCTCCAGCCTCTTTCCTAGGCGACCCTGGCAAGCTGGTGGTGGAGACCCGGCTCTCTTTTGCCTCCCTGGGGGTCGCGGCCCAAAGGGAGGTTCCTCTGCCAAGGCAGGTGCGGACGGGCACTAAGCAGGTGCCGCAGGGTGAGGAAGCGGCAGGGAGGTCTGCCTTTTGGCCTCGGCTGGGAATCCATGGCAAGCGCTGCTCATCTGGGCACGGAAGGGCATTCCCTCTTTGGTGGCATCTAGCGCTCAGCACCTGGAGCCTTGCCCGCTGAGGCTCAAGCCGAGGAACCAGCCTCCTTTAAGCAAAGTAGAGCCCCATTCCAAAGGAGAAGCTGCGGGGGGTGGGGGCGTAAATGGCACTTTGGGTCAGTGGCATCTGGTAGGCTGGCTGGGAGTCTCCTGTGCCTGCCCTTCTGCCTCGGGCCTCCCTCCTCCGTCCTTTCTGCTGGCCTCTGGCCTGCCTGCTGTGGGCCAGATTAACCTTTTGGTCTCTTCCTGACCTAATAAAATCTCCTCTCTGAGTTGGAAGGATTAGCTGGCCATTGGCAAATGCCAAGCATGGGTGCGGAGGACAGACACATCGCTGATGACAGGGTAATCTCCCTCCGCGATAATAGAAAACCCTGGCTGCAAATAAAGCCACGGCCTGTTTGGTGGGGCTGAGTGGTTGGTTGGCACAGCAATGCGCCAACGGTAGCCCTTTCCGAACCTCTGGAAGGCCCGGCGGGGGAGGAGGGCTCCCTGGGGGAGCCATGAGCCTGGAGGTGATGCCATCCCAGCCCACAAGCCACTTCGGGGTACGCAGGGACCAAGGCGGCACTAAGGTTTTCTTATTCAGCCTCCTTTAAGCAAAGTAGAGCCCCATTCCAAAGGAGAAGCTGCGGGGGGCTTATTCAGGTGCCTCCTGCCCAGGGCTCAAGCACAGGTTGCCTCTTTTCCGTAGGGACTGTGGCTGCTTCCTGCTGGGCACAGAGGCCTTCACGAACCCATTGTGGCCCCAGCAGTGCCCCTCTCTCGTATACGGCTCCTCTCCTCGGGGGCCCAAGATAGCCAGGGCTGTGTCCTCTGCTCCCCCCCACTCCTCGGGACCCAGACCAAGGACTGCGGGGCAAGCTGAGCTTCTCAAGGCATCCATGTCCATGTCCAGGCAGGGTGTCCAACTCAGTTTGGCCGTTTGCTCTGGATCCGAGGCCAGGCAGTGCAGTGGTCATCCACGCTCCCTTCCTCAGGCTGCTGGTGCCGGCAAGCTCTGAAGGGGGCGTCGTGGTGCTCTGGTTGAGGGAGGGAGGAAGGGAGGGAGGGGGCTGAAAGGCAGACGGGTGGCGGGAGAGGATGCAGGCGTAAACACGAGGACACGGAGGAGATGCGGAATCTGGAACTCTTCCAAGGGGAACTCCTCTTCCTTTCGGGCATCTCTCCCTTGCCCTTCCCGCAGCTGACCAAGAGGCTTTGGGAGGCCATAAAGAGCTGGGCGCTGGCAGTGGCGGTGGGCGCGGGAGGTGTCCTCAAATTTCCTGAAGACGGACTGTGGTTGCAGGCAGGTGAGGCTATGGGCCTTCCTCCTCCTCCTCCTCCTCCTCCTCCTCCTCCTCCTCTTCTGCCCTTTCTCCATCCCTCAGCCCACTCCTGCTCATTCGGGTAGCCCCTCCATCCCGGTCTGGGTTCTCGGTCCCTGGGGTGGGGGCCGGAAAGTCTTCCCTGAGCAGGGAGCCTGGGCGCCTTGGCCCCCATCCCAGAAGGAGCCGCTCTGCATCCTTCCTTATCGCTTCTGCTGGGCTGGACAAACTCTTATCTCCATCCGTCAGGATGTCAAGCGACTCATTAGGGAGAAAGCTTACATTAGGGGAGGCGGAAGGGGGGGGTGTTACCCTCTTAAGGGTGAGAAGCAGGCAGTTGCTGTGCCCCCCCCCCCACCTGTTCACTGCAAAGGAGCCCCCCCCCCTGTTGGTAGGATTCAGGAGCACAGCAGCCAAAGGGTCAGATGGAGGCAAAGGGCAGCTTTCTAGAAGCCCCAAATCACCATTTTTGAAGCAAAGTGGCTGCCATAAAGGGGAAGAAACCCCAGGAAGGGTGCAGCCACCCCCCTCCCCAGCTGGCTTTGGGAGCTCCAGGGCCAGCTGAGGCTCTCCGCAGTATCACCTGTTGGGAGGGGGGCGCTTTTGTGAACTCCTCCCTGCAGGGAGAGGCGGCTGCTAAGATGAGCTGAGCTGGGTGGGGGCCTTTGCAAGCCGGACAGGGAACCTCTGAAGCAAAGGGACCTCCGCTGAGCTGGGAGGCAAAGGGCAGCTATTTCCAGTTTCCTCCCCTTGAACTTGAGTTCAGGAGTCATCCTCAGCTAGAGGGGTGACGGGGGTGGTGGTGGGGGGAGGGTGTGCGTGGAAAACCAGAGGCCGGAGCTGCTCCCGTGCAGCACGAAGGATATAAAAGGAACGGAAAATTGCTTCCAATCCGGAAGGCTGGCCGCCTCTGAAATGTTCTCACAGAACCGCTTCTCTCTTTAGCTCAAGTCACAGGAGAGCAGGGCACTCTGGGAATGCTCCCGGGGGCTTCCCCCATGGAGCCGCCTGGGGTCTGATCCAGCTTGCCCCACTTCCATGAATCCTGGTGAATAGGGAAGGGTCCTCCGCGCCCAGAGTGGGCCTGTCTCGGGGTGTTTTGTTTTTTTTTAATCAAATTTCTATACCGCCCTACTCCCGAAGGACTCAGGGCGGTGAACAGCCAAGATAAAATACAGATAATACAAATATTAAAAAATCCCTTAAAATTATTAAATATTTCGGCCGAAACACAGATTAAAACACCCAATTTGTAAAATCACGAATTAAAAAATTTAAAAATTTAAAAGATGGGAGTTAGGCCAGGCCAGCTTGCTGAAATAGAAAAGTTTTGAGAGCAGGGCGAAACGTGCGCAGGTTTGTGTGTGTCAGGATGCCTTCTTACTGTTTGCGGCATGCGAGGTAGCTGTGTGGGCAGGACCCTGCCTGCCTGCCTGCCTGCCTGCCTGCCTGCCTGCCAGGTGCATCCCTCACAGGATGGGAAGATGGGCAGCTGCTGTGCGAGGCCTGCCTGGCGCTTGGAGGAGAGAGGTCTGGTCAATGGGCCTGAATGAGGGAAGAAAGATGACAGGCTTGATCAGAGGTCGGTGGACAGGGCTGCAGGAGGAGTCCCATCCCATCCCAGCAGGGACCCTCCACCCACCGCTGCATCTCTGTGATGGGGGAATTGAGTGTGGATGCAGCCAGCGCAGCTTCAGTGAGGTGGAAGCCTGGGCCCTCCGGCAGGAATGCTGGCCCCAGGAGCCTGGCAAAGGAGCTGGGGCAGTTAGGTGGGAATTAGATACTGAAACGTGAACCATTGACAGCTATTTTCAAGGCTCCCCCCCCGCCCCCCCCAGCTTTTACTTGTTCTCATCAGCTCTGCCCCCTCCCCCCCCAAATTAGTCTCTTGCTGGGGGCCGGGCCGCTGCTTCTGAGTCTGCCCTGCAAGCCATTGTGGGCTGGCTGCTTCCCAGCCATGCCAGCCCAATGAACGCTGGGTTTAGGTCAGGCTGGAGGAACGGCGGGTGGGAGAAGGTGGGCTAGGGGTCTTTGGAGAGATGCCATCTGTAGAAACTCTGCTAGCTGGGAAATCCTCCGCTGGATTGGCTGGAGGCAAAATCTGCTCTCCTAGCTTTGTGTATTGGGGCCAATGCAGCCTGGGGGCATGGAGGGTGGGCTGGAGTTTGGGGGGGGGGGAGAAGGCTTCCTCCCCTCGGCTGCCAGTCAGCCAGCCAGCCTCCCTCCCTCCCTCCCTTTTCAAAAGGCCAGGCCTGCCCCCCTCCTCCCTTGGGCTTCCCAGGCCTTTGTCTGCTAGCAAGGCCCACAGAAGGGAGCAGCCTCCCCCCCCTTCATTCCCACACTCGTAATTGCTGGGTCACGAGAGGCCCAAAGCGTTGGGGACAGAGCAGCAGGCAGAGGAGGGGTGGGCTTGTGGGGGGGAGCTGCTGCATTTCTTTCCAAGCTTCCAGGAAGGTTTTCCCAGGCAGTGATTCCTGCATTCCCCCAGTTTCTCGTTGGCTGCCCCCAAATCCTCCCAGCCAAAGGCCCGGCTCTCCAGAGTGGTCTCCCCTTACCTTTGGGTGGGAAGGCAGCCCTTGATGGATGAGCTGGCTAGAGGGGTCTTTGGGACTTTAATTGGGGAAAGGGCAGGTTGGATTTGAGAGGCAGCTTGGTGAAAGTGCTTGTAGAAGTTGCTGGTGCTGGGAGGCTTCACCTTAAAACAGGGCTTCTCCCCTCCTCCTCGCCCTTCTAGATGTTGAGCCCCCTGGGAGGAGCTTCCCAAGCCCCCTCCTTCCCCGGCCTGCCACTCTGTTTCCTCACCTGGATTTCTCTAGTAATCCCAGCCTGACAATGGGAGGCTTCCCTGAGTGTTTGCAAAACCTTTGTGGATCCCCCCCCCCCCCCCCGGTCCTATGGCCAAAGGAGTCTTGCCTTGCCAGGCACTTGTTTGCAGGGACCTCTGCGGATAAACTGGCAGGAGAGGAGACTTGCCCCCTCCCCTCCCCCCCCAGCCCATCCCCTTGCACCTCCGGGCCCCTCTGCATAGCCAGGCCGGTCCTGCCTTGGGAGGAGGTTGGAGGCAGAGCAGATTCTGCCCAAGGGAGCCCCTCCCTCTGGCAGCAGAAGGCTGGGAAGGTGTCCTCAGGTTGCCTCCTGCAGTGCAGGAGGAGGAGGGATTCCCACGCCTCCTCACAGTGAGCATCCCGGGGCCAAACTTCTCACGCCAGCCCTAGCACTTGGCATCCATGGAAGAGGGCAGCCCGTTTCCCCGCAGGCTTTCCCTCCGGAGCTCCTGGTGATAAGGAGGCACCTCTTGCCCTTCCCTCTCCCTCCTCTTCCATATGCCCAAGACCAGCTCCTGCAGAGGTGCCCCGGTGAGCCTCTCTGGGGGGCAGCCCATCTGCAGCGTCTCGACCATCAGGGCTTCAGGCAGGCACAGCGCAGCCGTGGGGATGCTCACTGGGGCAGGCAGGGCCAGGGCTGCGCACCTTCCTCGTGCCCTCTTGGGTTTGGGGGGGAGGGATCCAGGACCCCCAAGCGGCTCACGTTCTTCCTTCGCCAGTGTTGAGCTGCCACCAGCTCAGTGACTGTTGCATTCCGTAGAAGCAGCCCCTGAGGTCTCTTCCTTTGCCTGGCGTGGAGCACCAGCCCTTGGGGTGTTTCCCAGAGGGGAAGGGGTGCCCGTGAAAGCAGTCAGGCCCCAAGTCCTGGGTGGGTGGGACTTCCTCTCCCAGCGCCTTTCTCACAGCCGAAGTGACATCAGTCCCTCCGGAAGGGAAGCACCTGACAGTCAGAAAAATCAGGCTTCTCCTCTTCCTCAATGGGGTTTCCCCTCCTTCCAACCGAGTGCTTGGAGCAGGATTGGGGCCAAAGTGGACGACTGAGCCCTTGGACAGACCTTTGGGGCTGAGGGTGTATGTGCGTGTGTGTGCTGTGGCTTCTGGGGGGGGGAATTTGGTGGGACACAAAGCTTTTCCTCTGATTTAACTGAGCTGCCCCAAACGTTCCCTTCGCCAGAAGGCTGTTTGCGCCTGTGCTTTGGGGTCCTGCCCCGGCACCCGACTTTGGGCTGAAGGCAGGCGAGGCAAGAGGCAATCTCTGGCTTGGGCTCCACTCCCCCTACCTTCCTTTCTCTCTGCATGCGGAGGGGATGCGGATTTAACCCCCAGCCGCATTGTGCCGGGGTGTGTGGGGCCAGGCAGAAGGAGCTGCTGCAGAGACAGCGCTCCCTCCCTTGGGCTGCTACAAATTCAAGCCCTTCTCTGCCCCCTTTGCAATAAAAGCTGCAGGGCCCGATGCTTTTCATCCTTCTGACACGGTCCCTCCCCCCCTCCAAACATAGCTGCAAGGCTGTGGGGGGGTGGTGGTTTCTAGCGGTGGCGGCTCCTCCTCGGGCCGCCTTCTCCTCTTCCTCCCTGCTGCTGCTCAAAGCCGCCTGCCCTTCCCCCACTTTCCCACACTGCTTAGCAAGTCGACAGGTTCTCACACTCGGCTCCCAGGGGGCCCGTCTGCTCAAAAGCATGTCCGCCCGGCCCAAGCGCTTCCTCTCCCCCACTTCCCTGGCCAGGGAAGCCCCCCCCCCCACTGCAGGCGGGCATGGGGCGTCCCCATTTGGCTGAGCCTGGCCAGAGGCAGGGAACACGGGCAGCAGCCACAGTAGCAGCTGGAGAGCCAGCCAAGCAGTGCCCTCCCATCCCTGCCAGCTGCCCTTGGCACTGTGGTCCTGCCTCACAGTAAGGGTGCAAACTTCCCAAGCCCGGCAGGGCAGATGAGGCAGACGGAGCGGAGGAGTGAAGGGGACTGGCAGAGGTGGGATCCAGGCCAGGCAGAATGGGGCTGAGGAAGGGAAGAGCATTTGCGGGGCAGGCAGAGGGGCAAGCCTGCAGGGGAGTCCCATCTGTGGGGAGGGGGTGGTAGGCCTTTAGGTCGGGGCAAGAGCCACTAGGCATAAAGGAACCTCCCCCCAGCCCCACAAAGGGGTTCTCCCTCTTTGCCTTTTTCCCCATGGGTCCTCCACCACTAAGCCCCCTGCCCTCGGCCCCAGCAACCTCTGAGCTCCTGGGGCCACCTGGCCCTCTTCCTGGGGTTGGTGGCCAAATCCTTGGCTTGCCCTCGTCCTCCTCCGTCTGTGTCTGTTTAACTAAAAGGGATTAATTTGGGAGGGGAGGCAGGGGTCTCCTTTGCTCTGTCTCTTTCTCACTCTGGAGAGGCTGAAGCTCTCTCCCTGCTTTGGAGGCAGCCCCCTGGCTGTGGGGGTTTTGCTTGCCCCATGGACCATCTGGTTCTCCCTGGAAGGCTCCGAGATCCCCTGGATCTTCTCTGGACTCAGAACCACAGAGGAGCAGGGCAGTTGGCAGTGCTGTGAATTGGGCCCTGAAGAAGCGAGCAGCTGCTAACTTTCAGATCTCTGCGGAGCTGGTTACAACTTCCCCCCCTGGTCGGAAGGGCCCTGCTGGGCTCTATGGTTGGCCGGGCGCTCCCCCTCTTGCCGTCCATCTGGACTCTCCTCAGTGCAAAATGGCAGATGCACCCCCAGGCAGGTTTTCTCAGGCAGTACCCCCAGGATAAGGAATATCCCACGTAAAGGCCAGAGGAGATGGGGCGTTGCCATGGCTGTGCAGGGGAAGGGAGAGGAGCCGAAGGCAGGGAGCACCAAGGCTGAGCCCACGTCCCCTTCGCCTTCCCTGGGAAAAAGGGTCTGCAGCATGCACAGCCCAGCCGAGAGCAGCTGGGAACATCTGGGCTGTGCCCTCGCCAGTGCAGCGGGTCGGCCTTCTCAGCGTGAGCCACGCTTAGCTCCTCGGATGGCTCTGCCTCGACACGGCGATTTTGCCTTCTGCGAAAAGGCTGGCTGTTTGTGGGGGGAGCCGGGAAGCTCTGTGGCAGATCTCTTGAATTGGGGGCAGCCTCCAGGAACCCACCGCCTTGTTCCTGCCTTTTGCCCTTCGAGGTGTAGGCTTTCCAGGAGGGTCTGGGACTCGGGCCTGGTGTGTGTGCATGGGGGGTGGTGGTGGTGGCAGATGCAGTACCTCGCATTCGCCTCCTGTTCAACTCCTCCCCAGGCCTCTTGGCTGGTGCCCTGGCCCTGGGTGCTGGCTCCCACACGGGGGAGGCCTCTTTACTGACACGGCAGCCTCTCCCTCCCTCCCCCGCTCTCTGTCTCTGTCTCCCCCCACCCCAACCAGAGGCCCACCAAAGAATGGCTTGGAAGTTGCGAGGTGGGGGGCAACAAGGAGGTTGGCCTCAGGATCAGGAAGAGGTGCCACTTTATCCTGCAGTCCAGAATCCCCCGTCCCAAGCAGCCCGTCCGCTTTGGCCCAGAGGCTCCCCAGCCTGTGTGGTGTCCAGGTGGCTGCTGTGCTCTAATCCTGGCCCTGGGTGCCTCCCTGCTCTTGTTGGTTGCTGCTTCTCAGGACGCTGACCTTGTGGCTGATGGGCCTGTTAGTCGTCTGGGCTGAGAGCAGGCGGGAAGGCCTGGTTGCATCCTGATTCCCTGGCGGTTTTGACAGACTTGCGTCCAGCCAGCCAGCCTCTTCCCTTCTCCGCTCCTGGCTTGTTCCACCTTGTGTGCGAGGAACCGGTTTTTCTCCTTCTTCTCCGGGGCCTTTTGTTTCCGCTAGATCGGTTACGTTGCTTCTGGGCCTCTATCGTATTTCCTTTCTCACGCTTTTTAAAGGGCGTCCTTGTGTCCGCTTCCCCGCTTTCTGGCGGGTGGGAGAGGACGGGCCCGAGCAGCCCTCGCTCTGGTCACTCTCTCCGGTCAGCTTGCCTGAGGTGGGGCAGAAGGGGCAGAACTGGCAGGCGAGCAAAGAAGGGCCTCTTTGGCGATGGCAGCCAAGGTTTCAGGGGGCCTTCAACCTCAGATGCAGCCTACCTGTGAATGCCAGCTGTGCACTAGGTGTGGAAGGGGGCTTCTGGAAGGGTTATGCAACGGGGCACATTCTTCTCACGCCCCCCCTCCCCCCCAAGTGCCACACACTCACGCTGCTCCCCGGCTGCAGGGACAGGGCCAAGGAAATGCCTCTGGGCGGTTTATTTGCTCAGGCCCTTTTGCCAGGGCAGGGGGCAGGGTGGGGCAGGCGAGGAGAGCAAGTGCTCTCGGTGAGTGGGGCTGGGGGGGAGCTTGTTTTTGGGGAATCGGAGCTGAGATTGGAAAATCCCAGCCGTCAGCCAGCAGGGCGGGAAGGCTGGGCGCGTAGGGTTGTCTGAGCACATGAGGCATCTCCCAGCAATGTGTGACTAATGGGCGCAGGGGAAGAGGCCGCTGGGCTCCCCGGCTGAACTCTGATCTGGGGAGCCAGGCCCAAACTGCCTGGTGCCGCAGCCCTTCCCCCCACATCCCTGTGATGGGTTCCCTGGGCTCGGGGAAGGCCAGCTGCAACCAGCAGACCCCTTTGGCTGCCCTTCACCCCCTTGGGTAGAAAAAACCCAGTGCTGCCCATAGCTCATTCCCAGCCCTTTCCCCCTCTGCAGAGCAGCCCAAGGAAGCAGTGGGGCAGACTCTGTCGTGGGGCCCTCCCTCCCTCCCCCCTCCCCCACCCCAGCCCCACAGAAGCAGCCGCGTCCTGCCCTGCTGTGCTTGGAGGCTCCCAGTCCATCCTGGGACGTGGAGGCATGGCCCAAAGGAGCAGGAAGACTGGAAGCAGCTGCTGCGCCAGTGCCCTCGCTCAGGTGAGCACCCCGCCCCCCCCCCACCGGGAGGAGGAAGCACTGGGCGGCCGTTCCCACACTCAGGCAAACCTTGCCAGCTCAGCCTGAATCAATGCCAAAGCCCAGACAGGCCCTGAGCAGCGGGACTTGGCTGGCACCTTCCTGCAGCAGCCTTTCAGAGGCTCCCGAGTCACGGTTCCCACGGCCTCTCCTGCCAGGCCAGCAGAGGGGAGGAGAGCAGGGGGCGGCCCCAGGGCAGGCAGGGGCTGATGGGCCTTGGGCAGAACAGAAACGAAGCCTGGAGTCCTGAGAGTTGCCAGGAGGATCTGGCTGGGGGACTTTCCTGGGACTGGGTCTTGCGCCAGCCCCTTTCCTCGTTTTGCTCTCACTTTCAGGGGACCAGTCCTGGGGAACCGTCTTCAGACCTTTACCCATCCCTGGCTTGGTTGGCCCTGCTCTGGCTTAGAAGGAGCGGATGAGATTCTGCCAGGTCTCCCAGAGCCCCCGCGTGGAAGGGAGCACCCGCCGTGCCCCGCTTTGGGGAGATGGCAGCCCCTGTGGGGTCCTTTGTTCCCAAGAGCTGCCCAGGGTCAAGTAGGGCCTGGGGGTCCCTCAGGGAAATGGGGAGGCTTCTGGGTCTCTCCAGCTCCCTCCCAACCCCGAGCCAGAGCAAGCAGCTGCAGAGAAGTGCAGGGCGCCTGTGCTGCTTGGACTGGCGAGCCGGGCAGGGCTGCGCCTGCCTAACGGCTTCCCCATGTGCTTCTCGGTTGACAAGGTGGCGGCCTTCAACCGGCCCAGCCCTCTGGGAGATTTTCCCATCGGAGCGGCAGGAGCCGCGTCATCCCTGGGACCTGCGCTGGGAAGCGTTCCCAGGGCTGGGGCTGGGCGCAGGTTCCCTGCTGCCGTCCAAGTGGGACGGGTTCAGCAGAGAGAGTCATTCTCAGGGCTGCCCTGCCCTTCCCAGAAAAGAGTGTTTGGCAACAAGAATTGCCGTGCAGGTGAGTAAACCGGGGAAGTTCCCGGGAGATTCAGACCTGATGCCCCAGGACAGCTCTCTGGGACGGGAGCTGCACCCCCACCGGCTCTCCAGGGCCCTCAGGCAGGGGAGTGGCTGCGGGCACCACGCCAGTCTTCCTCTCGGATCTCTGCCTGGCTCCCCCAAAGGGCCGGACGGGCCCCTTTCCCAGGCGGTGTCCGTGGCCGCTCAACTGATTGTGGTGGGAAAAACCAAAGCTCACCCCCATCATGGAGAGCTCTTTCGGTGGTCTTTGAAGTGGGTGGCCCAGCCTGGACTGAGCCCCCCTTTGCACCAGCCAGCCCTCCGGCCACTTCGTTCCCAAGGGCCCCAGGGACAACAACACACATTGCCTTTCGTGCCTGGGGGGCATCCCAGCACCCATTCCCCAGAAAGCCGTTCTAGGTTCTGCCGGGCCTCCAGACAGTCGCATCCCAGGAATGGCTAACGGGAAGCCCAGGGGAGAGGTCCCCAAAGGGCAGGAGGGGCTTTAGGGAGCCGCAAATGTGGGGATGTGGAATGCAGGAAGAAGGAGAGACCCTCGTAACGCTGCGGCCCTAAGCTGGAGAGGGGAGGGCTCCATCAGGGCTGCCCTTAAACTGGGGCTTGAGGTGGCTTTAGAAGAGGAAGCCCCCCCCCTTTCAGGGCACCCCACTCCAGAAAAGCGAGACGAGACGGCTGGACTTTGGTTACTCTGGGATTGATTCTGTTCTCCTTTACTGCAAGCACAGCTTTCCCTGGGTCTCCATCTGTTCCTAAGGGCCCGGAGCCCAGGTGGTTCTCACGAAAGCTCCTTCCCTCTGCCTCCGAACAGGCCTGCAACTGCAGCCGGTACGTGAAGGTCTCGAAGGAGAGGATGGCCCTGCTGAGGAAGCGGAGCGGCTGCTGGACGGGGGAGGATGCAGGTACACACAGGGGCTCTCCCCTGACCCCGTTAGAGCCGACCTGGCGGCCGGGATAGCCTCGGAGCCTGGTGCAGCACACAGGCAGCGTGAGAGGAAGCCAGGCTTTGGGCCGCCTTGTGGGAAATGGGTCGGGGAGGTCAGGGCTGGCGGTTCCCTTCAGGAAGCCCAGTAGGGGGCAGGCAGACAGGACCTCCCCTTCCTGGCTGTCACAAAGGGGAGGGTTGGCTGGATGGTGCAGGCCAGGGGTTTCTCGGGGCGGCTGCTCTGCTGGGCTGCCATCCTTAGATCCCCGGTGGGACGCAGGAGCAGCAGCAGCAGCAGCTTTTGGGGCAGGCAGGATAGGGTCCTTCCACCCCCCCCACCCCCCCCAAGAACCCGAGACGTCCCGCAGGAGAGAGCCAGCCCGTTTGCTGAGACCTTCCCTGCCCCGGCTGCCATTCTTGTGACCGACCCAGCTGGCTGAACAGGTTTCTCCCAGGAAAGGCTTGAGAACAAGAGAACAACCCTCACTGGTCTCTCCTCGTTCCCACAAAGAATAGAAAGCTCCCTCCTGCCCCCCCCTCCCCCCCCCCGGCAGCTTTCAGGAAGAGGGTCAGAGCAGACGAGCAGAAGCAATGGCTGCCCACTTCTCCCCCCCACCCACCCATGCCAGGCCTACGTGCCCACCCCTCTGGTACCAACTGGGGGCCAACGAGACCCTTGCCACATTTCTTGCCTTGGATGGGCCTGGCCCAGTCCTCCCCCGGGCGGGTCAGCCAAGCTGGCTCAGGGACTGGCTATACCACTGCAGGGGTGGTGGTGGTGGTGGACCCCATTGCCTGGTGAGAAGTGGCCAAGACGGCCCCTTTTGGCTGTGGCTCAAAAGGGGGAGCTGCCGGCTTCTCTCACAAGGGCCCCTTCTCCCAGAGAAGCGATGGAGGGAGGGAAAAGGGGCCGCTTGCCCTGGAAGAGGACTGGTGGCCGAGCACAGCTCAGCTGAGCTGCTGCTCTTCCTGGGACCCACCCCAGGCCTGCCTTTCCCCATGCCCGCCGTTTTATTTTCATTTGAACTGTGCTTGCATGTTACGAGAGGACAATTAATTGTGGTATAATTACTCATTTGAATTTTTCACCTGGGGCTCCGTGCAGAGTTTTCCCAGGCTGTGGGATCCTTTCCCGCCCCTTTCTCTCCTTTCCGAGGCTCAGCGCCACCTCCTCCCCCTCTCTGCTTTGGCCAGGATCCTCTCGCGAGCCCCAACAGATCTGCCCATGGCTGCAGTGCCAACCTTGTGGTCCTGGGCACATTGCATCAGTCTTCAAGCCTGGCCTCTCTCTCCTGCTAGCGAGCGCAGACAGTGCCGAAAAAAGAAGGGCAAGAAGGAGAACTAGCGGACGGAGAGAGGGGAGCAGGGAATGGAGGGTCTTTCTGGGCATCTGGACTTGACAGACCCAAAGCAGGAGGGTCACCACTCTGCCTCTTCCACATGCCTGCAGGCATCTTCCCTCGGCTGCCCTTCTGGCAACACAACAGGGCAGTGGGCGGGGAGGGGAGGGGGCTCTCATAAGGGTTGTCCTGGCATCCTTGGCAGCGGCAGTTGGCCAGACCCTTCAGCCAGAGAACAGGGGCTTCTTGGCCCCATGGAGGATGCCCAGGGACCTGAGGGAGACTCGCCCGGCGCTTTTTCTCTCTGAGACTCCTGAGGGCTTCTCACCCCTCACTGGACCTTTGGACTTCAAGGACGCACCCAGGGTGTGTTTTTAAGACCTGGACAAGTTTTATGGCGCCAACCTCTCCCTTCCTTTCTCCAGGCAGCAGCCCTGAGTTAGCACGCACGCCTTCAGCATCCTGAGAAGGGCTGGCTCTCCTTGGGGAAGCTGGAGAGGTGGCTGGCTGGGACCTCCTGAGGACTAGCACCCTGACTGCTTGTTGACAGAAGCCGAGGCAGCTCTGGTGTATGGGACCGAATTCCCCACGGTCACTTTTGAGGGACAAACTTTGACCATTTCTGAGATCCCGAAAGGTTTTTTTTTTTTTACACCTGTGACCTTTGAAGGGGGCCAAATTGCTCCTATCTGGAGGGGGGGGGCGTTGGTGTTGTGACTTTACACAGGAAGGGAAGAGGGGGCCCTTTGGCCTTTCTTGCCAGGGACACTTCAAAGGGTCACCAACACAAAAGCACTTCAAAGTGGCCGTTTGTCAATGAGGAACTTGTAAAGCCCCCTCCATCCCATGGCCCCCCCTGCCCCCCCGCCCCTCCAAGGAGCTCTTTTCAAAGCCCTTCTCCCTTGGAAAAGCCCCCCCCCATTCCCCCCCCCCCCCGCCAGTGCAGAGAATGCCAGCAAGGGCCCCCTCACCAAAAGGTCACCTCCTTGCCGTCTCACCAGAGACAAAGGGGGTTTTCTTTGGGAAGGGAGGGAGTTGGAGCAGCAGAACGGGGTGGGCGGTGGAGGAGCCCCCTTTGAGTGGGGAGGCCAGCAGAGTTCTCTCCCACACTGCACCGGGTGGATTTCACAATAAAAAGGCATCAGCAGAAATCCTCCCATTTATGCTGCAGGTTCAGAACCTCTCCACAGCCTCGCCTGCCGCCTCTTGAGGGCTTCCCAGTACAGCTCCATGTTTTGCACCCTTGAAAGTCTGCATGTTGAGAGTGGGAGGGGGCCAGATCTTTGCCCACAGAGCTTCGTGTCCCCTCCTGGGCTTCCCTCCTCCTGCACCCTGCAGGGCTGCCTGGATGTAGGGACTCGCCCTCGGACACCCTTCTCTCTAGCTCAGCACAAGGGGGTCTTCCCCTGAGGAGGCCAGGAAGGGGAAGCAGCAGACGGCCAGTGGCCAAGAGCAGGGAAGACTAAGAGCTGCTCTTTGTTTTGCAGAGGCCCGTTTGGGAGGTCCCGGCCCCACCGCCACCCTGGAGCCCCAAAGTTGCAGCCTCGGCCTTCGCCAACCTGCCCGCAGCCCACCCTGGCAGGGCCTGGAAGCAGCAGGCCCCGGGGACGAACCCGCCCTGCTGCCCACTGGTGTCCGCCTGAGAGTCGAGGCCGTCCCGCCCGGGGTGCTGTGCCAGGAGGACCTGACCTGCTTCTACTGCTGCAGCCAGTGCGGCCAGGTCTTCTGGGAAGGCTCCCACCTGGGCCGCCTGGTCTCCCAGTTTAGGGAGGTGCTGGAGCTGCCGGAAGAGAGCTGAAGTGGGGCTTGTCCTTGGGCTCTGCGAAGGAATGGGAGTGGCCCCCCCAGGAGCTTCCCTCACGGCAGGAGGGCATGTTGGCAGGCCACCCCCTTTTTAGAGGGATCTTTGAAAGGATTTTCGGCTTCTTTGCTCAGGCCATCAGACCACTGCAGACAGAGTAGGACCAGCACTCCCATTGCCTGTTGCCTCTAGTGTGAGATGGATTGTTAGCATCATTTGCACCCCAGACTCCAGGACCAAATGTTCTCTTGCGGGTTGGGGGATTCCACACACACACACACACACACACACACACACACACACACACACACACCTCCACACAGTGCAACTTGGAGCCTTTGCTGTAGAACTGTATGCCCGTCTCTCTCTCTCTCTCTCTCTCTCTCTCTCTCTCCACCCCCCCTCCCTCCCCAGCACAGAAGAGATCCTGCCGTTTCTCTGGAGATAAGAGGCCCAGGCAAGAAATGTCTCTCATAATCCCAGCACACACACCCTTCCTTTTTTTTTATTTTTATTTTTTTTAGTATAATAGTTCCATCTTCCATTAAACAATGTATCGTCTGGGTACATGCATCTTTATGCAATAATAATCAAAATTTACAATGGTATTCATTACATTGATATTAAGGTAAAGGTAAAGGTTCCCCTTGCACATATGTGCTAGTCATTCCTGACTCTAGGGGGTGGTGCTCATCGCCGTTTCAAAGCCGAAGAGCCAGCGCTGTCCGAAGATGTCTCCGTGGTCACGTGGCCAGCATGACTCAACGCCAAACGCCCACGGAATGTTGTTCCCTTCCCACCAAAGGTGGTCCCTATTTTTCTACTTGCATTTTTTACATGCATTTGAACTGCTAGGTTGGCAGAAGCTGGCACAAGTCATGGGAGCTCACCCCATTACACGGCACTAGGGATTCAAACCGCTGAACTGCCGACCTTTCGATCGACAAGCTCAGCGTCTTAGCCACTGAGCCACCATGTCCCTACATTGATATTACTTCTCTAATTTTACAATACTAACATTGAACATTATAAACCTATTCACTTCTCTCTCTTGACATATCTTCTAATGGGAATATAATAATATTAAGCATAATAATCATAGTGTTTACATCTCTCTTAACATATTTTCTATATTTCGCTGATCTTTTGTTTCCTATTTTTAACTTCCATTTTTATTCTCTAACCATCGATAAAATAGTTCCCATGTCATATAATATTCAGTTTGTTCTTTCTCCTTAATTGCAAGTATTAATCTATTCATTTCTGCACATTCTAATATTTTCCTAATCACCTTCTCATCAGTAGGGATCTCTTCACCTTTCCAGTTTTGTGCAAATACAATTCTAGGTTCAGTTAATACATGAATAATTAGATATGCATTCCTTTTAATATAGGTTTCAGGTAAAATCCTCAACAAAAATATTTCTGGTTTTAAATCTGTGTGTTTTATCATCTTTTCCAGCCACGTATATATTTTTGTCCAGTATTTTTTTGCTTCTACGCATGTCCACCACATGATAATAAGACCCAGGTATCTAGTGGTATTTCCAACATTTAGCTGACTTATCTTCAAACACCTTTGCCAACCTCGCCGGCGCAAAATACCATCTATGAAACATTTTATACAAATGTTCTTTATATGCAGTTGATGTTAATTTATAGTTCCTGTCCCACAATTTTTGCCATTTATCTAATTCTATTGTGTAACCAAAGTTGCCCGTGCTATCATTGTCTCCTTCACTTGTTCATCTTCCAATTTGATGCCCAATAAATAGCTATACATTTTCTTTATCAATCTTTCTTCTGTCCCTGTTAATATCTTGTCTAATTCTGTTATCTCCATTTACCATCACCTTTGCAGTTTGCTTATAATATATCGCCTTCATCATGCTAATAAATCTCTCTCCAATGTCCATGCCTTCTAATTGTGCTAGCATAAATTGCCAGTTCACATTGTCATAAGCTTTTTGTGCATCTAGGAAAATCAACGCCATTTGCTTCTCTGAGTGCACTTCATAATACTCCACTGTATTTAAAATTATTCTCATATTGTCTTTAATTTGTCTCTTAGGTAAAAATCCATTTTGATCTGAATGTATAAATTGGTTTAAGAATCTTTTTAGTCTTTCTACAATTATTGAGGCATATATTTTATAATCAGCATTCAATAAGGATATGGTCTATAGATTTTTATCTGTTGTAAATCAGAATCTTTTCGGTATGAGGGTAATATATGCTTGCATCCATGATCACTTCTAGCAATAGTTCATTAAATACTTCCAACATTGGTATACTTAAAGTGTCTTATAAGTCTTTGTAGAGTTCTGCTGGTAGACTATCCTGACAGGTGTTTTGCCATTCTTTTGTCTCTTAATTGCTTCTGTTAATTCCATCATCCTTATGCATTCATCTAACATAGCTTTCACTGTTTCAGGTACTTTAGGTAATTCACCTTTTTCTAAATATTGTTTTATTTTATCTTTTGAAATTGTCTCTTGATCATATAGTTTTTCATAGTAGTTTTGAATCACTTTTCTTTTTATCATCATTTTGGTGGTGAAGAGTTCCTTCATCGTCCATTAATTGGTGTATCAGTTTCTTTTCTTTCTCCTTTTTCAATTTATGTGCCAACCATCTTCCTGGTTTATTTGCATTTTCAAAGAAGTTTTGTTTGGCACTTTTCATTTTTTGTGCTAGTTCTTTATCTATTAAGTTCATACTATGTTTTATTAATTCCATTTGATTTTTTAAAATTCTTTTTATGTGGGTTTTTTTTTTTGTAGTTCTATCTCTAGTCTCTTATATTCTTCTTCTAATTTCTTTTGATTTTGTCTCCTTTTTATTTTTCTTTCCCACATACATTATAGTTAATCCTCTAATATATGCCTTTAGCTGTGTCCCATACATTTTGTAATGAAATCTCTTCTTTTCTATTCTCTTTAAAGAAAAAATCCAATTCTCTTTCCATAAATTGGATCTTTTCATTTAATATTGATTGATTCGACATCCATCTTTATTTCCTTTTTTGTTCCTTCCATATAACTTTTATCGGATTGTGATCTGCCCAGTTGCTTATTTCTATATTTATTTCTTGCACATTAGATTTTAGGTCTGATGACATCCATATCATATCTACTCTTAACCATGACATATGTCTGTTTGAATAAAATGAATATTGATTTTCCTTAGGATGCATCTCGCCATACATCTTGAATGCCTAGTTCTTCCACCATTTTGAAGAAAGCTTTTGGAAGCATTTTCCTAGTTTTTTAATTTACTTTTCTAGTTTTATAGTTCAGCCCCCCCCCCTTCCTGTTGCCCATTCTTTGCTTGCCCGTTTATCCTCTGAGTTCCTGCCGGGGGTTCGACAGGGAGACCTTTAGGCTGCTTTGAGGAATCTGGACCTTCGGCCTGGAGGACAGCACTGCTCTCTCCTCCAGGGGCTTTCTTGGTTCTGTCCCCCTCTGCCCTCAAAGATCCTGGGCCCCCTCTCTTCACGGAATGAGATGCCACTGGCAAAGACCTCTGCAGGGCTAGGCAAACGGATCTAACTGCTCTGGGTCCGGGTGTAAACGTTACTGAGGGTGATAGAAGATTTGTGCAAATAAAATGTCTTTTTACGCATTCAGATGTTCAGCTGCAGTTTGTAGGACAAATAAATAACGGTGCTACTTAAAAGAAGACGAGGTGATGAGAGTTCTGCTTCTCTGTGTTACTCTTTCCAACCACATTTTGCTCACCAAGCACCACATTTAGGAAGGGGCCATTGCTACTTTTAAGCATCGAATGTTTAAAGTGACACTTCTGTCAAGGATGAACACTCAAATGTTCCTAAGGAGCTCAGGTGCCCTCAAGAGCAGCAGCCACCGTTGCAGGAGGCAGAGGCCAAAGACCCATCAGTCTCCTGGTGGGGAGGTTGCGCTGGGGGCCTGGCTTGCTCTCCTGGCACGGGAACTCCGTAATTCCGGAAGGAAGTTTCATTTCCCTCCCTCATCCTGTCCCCAAGGCAGGCAGGCAGCCAAAGGGCAGGAAGCGGTTTCTGAGCATCGGTCGACTCCAGAGGACGTCGACCCTTCCGGCCTTTGGCATCCCCAGGAGGAAGATGACCAGGCCTCTTGGTCCACCAGGGCAGCCGCCCAAAGCAGCTCCGGGTTCCCAGAGGGTCCCTCTCTTCTCCCACAAGGCCGACGGGCATCCCGTCCCCTCACGTAATAAAATGACCCTCCAAGGTTTGGAGCAGCACCGCTGCAGGTGGGATCTCGCAGGGGGAGAGGCCTGGGTTTTCCTCACGGCAGGACCCAGCTAGGCCCAGGTTCCCAGGAATTGGGCCAGGGGCCTGCCAGAAGCCCCGGCTTTCCTCGGGCACGAAAGGAGGCCTTGGAGGCTCCGGGCAGGTGGGTGGTTGACCTTGGGCGGCTTTTGGAGAAAGGGATAAAGGCAGCGCAACATCGAAGGCCGGCAGAAACGGCATTTATCCATCGCGAGCAGCTTCTGATCAGGACGGAGGGCCTTGCGAGGCCCCCCTTGGCCCAGGAGAAATCAGTTGGCAGGAGGCGCCGCCTCAGATGCGCACTTCGGAGGGCTGCCCAAGGATTCAAGCGCAAAAGCCTGCTGCCACCGCTTCCTTCGGGGCCAGCCTGCGGACGGACGGGGGCCCTTCCCCTGCCACACTCGGTCGCCGCCGCCGCCTCTGCACGAGGCTCGCTCTCTGCGGGCAGAGAAATGCAGAGAAACTGCATTTCTCCGCCGAGATCTTGGCAGAGATAGCGGCGTTTCTCTGCAGCCAGCTGTAATCGACAGCTCCAGCTCCCCTCCCGGAGACCCGCGCGCGCGCCCGCCCCGCCCCGGCCCTCCGGCCCCGCCTTCCCCGCGGCTGGGAAGAAAGGCCCAAGACTTTCCCACGCTCCCGGGTTCACGGTAATGAGGCCGCGCCGGCCCCGCCCCCGCCGGCAGGCCCCGCCCCGCCCCGAAGGGGGGCCGCCCGGCTCGCACCGCGTCGCCGCTGCGGAGGGGAGGGGGATCGCCCCGGCCCCGAGCCCGCCTCACGGCCCCCTCGGGCGCGCTCCGAAGGCCGCAGCTCCGGGGCAGGAGAGGCTCCCTCCCCCTCGGGGCACAAAGCGGCAGGCCCGACTCTGCGCGCCCAGGTACGTGTGAGGAGGAAGCCCCGCGGGGCTGGCCACGTTTCCACCCGCTGAAGACGAAGAAGGAGCCGCGTTTCCCATAAAGGCCAAATCGGCCGGCCCCGGGGGCTGCCTCCAGGCGGCTGAAGCTGTTGTGTGAAGACAACCTGAGTGTTCAGGGCCTCCGTTTTTCTCTCCACCCTGGCCCAAGCCCCCCCTCCCTGTGCCAGAGGAGGCGGAATTATTGGGGGGCTTTGCTGCCCCGAAGCTTAGGACTGGGGGGGGGGACGGGGGACGGTACTGCACTCCTGCCACGCATGAGCTATATTCATGGGAAGTATAAGGTGGCTCCAGCAGCCCCTCCCTCGCTCCCCCACCACCCAACCTACGCCTGAGAAAGTCACCCCCAAAGCTTCTTTGACTGCATGGCGGCAGGTCCTTCACCCCTCAGGCAGGAAACCAGAGAGAAAAGCGGCTCTTGCTTGGAGGGAGGGGTGATCCTGCCAGGCAAGCTTTCAGCCCACACAGAACTCTTGGCCTTGCACTGGACTTCTTTCATCTTGTTCTAAGTGCTCCTTGGGATGGGAAACAGCCCCCCCTCCCCTCGGCTGGCCAGTGCCTGGTTTTTTTTTTCTCACGCCCCGGTTGCCCCCTGTCTCCCCCCCCTTCCACTTTCAGTTTTCTTCCTCTTTTCCCCCTGAAATTGATTGAGTCAGCAGTTCCTTTGTGGGCTTGGCTGCGGCTTCTGTCTTTTGTTTGCCCAGCAATCTTTTCAATAGATCTGCTTCCTGATAAGGGCCCCCTGCCTCCTGCCCCATGTAAACTGAGTCCTCCCTTTGGGGAGCAGGCCCTATGGCGGCACTCACAGAAAAGAGGCCCTTTTTCTGAAGTAGGCCGGGACCCACGGACAACCTGGAACCAATGGCACTCCTGCACCCCACCTCTGCTCCCCCGACCTCTCCCAGGGGCTCCACCAGGGGGATAGGAGCAGGAGAACGGCAGGTAGAGGCCCGGGCCCTGACTTTTTGCGCCCATCAAAAAGCCTTTTCTTGCTATTTCTCAGCAAAAATTGCCAATGGAAAAAATTGCCCTGGAAACCACAAGAAAAGTGCTTTCACTAAAACCCCACATTTTGTTTCATAAAGCAACAACTTGGGAAGCCTGCATGGGGAAGGCGGGTGGCAAGGGAGGAGGAACCTTCTTGAAAATCTTTCCATTGGGTTTGCTGGCATCTCTAGCAGTTGTCTGAACCAGGGAGGTAGCCGAGGTTGTGCTGCCACCTCTGCCTAAGCCCCCAAGTTTGTTCCCTAGAATTTAAGCCACACCCTTACTGGGCCTGCTTGGTCTTCCAGGATGCCCTGGATCCTTCTGCTGGGACCTGAGGACAGCAGCTGCAGGCAGGCAGACAGGCAGGCAGGAGGCAAACCTGACAGTCACTCGATTGTTTCTTTGGGGCAGAGAAAACAGGTGAGTTACCGGGTCTTGAGCCGTGGAATTGTGCCGTAGTTTATTTTGTTGTAGTTCTGCGGGTGGATGCCCAACGGGGAGCCCTCCAGAGAGACCAAGGCAGGAGGGGCATCTGGGAGACCTGCGTGGTCTGAATAGCTACAGATGGCCAAGGGGGCAGCTGCTTCAGCTCCTCGTACTTGACAAGATTTCTTTTCCCCAAAGACTCTGCATTTCAAAGTTAACAGAAGCAGCAAAAATCCAGCCAGGCAAGCATTTCTGAGCAGAAAGTAAAGGGATGGTAGCCACCTCTGTTGAATTTCTGCCTCACAAGCTTGTTTTAAAAGTGTTTTGAAGGGGTGGGGAAGGGGTGCCATGTCAGCAAGCGTCCGTTACTCAGGAGGTGGGGCTGATGTGGGGACTTGGGTCTTTTCCTGAGAAGGGGGAAGAATTGGGAAATCGGGGCTGGGGAGCTCTCGAAGAAAGACACCCGCTCCGTTCTGCGCCTCCTGAGCCAGAGGGCCAGCGCCTCTTTCTGTCTCCTCCCGCCGGTGCGGCCGGCAGAGCCCCTCGGCTGCATCTGCCCGGTCCTTCGCTGCCCCGCGGAAGACCAAGCGAGGAGCAGCAACCGCCCCCCTTTTCCTCTCGACCCGGGCTGGAAGAGGAGCCCTCGCAGGCAAAGACGGGCAGGGCAACCTCTGCAACGCTCTCCCGGCTGCCGCAATGCAAGCGAGGGCTGCGCTCCGCCGACCCCGGGAAGCCCCCCCCCCCCACACACTCTCTCATCGGGCCGTGTGCAGGGAAGGCGGGGCTCTGCCGGCCCTCCCTCGCCACGCGGCGACCAATCCGCTCCCGATAGGGTGGGGAGGGCCGGGCCTCGGCCATTGTTATGCAAATGTCCCGGGGCCGCGTAAAAAGCGCCCCCGATCCCCGCCCGCTCAGTCCCCGGCCGACCCGCGGCGCCCGCCGCTCGTAGCAGCCCGCCCGCCCGCCCGCCAGCCAGCGATCCCTCGAGCCAAGCGGCGATCCCGGGCGCGGTGCGGACCGAGGAGCCCGGCGTTGCGCGGCGGCGAAGCAGGCCGGCCGGCCTCTCCGGGGCCCGCGCTCCTCGCCCATGCGGGGCCGGGCGCGGCGCCTGCCCCGTCGCCAGCCGGGCGCGCAGCCATGAGCCAGGCGGAGTTGTCGGCCCCCCGCGCGGCGCCCAGCCAGCGCGTCTTCCAGGAGGCGGTGCGCAAGGGCAACACGGCCGAGCTGCACTCGCTGCTGCAGAACATGAGCAGCTGCGAGTTTAACGTGAACTCCTTCGGCCCCGAGGGCCAGACGGCGCTGCACCAGTCGGTGATCGACGGCAACCTGGAGCTGGTCAAGCTGCTGGTCAAGTTCGGCGCGGACATCCGGCTGGCCAACCGCGACGGCTGGAGCGCCCTGCACATCGCCGCCTTCGGGGGCCACCAGGACATCGTCCTCTACCTGATCACCAAGGCCAAGTACTCGGCCGCCGGCGGGGGAGGCGGCGCGGGGGGCGGCGGCCGCGGCTGAGCGCGCTCCGGCAGCTCCGTCGCGGCGGCGCCCCGAAAGCCTCCCGCTCCGGCCCGCAGGCGAGAGCGGCGGCGCCTCCGTCAAGCGAGCCCGCCTGGAGGACCGAGCCCTGCGCCGCTTCCCGGGAGAGATGCGCGCCGTTGGCCGGCCAGCGCCGCCACTTGGGCAGAGGAGACGCGGGCGCCGGCCCGGCCCTCCCCGCCCTTCGGGAGCCGCCGCGCTCCGTCCCGCCGCCGCCGCTGCTCTGCCTCTCATCTACCTCGGTTCTTCCAGTGTTGGCTCCCCCGCTCGCTCGCTCCTTCCTTGGGGCCGACCAGCTGCTGCCCACCGCGCCCCGGACCTGCTTCCCCGCCGCCAGCAGCTGCCGCGGCCGCTCCCCTCCCAGCCAAGCCGCGGGGCTCTTTCCGTGCCGGAGGGCCGACCTCCGGCTCTTGCTCCGGAGCAAGACGCTCGTCGCTTTTGTCTGGTGTCCAGACCGAAATCGCCCCTCCCCGCTCGCTCTGGCCCTTCTGGCCGTCTTTTGATCAGCTCCACCGGACGGCGGGGGAGCCTTTTCCCCCCTTTCTTCTTTTCTTTTCCCTTTCAAAAAGGGTGAATTTCGCCCGGCCTCTTTCCACGGAGAAGGGGGCGCCTTAGGAAGCGTCTCCGGAAGATCGAGGGCGCCCCCTGCTGCTGATGGAGGGAAAGCAAACTACTGAAAACCGAACCTTTGGAAGGAGGCGATTTCCACGCGGGGGTCGCTTCGGAAAGGAGAGGGGCGCCGTGCCCCGAAACTGACTGCCCGTGTGCCTTCGATGCTGCTCTTGAGTCTCTGCCTGGTGTGGTGCGCCCAGGCAGCCCCCATGAATGTCGAGGAAGTCACCCGCCTCTTCTGCCCCCTTTTCGTGTGCACTAGAGAGAGAGCGAGAGCCAGAGATAAATTTCCCTTTCACTGCCATATCACCTGCGCCTCTTCTCCCCACCCCTCAAATAGCCATTAAACCTTTTAAAATATAGTTTTTCACTGTGTTTGGGCTGCGCGTTTAAGTATTTATCTTGTACGTGTGCAAGGATGTGTGTGGACATGAATCATTTGTGACTTGAGCGGTTTTTCTTTGAAGGGATGTTTATTTTGGTAGTTCAGAAAATGCCGTTTTTTGGAGGGGTTGCTATTACGTATATTTCTTCCCTAATTCCTGCAATAATTCCCCCACCCACCCCATTGCACTGAGTTTTATTTTGCTATCTCTGGTTCCTCCCCCCAAAAGGGAGCCTGTTTTCTGTAGCCCCCTTCTTGCTTACTCTTCCTGGTTGATTTGCAAGGAATGACAGTTGGGGCTTTGCCAGCCCTGGTGGGAACTGCTGGGGGGGATGCGGGGGCCCCTCCTGACAGTGGTGTTTAGTTTGTTCTTGGTGGGGGAAGAACCAGTTCCTTTTTTCAACTTTGAGGGGGGTGTTTTAGAGTTGCACATGATTTCTTTTTGTCTTAAAACAAGATTTGCCACAATAACATGTCATAACATTTATGGCATAATTATTAAATAAGAAAAAGTAGCTTGTGTTCAGAAATCCAAGATCAGATTTCAGTTTTAGAAAAAGATCTTGGTCAAAAGCCCGTTTTTCTAAAGAAGTCTCATGTAAAGATGTTAACACATATTTATATTTTTATATATGAAAAGTATACCTTTGGAGACTGTGAAACCTTTTTTTTTTCGGTGTGTGTGTGTGTGTGAAATAAAATATCCATGAGGCTTGTTCTGTTGCGTGGTTTCTGCCATCCCCAGTCTTCTTCTTTCAAAGAACTAGTGGGAGAATCCCCACCCCCAAATAGGTGGTTTCTCCCCCCCCCCATGGGAACTGAGTTGGGAATATCTACCTTTGAGGTTCTTTCTCTTAGCTAGTCAATGAGCTTCCTTCCCACAGGGATCTGCTAAGCATCCTTGCTCTAAAGTAAGACCTGCCCAGCTGGGTGGGACTTGCGCTCTTGGGCTGACACAGCAGGAGGGAGTAAATGTGATACTTTCTATGCAACCCTGTAAAGTTATTGAATGTAGCCAGGTGTTATGTCCCCCCCACAAACCTCCCCCCTCCCCGCACTGAGACATAAAAGGGAAGATGTTATTTGGCTACTTCTGCTGCTGGATCCTTTGTGCCAAAATGGGAAATGTCTCTTTGCCTTTCTTTAAAAGAGGGGTGGTGGCGTTTGAGGTGCACCAATTTTGTGCTGAACCATCTTCAAGACGAAATATTTTTCTTGAGAAAATGCATTAACATTTGTGAAAAAACAGAGATTGGAAGAAGCTGACCCACAGATCATTTCAGTGAGCAGCCTTTTGCTAGACAATGGTCTTGTTTTCTCCCCCCTCCCCTTTCTAGGTGGCAAATACCTTTCTTAATTATGTTAATTAATTTGTGGAGAATTTTAGGCTTATGTTGAAGCTTTATGTGGGTCACTGTATGATCACTTTTTAACTGGATGAAAGAACCGCAAGGCTGTACGGGGTGGGAAGGGGCTGTGTTTCTGTGTATATCATAGCATTGTGTAGTCCCAGGGTGAAAAATTTATAAATAATTTTTCCACTGATCTTTTTATATAAAAAAATGTTCCTATGTTTGTGTGTGCTTTGTTTTTCTTTTCCGACCAGAGGCTGAGATTTCAAGGAAGCTGCGGATGGGCAGGGAGCAAGAAGGGGGCAAGGCCCATGGACAAGGGGGCGGGTGTGAAAGAGAGAGCGAGAGAGAGTGGTGCCCTTGTCTTGGACTACAGCTCCCATCATTCCTCACCAAGTGGAATGGACGGCCTGGAAGGCTGCCAGGGAATGAGATCAAACTACAGCAACTTTGGCAGGCCTGGGACTGATGGAAGGGAACTCTGAAGGAGATCCTCCATTGCCAGTAGCAGTTCAGCTTCAGAGTAGGATAAAGGGTAGCATACGTATGGCTTCGGGCTGTAGCTCCTCACCTCTTTTGACAGAAGAAATCTTCAGTGGGCCCAAAGGTCCTGGAGGAGAGGGGCCCAGGTCCCCGGCAATATTTGGAGGGCCACAGGGTCCCCAACCAGCATCTACGGGAGGGCACCAGGTTGTGCAGGGCTCTTGAGGCTGGCATCCTTATATGGGATGGCATTTTCCCCCTGAAGTTGTGGCAGGAAGCTGGTTTCACATGGTGGGGTGGACTTTGATTCATGGGACTGATTGGCCCAGGCTGGATTCGCACAAGGAGCTAAGCCCACCGAAAACTTTGGGCTGGATTCGCACAGCCTGACAAGCTATGGGGCTGAACTAGGGCAGTGAAAGTGGTTGGCTGCCTCAGCCTGCTTCTAAAGGTTGAACCCCAGGCAGTTGTGCCATCTGGCAACAGGGGCCCTTGCTAAACAGCTGGTAGTTCCATGGTCCTGGCTGGAAGGCAGAGGTTTCTCCCCCCCACGGGGGCTTTCATGATGCCCTGCCCTTGGGGGGAGATGGAGCAGAGCCACTGTCCACCCTGGAGGTCTGATTGGGCCCCACACCTTGGCTGGCTGGGCAGCAGATGCCCATTGGCAGTACTCTGGCTCCTAGGGCGGCCTGACAGGGATGGGGTGCCTGCCTCCTTAATTCCACAGGAGAACCAGACCAGGCAGAAACGGGGAAGGGTCACTCTTCTGGGCTCTGAAGCAGCCCAGCCCTTAAGTCCGTAGGGTTTAGCCTGTGCTGCCAAGGGCCTGGGCCACCTAGACTAGGGCCGGGCAATCTGGGGGCGGCTCACCCCTCGGTACAGCAACCTTGAGCCCCTTCCCACGGCTGGCGCCTGGGCAGGTTGCTTGCTGGTGTGGGAAATGTTGGCTTGAGAACACCTTTCACCAGCAGCTCCTGGCACTTTGGACTGCAACTCTGCCACCCCAAGCAAGGCTGGCTGCCGGGGGCTCAGGAGAGAGAAGATGCCATGGGGCAGAAAGAAGGGAAGGTGGTGCTTCCCTGCCCTGCTTGGCGCAGCTGCCAGGGAGGCTCCTGGGCTCAGTTGGCCTTCAACCAAACTCCCAAGCATCAACGTCTTGGTTTTCCTCTTAAAAACGGCTTGGGCTGCTTCGCTTCTGCTCCAGGCCCGTGCCAGCCTGTTGTTCTAATTTCATGTGATTTTTCTGAATCTCATTGTCCCCGAGTTGCCTTGCAGCGTAGGCTCTTGTTGCTGAGACCGAAAGCCGTGAAAGAATTTTGAACTTCTCAAGTGTTTCCTGCAATTGTCTCCCGGTTTTTGTTTGTGCGACTGACTCCAAAACAGACGGACGAGGAGGGCACCTCTCAGTCTTGAGGGGTGGGAAGGCAAGAGCTTCCTTTCCCTCGTGATTGACGCATGGAGAGAAAAATCCCTCTTCCAAAAGGGCGGGGCGGTGTGTGTGTGGGTCAGCTTTGAATGTCTTCATATCTGAAGTGATGTGGGGGGGGTATCTGGTTGCTGCGGAGGGGGGGGGCTTTCAACGTACTTTTCAGATGTGCATCACCCACAGACAAGGAATTGAGCAGAACCCAGTTGAAAAAATACTTGGCTGTTTTTACATGAGATAAAGGCCTTTGGAGGAGGGGCTTATGGAATTGGGACAAGGGCGCCCCAAATCTGCCTGGGTTCTCCAGAGGGGCCCTTCTGCAACCAGCTCACGGGGGAGACTCCCACAGGAGCCGAAGCCCTTCCCAGGCCCCTCCTGGTCCTGGCCCCCGGCCAGCCCCAGCCAGAGGGGCGAGTGGAGGGCCCCGCCTTCTCAGCCAGCCACCATGCAGGGTGGACCTTCTTGGTGGCAGGGCCTTTTGTGAGCATGGGGCCTTTCCCACACCCTCGTCTTGGTGGGGCTGCCGTGAAGAAGGCAGCCCCCTCCCTCCCCTGCCTGCAGAAAGGCGGTCTCATTCAGCCCCTCTTCCTGGGTCACCCCTCTTCCCCCACCGCCCAGCTCTTTTCTTCCCCAGGATGGGCTGGTTCCCTGCACCCCTCGGAGCTCCCTCTGGTTCCTTTCAAAGGGGCATTGACGACTTCTCTGCCCCCTCCCCCTTCGCGCACCCCCACTGTCCCCCTTCAGCCTTTTTCCAGCTATTCATTCCCAGGACAGTCCCTCCCTCCTTCCTCCCCCTCCTCCCCTCTCTCAAGCAGCTGGTATGCTAATGAGGGCCCCCGCAGAAAGGGGCGGAGGGGGGGCTCCAGAAGCCATGCCAGGAGCAGCCACCGAACAAAGGAGGCTCCCACCAGCCCAGCTTTTCACATTCAAATCCATTAAACAGGGAGCTCCAGTCCCTTATTCAGAGCCCTGCATTAAATCCAGGAGGCAGGCAGGCAGGCAGGGAGGCTCTTTTGCCTAGGCTGGTGGGGTGGGTGGGCTGGCTGGCTGGAGGGGGCACGTAGGAGGCTGCAGAAGGGCTCGGGCAAAGGGTCTACCTGGCCCATTCCCAGGTAGTCCTGGATGGTCCTGGATGAGAACTGGGAGAGGCAGTCTTCCATTTTGCCACACAGTCTTTCAGTGGGCACGGGTTCTGGGTTGTCAGTCTTGCAGGCTGGCTCTTCAGAGCTCGGTCGGCAGATGAGCGGCTGCTGCCCATCTGTGAGAAGCAGGGCAGTGAGCTGGCTCAACCCTGGGGGGGGCATCCTCCCCTTGCTGTTACCGCCCTCCCATCCACTCAGAGATAACGTTGCAGCTTTATTAAATTGGAGGGGGGGGGGCTAAATGGCTCCCACGGGCATGATCTCCCCAGTGACCTGTGCCTCCTTCCCCCTTCCCCAGTCCCCAGCTTCCTTGCCCAGGGTCAGAGGTCCTTCGAGCAGGACCCGGGCGTCTGCCCCAGACCAGCCCTGCTTGACAATGCAAGTGGGGAGGGGAGGAGGCTGATTTCCCTCCCCCCAGACCCTCTTCCTCTCTGAGCTTGGCTTTGGGGGGGTCCTTCCTTCCAGGTCTCTCCATTCAGACCCCCCTCACCACCTTCCAAGAAGGAAAGCAAAGCGAGGAGGGGTCCCTCCCTGGTGGAGGTGCCAGCCGCGGGTCTCCGCTCTCAATGCGCCATTCACCCTGCTCAGCCACACAGAAAATCTCGGTCATCAGATCCTTGCCCTGCCTGGAGACAACTGTGGCTTTCTTCTTTTTAAGGGCTGTAAAGCACGGAGCTGTCCCTTTTGGGGAGGGGGCTGAGAAGCAGTGGCAGCTTTGGTGGGAAGGGGCTGGGCCAGGCTGGTGTGGCCGAGAGCAGTTGCCCATTCAGCCCAGGGCCCTGCCTGCCAGCACCTCTCCCGTGTGTGTGTGGGGGGGGGGTCCTGGAGGATCAGCACAGGCCATTGCAGGGATGTGGCCCCCCCCCGTCCCTTCCCTTCCCCCAAGGATGCATTGGGGAAACCTAGTGCTGTTCTCACCCCATACAGGCCACCCAATCGCCCAGGAGAAGCTGCCTGTTTGTGTGGGAGTGTGTGTGTGTGTGTGAGTGTGTCCGGACAGGCCAAGGCCTCAGCTGCTGAGCTGAGGCAGCATTTGGGGTGCCATGAAGGGCTGCCCCAGGATAGGACTGGAGTCAAGACACGCTGAACAAGTGATGGGGAGCAGTGAGGCAGGCCCTCCTTGCCAGTGGATGCCCGGGGCGCGCTGCCTTCCCAAAGGCCTGAGGGAGCTCTGGGAAGACAGTGCTGACCCCCTGGCGCCCCCTGCTGGTGCCAAGGGGAAACAGCTGCCAGGAAGAGGATGGCAGAAGCCCCCACCCTCCCTTGGACTTCCCCACCCCAGCCCAGGGCTTGAGATGGGAAGAGCCACGGTGAGCAGACCCCTTGGCCTGAGCCTGCCCTTGGGGCGGGCAAATGGAGCAGCAGAAAAGATGGTCGATGGACATGAGAGCAACTTGACTGTGTGTGGCACGGGATGCCAGGGAGAGGGAGGGTCCCAGAGTGAGGAGACGGGCTCGCTTCAGTCCAGCAGCTGCATTTATTGATGCCAGCAGGAATCCGGTTTTGAAAACAGAACTGGTCCTCTTGCCTCCCCCTCTTGCTTCCTGGCCTCTCACAGGGCAGACGAGCGCAAGAACTCCTCCCCGTCTGCAAGGGGAGACAGGGGCGTTTGGTTCCTTTCCCCTCCAAGCCGGCTGCCTGCGCTCAGGAGGGCCAGGGGGCTTGGCAGGCCCCGGCCCCTGATGGAGGATCAGGCTGGAAAAGGTCCCTCCCTCGGGATGCAGAGGGCACCCCGTGCAAAGAGTTCCCCCCATGTCTCTCCCCCTCCCCTTTAGGATCGCAATCCCCATGGGAGACTGCCGCCGGGGGCCTCTTTCTCCACGTACCGCTGGGGAGGAGGCCGCAGTACTCCTGGCACTCCTTCTCCAGGTAGAACTTGTTGGCATTGCCTCCGCAGCCCTGGAAGGTGAGGCACCTGCCCTGCTTGGCATCGAAGGCCCAGAAGGTGTCCTTGCAGGGCTCCCCTGGCACGATGGGCAGGCGGCAGGCGGCTGTGGGCAGAGAGGAAGGGAGAGGTTGCCGCTGGGGGTCCAGGCGGGACGGAGGAGGGCACAGGAACCACTGGCCCTGCTGCACTCACCCTCCGTCCGGCAGGTCTGCAGGCAGCCACGCTCCGAGGGGAAGTTGTTTTGGTTTCCCCGGCAGCCGCCATAGTAGAACCTCTCGCAGTTCTGGGATGTGGTGTTGTAGAAGTAGCGCAGCTCCATCCCCAGGCAGGGGCCGGCGTCCTTGGGCTGCAGGCAGAAATCTGTGGGGTGGGGGAGGAGAGCCCAGTTGAACTCTAAGGCTGTGCCTGGGAGAACCGTTTCAGGCAGGGGAAGAGTAACTCCCAGCGGCATAATTGGGGTCGTGCCCACACTGTCGTGCCCCCCTCCTTAACTGACCGCCCAGCCGATGAGGGTCCTCCGGGGGCAGTTATGGGGAGCGCCAGTTTAGGGAAGGGGGATTGAGGCCTCCTCACCTTCCCTGTTGCCCCCCCCAAACAATGGGGAGCCATCGGCAGAGCCTGCTTCCTCATCCCAGGTGCTCCTCCGGTCTCTCTGGGAGAGAAAATGGGCCAGTCGTGAGCTCGGGTGGGAAGAGGAGCATTAAGGACTGAACACAGGTAGGAGGAAATAGTACCTGCTGGTTGAGTTCTGGCTGGGGGGGGATGCACTCCCCTGAGGAAAGAGAGACCGGTCAGGGAGGGCATTGTCTCCACTGCAGGCGACCCTTTGAGGGGAGGAGGGGCAGACGTGCCAGACAGCCTCAAAGACTGTGGCATGAGCTCCCTCCCTCGCCCTCTGTCTGCCCCCCATCCCAGCCCCAACCCCTGCATCTCCTGGCCTGGGAAGGCCCTTCCCCTCCTCCCCTCTAGCTTCTGGTTTGCCTGTTTCCGTCAGTCTGAAGAAGGAGTCCTCAGGAATGCCCAGGGCCACCGAGAACTGTCTGAACTCCTCTATCAGGTCCTCGGGCAGGTCGGGGCTCCTCCCTGGAACAGACAAGAGGGGCGACTTTGGCATCCCTGCCATGTGGAATCCACCCGTGCTGCAGGTTTGCTGGGACTCGAGTAGCAGACGACTCCCTCGTACGTGCGATGGGCAGGGCTGGCGGCTGACCTCGCTGTGTTGCAGGGCTTTGTGGGGCTCTGGGAGGCAGCCTGGATGTCCTCCAAGTGGGACTCCATTTCCTCCCCCAAAGCAGCCAAGGGCCGCCTAGCCGCTGGAGGGAGGCTGACCCAGCCGTTGGCCAAGAGGCCTGGAAATGTCCCTGAGCTTTGCCTGGCTTTGCTCCCGGCAGCCCTGGAGGGCAAACTCTCCTGCCCACCCCCACCCCCACCCCCCTGACAATCAGGGTAAACAGGAAGACTGTGGGCGGAGCCTTCCTTTGCCCTTGGACCCCAATCCACCTTGGCGCCCCCAGCCTGCCACTCCCGGGTGGGCTCCTCTGCGGTGGGCCAGGGGGATGGTGCCGTGTCTCCAGCTGGGGGGGCCCAGAGAGACGGGTCTTTCTGGAGGCAGATCTGGAGGGGCTGCCTTGGAGGCTGTGGGGGCCCTTGGTAATCCCTCTCTGGCCCCAAAAGTGGCAAGCCGAGCCATCTGTCCCGGGCATACCCCTCCCCACCCATGTTCAGTTTTGCACCGGACTCCCCGGCTCCCTGCAGCAGCCACCTACCGTAAAGTTGGGCGGTGACGGTGTAGCCGTAGCTGCTGTTCTTCTTCCAGGCAAGGAAGGCATAGTCATCGTAGTTGGTGCGAGCCACGTAGCCCTCAATGTGGGTCTCCCACCCTGGGGGAGGGGAGGGGAGGGGAGGGGAAAGGAAGGCAGAATGATTCCCCACTCTGAGGCCCCAAGCAGCCCCCCCTTTCCTTCCCCTTCCTAGGAACCCCACTCCTGAACCTTCCTATGCCCACCCCCGAAGCCCACCTGCTGAGCACAGAAGTCTCCCAACCTACTAGAGTTGTAGTAATGGTATTTCCCGGGGATGCTGCTCTTCTGGTAAACTCCGACCGCTTGGCTGCAGGTGCCTTGCCTGCAAAGGGGGGCGGGGGGAGAGAGTGGCTGAGAACAGATGAGGTGGCATGAATTGTTAATTACTGGCTGGTCTTGAGCCCATGAGGGCTGAACCTACCGGAGCCTGGTGAAGGTGACCGAGAGCTCCTTGCTGGTGTCCCCCAGAGCCACCTCCAGCGTCCCCATCAGGTAGCGCTCCTTATATTTCTTCAGCCACTTGCAGGTTGTGCCGAGCGCGATGGCGTACCACTTCCCGTAGACCTGGTGAGGACAAGCCCAAAGCGGTCATTTTAAAACCACGTCCGATGCCCAAAGGAGACTTGGCAGAGTTTCAACCTCCGTTCCTAAAGGCTGGCGTTTCTCTTTTTGTGCCAGTCCTCCGTTGGGAGTCGGGGGTCCTCGTGATATTTCTAGCTAGAATCCCAGCCCTGGCTACTCTGTTTCGACAGAACGGAGGCTACGCCACATCCATAATCAAAGGAACCGTGAAAGAGATTGCAGACTGAGCTTTAGGAGGCCCACTCCTCCTTTTATCATGTCAACACAAAGGGGTCTTACTCTTGCTTCCTCAAAATCCTTCTGGATTTGGATGGGGTCAGCTGGAGCGACTGGGCTGCTGCTGGCCGAGAGGAAAACGGCGGTGCAGATGAGAAGCACGACCTGTGGCTCCATGGCTGCGGCTGCACTTCTGCTCTGCTCAGCTCCTACGGGCAGTTCTGGTGCTGCAACGGGGCAGCTGTGTTTTTCTAGCATGAGGAAATTTGAACTTTGGTCTCCGGACTGCACCAAAGGTGAACGGCCTTGCGATGAATGTGGCCGCCTGGGAGCCTGAAGACGGGGTCTCCGGCAAGACCCCTCCTAGTTGAACGTGAGAGGGGGACACGGAAACGAATTTGGGTAAGGCGATGGGGGCTTCCTTCCCAGTCTTCCCAGTCCCTTCAGCTGAGACAAGGGGGTCTCGCCAAGCCCTGGCTTGACTGCAGGACGGTAGCCTCCTTTCAGGCAGAGGGTCCTGGTGGTCAGAGCTGCGTCCTTGTCCTTTGGAGAAGGCCATTCCTGGAGACTCTTGCTTTGGTCTGGCTTGACCAGAGGCATCCTGACAGCATGGGGTCTTTCTGTCAGCCTGCAGACCCTCCAGCCCTCCCTTCCTCCTTCTCCCAAGAATAATTAACCAAAGCAAACAGTGGGAGACAACAACCAGCATCCAAGGTTGTAACCCCTCCAAGGTTTTCCGTTTGGACATTGGATTCTAAACATACGTTATGCACATTATGTACATTTATTTACATTTACCATAAATGGTGAGGAGGTGGAGTGGGTGGGTAGTTTTAAATTTCTGGGCATTTATATCTCGGAGGACCTCTCATGGACTATGAATGCTAACATGCTTGTGAAGAAGGCACAGAAGAGGCTGTACTTCCTGAGAATGCTTAGGAAGATAAATCTATCTCAGCATCTCCTCCTGTCCTACTATCGCAGCACCACTGAGAGTGTCCTGACATACGGCATTCTTGCATGGTATGGGAGCAGCTCTGCAGCAGACAAAAATGCTCTACAGAGAATCATGAAAACTGCCCAGAATATCATCGGACTCCAGCTACCAGCCCTGGATGACATGTTTGAATCTCGCTGTTTGAGAAAGTTGCATAACGTTCTCAGAGACTCTTCCCATCCTGCTTACAATCTTTTTGGACTGTTGCCTTTTGGCAGAAAATACAGAACAATTAAAACTTGGATCACACGTTTTCTGAATAGTTTTTATCCCAGAGCTATAATTGCACTCACCCATGAGCTAAAGGACCACCATCAGTGAGCTGTTGGACAGCATTACTTGGTCTGTTGTGTGGATGTTTGGGTGGTTGAGGGGTGGGGAATTGCGGTGGGTGGGAGGGTGTTTGGGGATTGTTATGTGTGTTGGACCTGGTCTTTGGGTATTAAGTGAATTTCTTTGTATGGGTATACTGTGTATATACGTACAATGACAGTAAAGTTGTTTGTTGTTGTTGTTGTTGTTGTTGTTGTTGTTGTTGTTGTTGTTGTTGTTATTATTATTATTATTATTATTATTATTATTATTATTATTATCGAAGGCCAGCAGCCAGAATTCATCAGAAGCGCCCAAAATCTGAAGTGTTTTCCCCTCTGGTTTTGCTGTAAACAGATCTCCAGCATTGCTCCCTGCCAGCTGAAGAGATGGGCAGCTCAGCCGGCCACACAGGAAGCAGGCCGATTAGCCCAGATGGGATTCAGGCAGAGCCAGGAGGAACTCTTTCAGGGCCTAAGATGGGCTTAAGCAGCCGCTCAGCTCAGCCTCAGGCACTCTGGGTGAAGCCAGCTTGAACCAGAGGAGCCTTTCCCGGCAGGGGATCGGGTGGCCCCCTCGGTCACATGTTAAGCTGGCCATTTTCCTCGGGAGCTGGGAGTGACCCACTCGGGGGCGAAGTGTGTGGGACTCCTGGACCGGCCCCTGCAGAGAAATTGGCCAGCTCTTCAGGACAGAATTCCAGCTGAGACTCCCCAACGGGTTCCAGGGGGAATCTTCAGATTGTGATGCCTTCAGGTGACACATAAAGGCATCACAATTTCCTTTCTGATGTCACAGAGCCCCGGCAGAGGCTGCACAAATCCAGGGTGGCACAAGAGAGGCTGAGTTTTGCTGGCACTTGCTGCCTGTCTCTCTCGAGGCGCAGAAGAGGGTTTTTGAGAGCAAAGGGAGGCGCGATCCGAAGGACTCAGGATGAGGTTCAAGAGGAAAAAAGATCTGAAGGAGCAAATCCGTGAACTGCAGTCCATCATTCACATCCAAGGTAGCCCTCCGAGTGCAACCACGTGGCTGGATCCTGGCATCTTCCTGACTGGAGGGAGGGGGGGGCGCAGTTCCTGGCTGGCCTTTTGCAAGTGGATCTTGCTGGGCTGCTGTTTATGGGAGGACCTCCGAGAAGGGCCTAGCGCAGTAGCCCTCTTCCCTCGGGGGCCCCTGCGAGTCCCCTCCACCCGCCTTCCTTTCCAGAACAAGGGAGGAAGCTCCGCACTCAGGGGAGCCAGGAGGCCCTGCGCAAGAACAGGGACCTGATCAGCTTTCTGCGCACCACCCTGCGGGCAGAGATGCAGGAGCTGAATCTGGGGCTGAAGGTGAGCCCTCTGGGTCTCCCTGGCACAACAGAGAGGGAAGGAGAGGCAGGGTGGCCCCCGGTTAATCCCAAGCCCTCTCGCCCTGCCCCGTTGGGCCACGGGTGGTCTGCAGCTCTCACCTCTCTTTTCTCTGCTCCTCCTAGTATGACCAGGTCACGATCAGCAGGGCCTGCCTAGACAGGAAGCGGGTGAAAATCGCTCTGGCCGAATATACTGTGGAGGTAACTGGTGGGCAGGTCCTTCCCCCGTCCCCTTCCCCCCAGCTCTCCTCAATGGGCCCTTCCACCCCTTCCTAGCAAGCCCGAGAGTCCCTGAGCCAGCGGGTCTTCGACCGGATGAACACCCACAATCTCCTCTTGTACGAAGTCAAGCGCCGGGGGAACCGCCTGGAGGAGCTCCAGGGGACGCTGCAGGTCCTCATCGACTTGGAAAAGGCCAGCCCTGAGCTCCAGCTGCAGCTCCAGGTGAGATCCGCCCCTGCTCCGCCCTGCCCTGCCCTGGAGGACCCTAGGATGCCCAGGGAGGGTGGGGCGTGCTTCCCTCTGCCTTCTTTGTACGTGCAGACCGTCCGTCAGCTGGAGAACAACATTGAGAAGATGCAGGTGAACATTGTGACTGCAGACAAGGTCCACATCCTGTATGTGAAGATGCTGGACGTGCTGAGAGCTGTGAGTCCGGTGCTTTGGCCATCCTCTGCAGGGAGTCTTCTTGCTCGCAGAGGGTGTTGGGTTCTGATCCAAACTCTGGCAGTCCTTCTGTCCTCATGCCTGGGGGGGGGGTGTCCATCCTGGGCGCTCCACAGGACTGACCTCGTTGCTGGAAGCGTTCCCCGGTGGGTACCGGAAAGTTGCAGCCCATTCACTCTGTGGGCTCTCCAAACGGGAAGAGATGAATGCGAGAAGGGAGGGAGGGCCCGTCCCTCTTTCCTCCTGCTTCAGCAGCAGTCCTGATGGCTGTGCTGGGGACAAGGGTGCCTCCTCCCCCCCCCCTGCTGCTTCCAGAATCTTCTCCTTCCTGCAGGAACTTTCTCAGCTTCCTTTCGTCCTGGAGGACTTGGAGCGCCGGGTGGGCACCTACCAGATGGAGCTGCAGGGGATGGATCTGATGGCCATGGATATGCTGGAAGCCATGGAGGCTGCAAAGGTCAGCCACGGGGGCAGCTTTCGGCCCTCCTCGGCCTCTGCCCAGAGCTCCCACTCACTCTTTGCTTTCCCTGTGGCTGCAGATGGACATGGCCAATGCAGAAAACGAGTTAATTGCAGAGAAGAAGTTCAGGGAGAACTCGCTCAGCATCCAGAAGAAACAGATAGAGCGGATCCGTGTGAGGGACGCCAGTGAGAGGCACCGACGGATGGTGAGTCCTTCTGGGGCATCTGCTGGCCTTCTTTAACAAGCCGGCGTTGGGTCTGGCTCTGAGTGGGCCCTCCGCATCTAGAGTGCCTCTGGGGGGGACACAGTTCAGGGCTGAGGCCTTGAGCCTCCTGGGGTGTCTGGGGCTCCTCTGCCTTTTGCAAGAGCCCGCTTCCCCTAATTTGTTGGTTGGCTTTTATGATCAGCAAGCCCGGCGAGACATGGACTTCTCTGTCCTGATGATGCGCGAAGGAACAAAGGGTAAGTATGCTGGGGTGCCTCCAGCCATCCTCGTCAGGTATTGAAGGTTCCTCTGAGAGGGCACAGCTGATGGGCATTGGGGTCAAAACCACCTGGGGGTCTTCTGCTCTTCCAGGGACAAAGCTAGAGACTTCCAAGGCCCAGATTGAGTACCAGGGTCTGGTGATCAGCGAGGTGGAGAAAATCAAAAGTGCAGTGCAGTGCTCACATCTCTGGGTATGTCCAGCAGCCCAGCCTGGCTGGCTGTTTTCTTGGCTCTGAGGCGATTTCTCCAAAGCTCAGCCGTGAGGAGTGCAAGGAGAGCTTTAGCAGCCCCTCATCCTGGTTGCCCCCTTTTTTCCTTCTCCCAAAATACCATCAGGAGCTGCATTTTAGGAGTTCTTTCAGACGTGAGGCTGAAGCTGCTTGAATGGGTGAAAATGACCTATGTCACCCGGTGGAGTCCTCTTGCTTGCAGGCAAAAGCTGTCCAGCTCTCCAGACTCCAGCTTGGCTTCTCTCCTCAAGCCCCTGGCACCAGCTGAAGCCCCTGCCCATGTCTGGGAAGGATGCTCTGATGCAGGGGGAGAGGAGCGGATGGGGAAGGAGGTTCCCAACGATGGCCCACAGACGCAAGCTTCTCTTCCTCCCTCTCCCTCCTTTCCTGCCAGGATATCGCTGGGCGCTTCATGGCCCAGAAGAAATCTGAGGAGAACCTTCAGCAGCAGATCGCCAAATCGGAGAAGAAGCGGCGAGGCCTCAAGTCCCAGCTGAAGGCTCTGGAGCTGCAGCGAGCCGAGCTGAAATTCCACCAGTCCCCGGGCTTCCTCAGGTACTTGCCGCTCTTCGTCAGCAGAGCCGGAGGCACCAGGGTTACAAATGCCTCAGGACCATCTCTGGCTGCCTCCACGCAACAGACCCAAAGTAAAGTGGCTTCTCCTCCCAGCTCAAAGACGCTAGAAGAGAATCTGTGGAAGAACCTGGAGGAGGAGGAAGAACGGCTTTCGCTGGTCCGCGGCCAGGCCTCCAAAAACCAGGAACTTCTCCTCCACTTTGAGAATGGGGTTGACAACCTGATCCTGAGGCTGTGGGACATCAGTGTGCCTGGCCAGGTTTGTCCCCCTCTCCAACGGTTTCTCTGACCGGCAGCCCCTCAGCCGTGATCCAGAACAGATACGCGAGAAGCTCCCTGCCCATCACCTCCCTCTCTTTTTCTCTGCCCATTACGCAACGGGAGAGCCGACAGGGAAGCCCCCTCCCTCCCTGCAGAGGAAATGGGGGTGGGGAGTTGGAGGGCCTCCCCCAGACCTTTATCCCCTGCTTTACAGGAGGGCTTCCCCAAGATGGAGGATATCTTTGAGAAGCTGCAGTTTTGTGAAACGAAACTTCTGCATTTGAGCCGATTGATGCTCGATGTGCCCTTTGACAAATTCAGCCCCAACGAGAGCGATGAGGTGAGCCTTCACCTGAGGCCATGCTGCAGCTGCTTCCCTTCCGCTGGGCCAGGAGCCAGAGGGGGGAAAATGTGCCCAGGGGACTAACAGGATCCTGATTTTGCCTCCTGTGATATTCCCAAGCGGGCTTCCACCTCCCTTCCCTGGCTCAGCCCAGCCCTGCTTGCATACCAGGCAGGCACCCCATATGGTTGCAGGGCAGAAAGCCTGATGAGGGAGGTTCTCGGCTGAAGCTGGCGTGGGTATCCTGGTGGTCATCACGCTATCTCCGCCCCCCGCCCCCCAATCTCTTGCCTGCCACCTTTTAATTCCAATATGTAATTTGGGAAGTCGTTTGTCCACCTCCGGAATTTCCTTGAGGAGAGTGCCAGGGACGATCAGCAGAACCTGAGAATCACTTTCGATGAGGACGAAGAAGATGTCCGAGGTCTGTCCTGTCTCGTGGGGGTCAGCAAGGCCTGTGCCCCCAGCAGCTCCTGGCAGTTGCCATTCGTGCAGCTCTGGGCTGAGCTTCACTGGGGGGCGGGGGGAGGGAGAGGGGTATTGCTGCCAGATTAGAAAATTACACCTTCGTGTTTCCTCCCACCCAGAATGAGAATTCCCACCCGTTGCCTCTGCCTAGGGTTTACCGTGAAATCCCCTTTTGGTGTTCTCCCAGGGAGGGTTAGCTGCACTAGATCCAAGGGGCTGTCCTGGCCCCAGAGAGATGTGGGCCCGAGTCTCCCTTTAGCTCAGGCTCAGCCTAGCTCAGCAGGCGGCCACTGTGTGTGTGTGTGTGTGTGTGTGTGTGTGTGTGTGTGTGAGGAAATGGAGGTTTTCTTTGCCTCAACCTGTGGTCCAAACCGTGGGTGGGTTCCTCCCCTTGTCTCTATCCCACACAGAAGCCTTTAACTTTGCGGACATCGACCACAGCTACGTGCCCAGTCGGGAAGAGATCAAGAAGGAGGCCTTGAAGCTCATCGAGGAAAAGACCAAGGTGATGAAGAAAAAGCAAAGAGGGGCCAAAAAATGAGACTTCCAAAGACTTGGCTACCCCCATTTCTCAAATGTGGGGATTTGACTCTATCTTGTTTTTTTAAATCTCTATTTAAAATGATATTGGAGTTGCTTTAAACATACAACACCCCCACTCCGCCCCCCCCCCCGAATGTGCAAAAGAGGAAGTCTTCCCGTATTTCACAAATGGAGAATAAAGATGTCAACTTGCTCTGAATTGGATCTTCTCGGGTACAGAATTCCATAGAAAGGCAACAGTGGGGAAGATGTTTAATTCCCGCTGGGCTGGGGACACGGCACGTGAGAAAGAGCGGCTTTGGGCACAAAGCTCCCACTGATCTTTTTATTCTATTCACACGGGGGGGGGGGGATGGGAATAGGATAGGATAGGATAGGATAGAATAGAATAGAATAGAATAGAAATTTTTTATTGGCGAAGTGTGATTGGACACACAAGGAATTTTTCTTTGGTGCATACGCTCTCGGTGTACATAAAAAGGCAAGATACATTCGTCAAGAATCATCAGGTACAACGCTTAAGGGTAGTCATAGGGGAACAGTATCAGTATAAATGGTAAGGATACAAGCAACAAAGTTTCAGTCATGCAGTCCTAAGCGGGAGGAGATGGGTGGTGGGAACGAGGAGAAGTGATGCAGACTTAGGGAGAAGTTTTGACAGTGTGGAGGGGATTATTTCTTGAGCGGAGGGGTGGGGGTGGGGGTGGGGGTGGGGAAACTGTCCTTGTGCCTAGTAGTTCTGGTGTGCACTGCAGGGGGCTCTATGGGGGCTCTATGGGGGCTCTATGGCGTCGGGTGGCTAGGAGAGGTTGGTGGGCGGCAGGCACGTTATTCCAAGGCTGTCTTTGGCCTTCCGGAGGCAGATCCGTGGAAGCGGGATGAAGACCGGCGCCTTTTCAGGGGCTTCCGCCTAAGGGGCTCAGCGGAGACGGAGGGATGGATGGTCACGCAAGTCCAGTTTGCCTGGGGCTTTTGCCTGCAAAGACCCAGGTGGCCGCTTGGGGGCGCAAGCAGACCCGGAGGCTCCTCGTTCCAATGTAGCCTTTATCGAAGGTCGCCCCGCCTCAACAAAGAGCTCGCGACCGCCTTTCGAAGAGCCGTTTGCCCCTCACGAGCCACCGTCCTAAGGCTTCACGGCTTGCCTGGTTGCTAAGCTACACGGCGGACGGTAGCGCGCGCCATCCCGCGTTTCCGCCCCTTTCTGTCCCAAACTGGTTGCCATAACCCGCTAAGGTGCTGTCGTCTCTCCCCCCCCCCCATCAAAAACGAGGCTCTGAATAAAAGTACTTCTGCCCCGCCTCCACTCCCAGATCCGGAGCTGTGCAGACAGATCGGGGTGGTTTACAAGCGGTGGCATCGTAGGACCAAGTATTCTGTCCTCGGGGGCTCCCGTAGTTCCGGGACGTATCCGCTTCCGCCCTTCTTTGGCGCGGCGTCCCTCCCGCAAAGTCCCTCGCGAGCTGCCGTAGCCCGGCCCCGCGCGCGTCCTGCGTCGGCGCCGCCTCCCTGGCAGCTCGGTGAGGGAAAGGGAAGATGGCGGCGGCAGCAGCGGAGGCGCCCGCCCTGCAAGCGACTCCGGCCGGCCCGGCGGGGACGGCGGCTCCGAGGACCGCGCGGAGGTCGGCGGCTCAGCGGCCGCGGGCGGAGAAGTAGGCGGCCTCGCCGTCCCGGGCGCAGCGACCGCGGAGCGCCCTCCCGCGCCTCACGATGCTGTCGGCCTTGAAGAAGCTGGTGGGCTCCGAGCAGGCCCCGGGGCGGGACAGGCCCATCCCGGCGGGGCTCCAGTCCATGAACCAGGCGCTGCAGCGGCGTTTCGCGAAAGGCGTCCAGTATAACAGTGAGCGGCGGCCGAGGGAGGGGAGGCCGGCTGGGAGCCCCCGGGGCCTTTGGCGGGCAAGAGAGCCCTGCGGCGGCCGGGAAGGGCTTGGACGGAAGGCGGCCCGGGAGAGACCCCTGCCCCGGGCTCCTTCGAGGGGAAGCGGCGAGTAGGTTTGGGATCGGCCCGTAGCGGCTGCGGTGGGTGGGTGAGAATGAGCTTTAATTGGGAGGCAGGCAGGGCGCGGGTGGGGGGGGATGAAGGAAGGGCTTGCTGGGACGTGTGTCTCGCTCTGGAGGTTATCCGGCCTCATGAATGAGGGAAGCGGTCAAGCGGTTCCCTCCTCAGGGCACCAATATCATCCATCCCTCAAACTGCGCTGCCTTTTGTGTGCGTTGTTCTTTTCCCCTCGGAAGCCAAGTTTTTAAAGGCTTTGTTTAGTTGCTGTGCCAGCTGGTCCTTGGAAGACCAGCCTTTGCTTTGCTATCCGTCTTCGCTGCTGATTTGTTTGCAGTCCTTCAAAGGGTGTCTTTGCTGTTGGGATATTTTTTGTGCCTCTCTGACTTCTTTCCTTCAACGAAGACGGCTCTCATGTTATCCTCCTGTGCTGCTTTCTTTGTCTGTGGGATGATTGCACAAACGCAATCCTCCTCGGTTACGTAGAACCAAGTCCGTCCATAGCAGTGGCGTTGATGTCTGTATTGAGATTGGTTGGAGTTAGTTTCCCTGCTTGAGTTGGTCATTCTCCTAATGTTTCCTTGGTTTAGGCACAAATGCCTGCGTTACTTTTCTTAACTGTCCCAGAGCAACCGAGGTGCCTGCACCTCTCTTTTGATGTCAATTTTATTTTTAAAAAGTTTTTTTTTTCAATTTGGTTTCTAAATTGTGTCTCTGAAAAGGCTGGCGACTATTGGCATGTACTGCTGTAGCTGCCAATAGCCATTACCGCCTCAACCATTCGTTTTATCTTAGAAAGCAGATGCCTGTCTTTAGGCACACCAACTGGTCTTACGTCTCTGCAGTGCTCTTGACTCCCTTTATTCCTTAATTTTTCTTTCTCTAGTGAAAATTGTCATTCGAGGTGACAGAAACACGGGAAAGACCACTTTGTGGCATCGGCTGCAGGGAAAGAAATTTGTTGAGGAATATATCCCAACCCAGGAGATCCAAGTCACCAGCATCCATTGGAATTATAAGAGTGAGTTTTGCCAGCTGTTGGGGATGGAGAAGCACTTTTCTCTTTGCTGTCTGATGTATAACTTAACACTGGAGCCACGTGCTGCTGTGGTTCCCTCATTGGTAAAGGCACGTTGCCAGTATAGGGTTGTCCTCATTTTTTTAAACACACCCCAGCCATCTGCTCTATGCCACGTGGGTCAGGGGTAGCTCTAACAGTGTTCGAGTTAACTGCAACTGAGCAAACTTTTCTAATCTATATGCCTGGCTGACTTTTCCAGCTACTGATGATATTGTGAAGGTTGAAGTCTGGGATGTGGTTGATAAAGGTAAGGTCTCTCCTTTCATTCTGATGTTACGGTCGTTATATAGTATTTGGATTAGGCCTGAGAGTATTGGGAAACAGGCAACTTGTCTGCCTGTCCCACTGGGTTCCTAGTGGTGAGCAGAGCATCTCTTGGCCTGTGGCTATTGCTTTCCTTGAATGCCCCCACTGGAAATGTATGTTAAGCCTGTCCAGTTTCTGTCACCTCTTTTTGCAAAGTGATGGGATGTCTCTTCTTGAGCTTGCAAAGGCAGAAATGCTGTGCATGAGGTGGAATGTGGGAAAAGCTACATGTTTGGGGCTCTCTTTTCTGCTCAGCTAGGAGACCAACAATTTTCACAACAGTGTTTTTCTCCTTTCAAATACTGCAGGCAAGTCCAAAAAAAGGGGAGATGGGTTGAAGCTGGACAACGATCCTCAGGAGGTGAGGCACACTCTGACCTGCTGTCTTGTAAAGCATCAAATCCTTCATATGCACCTGGTGCAGCCTCTTAACTTCCTGTATGCTGTGAGTCATCCCGGGAACCAGCCGGGGCTTTTTTGAGATCTTTCTCTTTCCACCCCAGGCAGAATCCGAGATGGCCTTGGATGCGGAATTCCTGGATGTATATAAGAACTGCAACGGTGTCGTGATGATGTTTGATATCACCAAACAGTGGTAGGGACTTTTGCCTTCACCTTTCCCTTGCTGTGACTCTGTACAAGAGGAAGGGCTTCCTCTCTGAGAAACACCAAAGCCTCGTTGTCAGATTTTACACAAAACTTGTAGATGATGAACTAGATGATGAACTAGATGATGATGAACTTGCAGAACTGATGAAGCACATGGCTCTGTGAGGGAGGAGGGGTCTCCTTCAACTGCTCTATTGACTCAAGGGGTCTCTAGGCTGTTGTGCCTCCTGTAGGTGCAGCCTCTTTCAGAGCTCTTGTGGCAGAATTGACCTGGACAAGTATCGTTCAAGGAGCTCTCCTTTCCACTCCATCCAGGACTTTCAACTACATCCTGAGAGAACTTCCAAAAGTCCCAACCCATGTACCTGTGTGCGTGCTTGGGAACTACCGGGACATGGGCGAACACAGGGTGATCCTGCCTGATGATGTGCGGGAATTCATTGACAACCTGAACAGGTAAAAGCATCAATCTTTTTTAAAAACTTTTTAAAATTTTCTTAATACAAACACATTAAACAGTGTGTCACCTGAGTATAAAATTTTTTGTGCCTTAACAATTAAACTTACCACCATATTCATTTCTTACATTCATTCTTATATTAATACTAAATAATAATAATACTGATAAAATAACATAAACGTAACATTTCTCTTCTTTACTTATCTATTTTTACAATACATTGCTTTCATATTTATTCTCTAACCATTGATAAAATAACTCCCATATATTATAATAATCTGGTTTTTCCTTTTCTTGAATTGCAAGTGCAATTTCTGCACATTCTAATATTTTCTTAATCACTTTTTCATCTATAGGGATCTCTTCGCTTTTCCAATTTTGTGCAAATACAATTTAGCTGTGGTTATTACATGAATAATCAAATATAGAGTTTCTTTACTATAAATTCTCAGTAAAATCCCCAACAGGAACAATTCTGTTTTTAAATCAATATGGTGTTGCGTCATCTTCTCCAACCACATACAAATTTTTGCCCAGTATCTTTTTGCTTCCCCACATGTCCACCACATATGATAATACGACCCCGGTGTCTGTTGGCATTTCCAACATTTAGTTGATTTATCTTTAAACATTTTGGCCAGTCTTTCTGGTGCTAAGTGCCATCTGTAAAACATCTTATATAGGTTTTCCTTGTGTGCAGTTGATAATGTTAATTTGTAATTCCTATCCTATAGTTGCTGCCATTTATATAACTCTTATCGTGTGACCAAAGTTTTTCGCCCATGCTATCATTGTTTCTTTAACTTGTTCTTCTAATTTAATGCTCAATAAGTAACTGTACAATTTTTTTTTCATTCTCTCTTCTATTCCTGTCAATATATTATCCAATTCTGTCAATTCCATATAAAAACCTTAAAGTTTAGCTCCTTTTCATATCTAGATTGTATTTGCAACTGTGTGTACCAATCCATATCAATCCCCTATGGTAAAAGCATCCATCTTGTTAAGGAGCTTCAGGCTACTTTCTGGGAAGCCCTCCTGGGGCCATCAGCCTCTTGTGCTCTAGTTCATTGGTCCACTTAAACCTGCCTTCTGGTGGGCTTGTTACATAAAGGTGGCAGTGGTCTGAATGCACACGCCGCATCCTGCTCCAGTAGTGAGTCACCATTGTCCAGCATCTCACCGGCACCTTCTGGGCACATGTGTGCCAAATTACTGCCCAGGCAGTCAGTAAATTCTGTCCAGACCTTTTCTCTGTAGTTGGCATCTGCTTGGCCACTCTTCATCTGCAGCAACTCAGCAGAGGGTGTGAGTGGGCGGAAGCTCTGTGTGCATATGACGAAATGCCTGCAAACTCAGTGTGTGCCTGCTTTGCACTGATCGGATGATCTCCTTCAACTAAGCTAGCCTCCACCAGCCTGCCTGGTGGCTGATGAAGGTGACATTGTGGGCATAAAAACTGGACATGCCCCACCGATGGACGCTCAGCTCATGTGACTTTTTGGACAGCTGTTTTCAATTGAACTGCTGGCAGCCATTGCTCCACACCACCTCCCAAGTTCATGGGCAGCAGGCCTCTTCAGCTGCCTGCTCTTTTCTTCAAAGGGAACCTGGCATTAATGCGTGCCTTGAAAGGCCATGGACAGCATAATAACCCCTCGGCAGATTGAGTCAGCTGCAGTTGGAGGGTTGGTCTCAAGCGATCAGCCTCTGGCTCATAGTCTGTCCCCCCGACCCCACCCCTTTTGACATTGAACAGGCCTCCCGGCTCCTCCTATTTTCGTTATGCCGAGTCTTCCATGAAGAACAGCTTTGGCCTCAAATACCTGCACAAATTCTTCAACATCCCCTTCTTGCAGCTGCAGGTAGGACTTTGCCAGCTCTTTCTTTGTAGGGACCGGGAGGGGGCAGCCTGGTCCCAGCCCAGCCAAGTCCTGTCTACTGAACGAGGAGAGGAGTGGGCTCTCCAGGAGTAGAGCTGCTGCTGCTGCTCTGTGACTGCACACCAAGTGCCTGGTGGCCTGCGAGGGGCCACACAAACCAGAAGAGAATCAGAAGCTTCTTCGTCTGGATTTAGTCCATCCCTAGATGCTCTTTTGGGTGGGGAACCCCCACCACCCCCTCTTATGCACCTGAGAGAGCCACCTCACTGCTCAGTTGCAGAGGAGGAGAGGTGGTGGGTGACACCTGAGCAGCCCCTTGCCTGCTCTGAAGCAGGTGATCTCCCCTCCCATCTCTTGCAGCGAGAGACTCTGCTGCGGCAGCTGGAGACCAATCAGCTGGATATTGATGCCACCCTGGAGGAACTCTCTGTGCAGCAGGAGACCGAAGACCAGAACTATGAGCTGTATGTCTGATGAGGCCGCTCTCCCCTCCGGGCTCTGTCTGTGGGCTTTTCTGGGAACCTCTCCCCTTCCCTCTAAAAAAACATCCCGGGAATTGTAATTTAAGTCTGCCACATCTCTTGAGTTTGGGGGAGGTTCCCGAGGTTACATTTTCTCTCCCCGACAGGTTCCTTGAAATGATGGAAGCTCGTGGCCGGGGACATGCCTCTCCTTTGGCCACCAATGGGCAGAGCCTTTCCTCAGGTTCCCAGTCTCCAGTGGTTCCACCGGGCAATGCTTCAGGGGGCTCCAGCCCCGGCACCCCCCAGCAGAGCTTGGCCAACCCTGCCCTTGCCATGGACCCCGCTGAGCCTCCAGCACCAGGGCTGCTGCCTGAAGCCCAGCTGCCCGCAGCCATTCCTGCACCAGCTGCACCGCAGAAACGTGGTATCATCGCTCGGCTCTTTGGGACCTCCCCAGCTCCCGAGACTGGTCCTCCCTCTCCAGGTGAGAGTGCAGTGCTGAAAACATATAGGAATCTGGGTCCTTACGCCGTAGTTTGGTGGGGGCGGGAGAAGAGCTGACAAGAACAACACAATGCCAGCTTAGGGAAGGAGAAATTCTGTGCCATGGTAGGCACTTTAGACCCACTGATGAGGCTGGACTTTGGCAGGACTTGACTGGTTCCGCTGAGGTGCTTCTCTTGTTTTCCAGATCCTGCCGTTCCTGCCCTCCCTGCAGTTGCTCCCTCAAAAGTCCAGAGCGTAGAAGACTTTGTCCCCGAGGAGAGCCTAGACCACAGCTTCCTGGAAGACCCCACCCTGCAGAGGGACAAGGGGGGAAAACAGGCAGGAAAGGCTCCCACCGACAGTGACAGGTGGGAGACCCTGTTCAGCAGCTTTGTGCTGTGGGGGGACCCAACACAGCTGCTCTTCATTCGGCCACAAGGGCCTCCCCCCCCCCCCCCCCAATTTGCTTTCTGGGATTCTTGGTTGGCAGTGCTGGGAAGGTCCCCCATCAGCCGGAGGAGGAAATTCAGGAGGAAGACTGTCTCTCAAGCTTTTTTCTACTGCCTGCCTGCAGGCTGTGTCATCGCCCTTGACTTTTTTCTTGCAGTGACAGAGATGCTCCTGGTGGGAACCCCTTGGTGGCTGGCTTCCAGGATGACCTGGACCTTGACGAGCGTCTCTTCAGCAAGCCCCCGTTAGCAGCAGAGCTGGTCCCGAGCAAAAATGTGAACCTGTCGAGTGAGGAAGAAGAACCCTCCAAGTTCTCTATCGTGGGAGCGGTAGATGCTGCCTTAGAACAAGAAAAAAAACGGTAAAGGGAGCGCTGGGAGTTGTGGGATATTGGTGACTACAACTCCCAGCAGCCCTCGCTGGTTTGGCCCATAGCAAGATGTGTAGGGAAAGGGAGCTGTGTACTGCAATGTGTAGAGGACCAGAAGTTCTTGGGTCCAGCTTTAGCAAGTCAACAACCATTGCGGTTCAGTTTAAAATATATTATTTAAACTTTTAATTAAGCCTTCAATAAAACTGTAACATAATGTGGCAAACTTTAAAAACAAAAATATAGCAGCTAGGAAATTCAGCTCATGTGTATATATGTTAGGAAATGCGTATGTAAGAAAAACCTTAAAAGCTCTTTCTTGACAGATATTGCAAGGAAGGAAGAAAGAATTAGGGGTTGTTAACTTTTCAGATTCAGGGTTTGTGGAATTTTGCCCCGTGCGTTTTTTGCTTGTCACATGAAATCCTCTAGATTTCAACCCAAAATATTGAAGATTCTGTGCCAAGCGTAAATGGGAGCTAGATATTTGTGTGTGATACGGAAAAACCGGCAGCTCCCTCTTTTCAACGCAAGTATTGTTGACTGAGCCGCTGAACCAGATTGTGTTTCTGCAGAACCACATCAAGCATAGACTGAGGCCTCCAGGCACTGTCCTCACTTTCCTTTTCCTTCTTTTCCAGAGCTTCCAAAAATGCCAGCTTGAAACTCCCAGAGCCCTTGGCACCTCCCACATCCACAGAGCTGAAATCTCCCACCGGCCAAACCCCACTTGAGCAAAGCAAGCGTCTGATAGCAGCTGGCCCCCCTGAGGCCCGTCTGCCTCCAGCGCCCTCTGCCTCAAAGCAGCAGGAGTCTGAGAGCGACTCGGAGGGGCCCTTCGCCACGCAGATGCTCTCCTTTGTGATGGACGATCCGGACTTTGAAAGCGAGGAGTCAGAGAGCCAGAGCAAGCACCCAGTAAGTCCCTGGCCTCCCCTCACTGTAGGTGTGGAAGGGTTAGACTTGGGAGGGGTGGGTGGGGGCGGAGAGACTGAAGCAAAGTGTTATGTCATCTCTGAGCATCAGGTGGGGGCCCCTCCTGGGAGGCTTTATGCTGGGCCCTCGGTTCGGTCCATCACATGTCTTCTGTGGGTGGGCCGGTGCTCTTGTTGACCCAAGGAAGCACAGGTGGATCCGAAGAAGGGCTTCCTTGGGGTTTTGGCAAGGGGGTGGCAGTGGGCACTGAGGGGCCTTCTCCCTTTTGCCTCTAGGAGGAATTTCCAGTGCGAGAGGATCTCTCAGACCTCTCCGAGGAGGATCCCCCTTCCAGACCTGCCCAGCTGCCCAAGCCCGTGATCCGCTCCTTCAGAGTGAAGGATGAGGCCGATCTCTTTGGGTTGGGGCTGGATAAACCGGTGGGCCGAGACAGCAGCGAGGAAGGTGAGGAGCCTTGGCCACAGTCAGACCGTGGGACCAGACGAAGGGACTGGACTGCCTTGCGGATAAGGCTGCGTGCCACCAAGGGCTCTGAGGGCCACAGTGCTTTTCCCCAGCTGTGCATTGCCATAAAGGCCCATCCTCCCCATTAAACGTGGTATCAGTTGGAGGCTTTTCATGCTGCCGCAGGTTGTCCTCTTGTCTGGTTGGAAGCTCACCCTCCTTTTTCATGCCCCTTCTCCTCCTCCCAGCTGCAGGGAAAGAAAAGCAGTCTTTGAAAGAGAAGAAGAAGAAGAAGAAGAGAACTAGCAAAGAGGTGGGTCAGCCTGTATAGCTGTGTTTGTACAGGGCAGCGGTGAAATCTAAAAATGGTTGCTACCGCTTCTGTGAGCATGGCTTGGTGGGTGTGGCTTGGTCATGTGACTGAGTGGGCGTGGCCAACTTGACATCACATACGCCACTCACTGTTAGAGCCAGGAGCTGCACATTCTGAAGCTCCCAGTGCTTTGAGATTCCTTCCACCATCTGGCTTGACTGCCCAAGCGAATCTCGGAGCCTTCTCTTGCCCCGCTCTCCATCCCGGAGGGCCACACATCACCCCCGCCAATTCTCCATACAAACCGCCCGCCTTGCTTCTGCAAAGGCAGAATCCCCCCCCCTGCAGGGCAATTCAAAGAGGGGAGGGGGATGCTGCAGAAAAGTCTGCCTTCCTCCCGTACCTCCCGTGCCGGCTCTGTGGGGCTTGGGGCTCTGAAGCAGCCCACTGGATTCCCACCCAGCCACCTGTCTGTTCTCTTTGACCACCGGCGCCACTCCAGGAACTCGGCCCGCAGAGTCTGGAGTTCTGGGGGAAGGAGGCTCAGCTGTGCTGCCCCTTGCCGGTGGCGAAGAAGCAGAGCAAGAGGGGCAGAAGCTCCCAGGGCGTGGAGAGGGCCAGGCCCAGCCATGCCACCACAGAGCCCGCAGCGCTTTCCCTTTGGCCTGGGCGACAGCGCTTACCTAGCCAGGCCAGTGCGGGTAGCCCTTCATCTTGGCTCTCCCTTGCCTGCCGCCGCCGTTCTCACTTCCCTCCCCGCCTGGCTGCAGACCTCCTCTTTCCCGAAGCAACTTCCTGAAGCAACCCCACTGCCGTTCGGTTTCGTTTCACGGCAGGAGAAGGGAGAAAGCGAATGGCGGTGCTCCGGGAGGGCAGGCAGGACCCGAGGCAGAGGGGAAGAAGGCAAGTGGGCGGCAGTCAGCCAAAGGCCCTGCGGAAGCCAAGCGCATCAGGCCCAAAAGGCGAGGAAGCCTCGCCATGTCCCTCCAAGGAGCCGAGCGCAGCGGGTCTCCATCGCCGCCCCCCCCCCTCCGCTGCCAGCGTCAGCCTTATCTTCTAGATGCTCTGCCGGCGTATTCAGCATGCCCAGCGGAGCCAGTGCGTTGGTAAGGCTGACAGCGGGCGGCCCTTGGTAGAGATGTAGCCACTGGTCCGTGGCTGAGAGGGTGCCAGCACAGCAGTGGTGCTCTGGGAGGGCAGACAGATGTCCCGGCCCTGGGGCCGCTGCACATGTCCCGGGGCAGCGCAGTGGCGGCGTCTCCACCAAGGGCTACCCGCCCACCCACTGGCCGGGCTGGATGCTGACCTCGGAAGGCAAGCAGGCGTGAGGGACCGCCGGGAAGGCAGCATTGAAGGCAGGCAAGCATGGCAGAGCTGCGGGGAAGGGAATAGCCTTGGTAGTACAGTGGTCTAAAGCACCCTGTTATTAAGAACAGCTGCCTGCAATTACTGCAGGTTCGAATCTCGCCAAGGCTCAAGGTTGACTCAGCCTTCCATCCTTTCTAAGGTAGGTAAATTGAGGACCCAGTTTGTGGGGGCAATAAGCTGCCTTTGTATAAATATACAAAAAGAATGAAGGCTATTGCTTAGCGCATTGTAAGCCGCCCTGAGTCTCCGGAGAAGGGCGGCATATAAATAAATAAATAAATAAATAAATAAATAAATAATAATAATAATAATAATAATAATAATAATAATAATAATAATAAAATAGGCTGCTAGCTCCCTTTCCCGCAGCTCTGTCATGCTTGCTTGCCTTCCACGTGGCCTTCCACTTGCCTGCCTTCGCAAGCTGGCCTCAGGGATGCCAGGAAGGCAGGGAAGCATGGCAGGATTGCAGGCTGTGGAGTGGTTCGTGGGCATGGCCAGCGAGCGATTGCTACCGGTTCGGCGAACCAGCCCCAATTTCCGCTACCGGTTCACCCGAATCAGTCCTAACCGGTAGCATTTCACCCCTGGTACAAGGGGCAAGAAACGTTTCTGAGCTAAGCCCCCAAAGTGAGCCATGCTGGCAAAACAGATTCCCAGCCACTGCTCAGAGCAGCCCACACAAAAGGCCCCCTTTTAACCCAGAGCAGTCCTTGCCTTTGGATGCGCTCCTCCTCCGCTTGTACGCTCTGCGGGGCTGGTGGCCTTGGGCCTCTTCGGGTGCTGCTTGGGGGATGGGGTCCCCCCTGTTTCACCCTTTCTCCCCAACTGCTGTTCCAGGAAGAAGCAGAGAAGATTTCAGGGAGGAAAAAGAGCAAGCCGAAGAAGAGCAAGGAGGAGGAGGAGGAGGATAGAGGAGAAAAGGAGAAGAGGAAGCCATCCAAGCAGCAGCACCAGCGGGGCAAAGCGAAGCCCAACGGGATCAATGAGCTGGAGGCCTTTCTCGGGGGCGGTGCTGGGGCCAGCAAGCAGCGGGGGGGTGGAGACTATGAGGAGCTGTAGCCCCTCCCTAGCCAGGTGCACGGGGCAGGCGGCCCCAGCCCACCATCACCGCCCCTCCCTGCCTTTCTCTGTTGCCTGTTGCAAGAGTGGCTGGAGCCAGAGGAGGGGCCTGCGAGTGGCTCAGAAGCCCCGAGCCTTTCTGTCCTTTCAGCCGGGAGCCCTGGGATTGGGCTCCTGAGAGGTGGCCCAAAGGGGGGGCTGCCCTCGGAGGCCGCATCGTGTCCCACACAAAGTGGCCGCTGCCCGTCGAACGATGGATCCGTGCTATTTTTTTTACGAGAGAAACGGCTCTGGACCAGTGGCTCCCCTTAGAGCTTGGAAAGTTGCAGGGTCCCAGCCAGGTGTGTGTGGAGGGGGGCAGAGGCCTTCCATGTGGTGGGGGTGGGGGTGTTTTTGAATAATGTGGCTTTATTCTGGGAATTTGGGGGAGAGAAATAAGTGCCCCCTCCTCCTTCCTGCCCTTTCCTCAGTTGTCCCACTTTGTGTACCCTGGAAGCCTGTATGCAGCTGGGCGTCCGTGGAAAAGAGGCTACCACCCCCCCCCCTTGGCGAGGACGGTGCTGTTCACCCCTTTCCTGGCTCCTCCTTGAGTGGGCTTCCCCCCCCACCCTTTCCGAATCCCTGTCTCCCAGTCACTGCTGCATGTGTTTGCCCTGAAATCCAGCCAGCTCTTGGTAGCGGCTAGTCCCACCCGTGCCGTGTTTTCTGTGCCCCCTCCCCCTTGCGCCTTCACTCGCCTTCCTGGCCTCGCTCTTTGCCTCCAGTGACCTCAAGGAAAAGCAGCCACACATTCCGGTGCATTCCGTTGTGCCCTTGTGTTTCTAGGTGTGGATTAAAGTTGGGCTGTTTTGACATTCCTCCCCTCTGCGTCCCCTCCCCCTTTGGGGTCATCCTTGGCCTCAAGCAGCCTGCATGGCACAGGTAGTGCTCCCAGGGCCTCTGGCCTCTCTCCTTGCGCTCCCTGGGGGGAGGGTGTGTATGACAAACCCACTCTTGACCTCTTGCCTCCCCCCAAGCCTCCCAGGCCCCTTCCTCCTTCCCCCACGAATACCCCCCACCCCACCCCAGGAGCCCAGTCTCTGGAATGCAGTTGGCAACTGAGCCTTGTGCTGTTCACTTCCCTTTTCTTTTATTCTCTTTTTCACTTTGCTTTTGGGAAAAAGTCCCAGTGATGCACTCCTCATTCCAGCTGATAAAGCTCTCTCGGTTGTACAACTGTGTCTGGTTTCCTTTCTTTGGGTGATCCCTCAACTGGATCCAGGCTGCTTCTGGCTCTGTGTGTGTGTGTGTGTGTGTGTGCGTGCGTGCGTGCGTGCGTGTGCATACGTGCTTAGAGACCCCATCCTGAGCCGAGCCATCTCTGCCTGGTTGGGAAAGGGCTTGGCCTGGCCTGTTCCTCCCGGGCTCTTTCCTCAGGGTGCCCTCCAGGGCGCCTCCTCCTTGGTGCCCTGAGGCAGGAGAAATCCTTGTGTTGGGGGAAATGGGTTTCTTCACAAGCATTTACTACAGTTCTTGTAATCACAGTTTGTGTTTTTTTGCCTAATTTTAAAAAGCGCCCCTGTTTTGCAGATGCCCCCCCCCCCCAGCCCTTGTTCCTGGCCTTTCTCCAGCTGTCCAGCAGAGCTAGCCTTTGTATTTTGTGCAGGAAGGGTGAGTGACCGCGTGTGTCTTTTTGTTGTCAGTTAAGTTGTTGAGCTCCAGGCTTCCCTTGCCATCCCGTGCTGCCACCCACCACTGCTGGCGTTGCTGTGGTAACCTGCCAGGTAGAAGATGGTGCTCTGGTCCCCAGGAGGATGGGAGGGGAGAGGAGCGGTTGGTGGGATTCTTCCCCACCTTGTCACCCACAAAGAAGCTAAGGGAACACAATGGGTTGTGTGTTCTCTTCCTGGGAGACCGCCATGGGTCCACTCACCAAGCCAGGGCCCTTTCCTCTGAAGACCATAACCCTGGGGGTCGAGGGCTCCTGTGCTTGGCAGGCACCTGGGTTGCCGTGTCTTGCCGTAAACCCAGTCGGCCTCCTACCGGCCCATTCAAGGGACGCTCCTGAATCCCATGACATTCAGCTGTCGGCTGGCTTAAACTGCAAGAATCTCTGGACTTGCCTGGCAGTGGTGAGCAGGGCAGTCGCCCGCGGCAGACCCCGATGAGCGGCCGTTTCCCAAGAGGGTGGCCCGCAGCTTTCAGCAGGTTGAAGCTGGGCCCCAGGCAGTATTGGGCATGCCCCTTCCAGCTGTGCAGGAAGGGGGGGGGTGTCATTGACACTGCTGCTTCTGGGGGGCCGAGCCTATGCTCGGCAGGCCTTTGCCTCTTGTCTGCGCTCTGGCTGAACATGGGCCGGGTCTCCTCTTCAGGGCCTGGGTGTGAATCCTGTGGGAAACTGCTTGGCAGGAGGGGTCTGTGTTATCTCCTATGCCGCCCATCTCGCCAGGTGACCAGGCAGCTTCCGAAGTAGCAGCTGCCGGGCCTTTGGTGCTCCTGGCCTGCCTCTCGCCCTGTGTCGGAAGTGGGTGCTTCTACGGGGTTGGCAAGGAAGCGGTGCTTCCCGGCGCGTGTCCCGGGGGTTTCCGCGTCCCACACCTGCTGCATGGGCAAAAGACGACCTCCGGACTCCCAGCCGCCTTGGGAGGAAGTGCCAGAGGTGCATCGCCACCACTGACCGCACCAAGCTTGCAGCCTCTTCCACAGCCTGCAGTTCCGGGTCTCCTTCCTTGCTGCAGAAGACGTTCTTCCCCTTTTCCCTAGGGTGGTGGATGGCGGTGGACGATGGGCTTTGTGCTGTGCAGCTCCAGATAAAAGGCTGGGCGATTCCCGGTGGTTCTTCCTCTTGACTGCTGCCATCCCTGCCACCTAATCCCACCCGGGCTGAGCTCCCCCCTCCCCCTGCAAGCAAGTGAGCCTTAGAGGGATCCCTGCTTGGTGAGAAGCAAGAGGCCACCTGGTGCCCAGAGCTTTTCTCTGCCGCTCGTGCGCCCCCCACGAGCCATCCTGATCCAGCCCCCAGATTTAAAAGGCGGGAGCCAGATGGCCTGACAGCCGTGTTCTTCTGCTCCTTAATGGCTGGTAGGTCAAACAGCAACAAGGCCTGACAGCAGGATCATGTGGCAACCCGGAGCCCTGGACTTTGTGGCCAGCTTGTGAGGGTGAGGATTCAGCAGGTCCCTGCAAGCCCCGAAGCGGAGGCCTAGGGGTCAGCTGGATGTACCCAGGCAGCCAAAGACGCCATCTGCGAGTGGAACCCGGCAACCCTAACGTGAGCTGGCCTGTGGGCTCCTGCAGCCGTTTTAAAGTGCTGGGGGTGGGGGGTGGGGGGTGTTTTCGTCCAAGCAGATTAAACAAGCCGTTTCCATCCATTTCTCCGCTGAAGGTGGAATAGTTTTCCTTCCAAGCTTCATGATTCATCCTGAACAGGCTGTAGGCTGGGCAGGTGGAGGATGACTCGGGAGGCCCACCTTCCCAAAGGGGCCGTGGGTGGCAGATGCTGGAGAGGCTTCTAGATCAGCTCTGCCTGTCTTGGTTGGCAGCTGCTCGGGGACTGAAGTCATACGAAGAAGAGGGATTTGCTTTTTGACAGATTTTGGTGTGGGCCAACCGGTCCTCCTGGTTTGTGGTGAGTTTAGAGGCAGTGGGGTGCTGATCTGTCCCCAGAGAGAGCCCACAGGAGGGCAGGATGCCCGGTGCTAAGGAGCCTCTGCCGCTCACAGCATGATACACGTTGGGGAGCCTCTTCTGTAGCCATGAGAGCTTCCACATTCAGGAGCAGTGTAGCATGAATGCCAGGTGCAACCATTTGGAGCGAATGGGCAAGCCACCCCGTCGTGTCCCGTTAACGTGGTTGATCCCAGAAGGCGAATCCTAGATGGAGGAAGTTTAACTTGGGAAGAGAAGAGGCAGGGTAGACTTCAGGCTTCCCTTTCGGGAGCCTGGCTGGCCGGTCTTTCCTGGCTCCAGAGCTTCGGCCTACCTGGTTGCAGGTGAGAGGGACGCTCCCCGCCTGCCCTCTTCCTTCCCCCTCCCTCGCCCACTGCCTCTTCCTGGCAACCTCACCCTGAGCAAGACTTGGCTGGCTTCTGGTCAAGCTGTCCAAACAGCCTTCCCTCTACTGGGTGTGGGGGCCACGGGTTGTCCTCTGATTCACTGGGGGTGGGTGGGGGGGCTGGGTTGGGACAAGCAGGGCTCCAGGCAGAGGAGAAGTCTGGCCGAGGAAGGGAGGGTCCAACCCTGTCCGGCTCCATAGCTGTGCTTGCAGACGTGATTGATGGAGGGTAGGCCGGGCAGCCTTCTCGGATGAGGGGAGCAGAAGTGGGGCCGGGAGGTGGGGTGGGGTGGGCACCTTGGCTGGGTGCTTTGCCCAGGGCAAGGGGTGCCAAGAGGAACCTGCCAAGCGAGAAGACGTTCCTGGCATTTTTGGGGATCCTGGGTTACTTGTCTGTTTTTCCTGAAGGACTCTGTAAACAGGGCTTCCATGGGAGGAGTTAAAGATCTCCAGGTTCAGAGGCAGTCTACCTGCTGCACCTGCAGATCAGGGATGGGGGGGGGGGAAGTCTTCCAGTTCTGCTCGTGGGCTTCTCTCCGGCACGATTTTGCCAAGATTGGTGAGAGAGGAGAGGCTTGGCTGGAAGGTCCGTTCCTCTCATCGGCTGGGAAGGAGGGAGCTTTGCTTGGGTTCCTCCCCCTCCCAAAGCAAATTCAGTGAAGAGGGCTGGGGGGGGGGGGCTCTGTAAGATTGTAGGTCAACTCCCCTTCCTCTGCCCTGCTGACAGAGGCCAGCTGCTCCCAGTGAATTCCTGCCTCCCTGCTCTGCGCTGGATGTGTCCCCTTTAAGGGCTGCCAGTGGCCGCTGGGGGCGCTGCGGAGCCCAGGAGGGGTCTGTGCCGGCCGCCGAGCAGGTGCCGGAGCCAGGGAGGGGGGTGCCTCTTCTGCGGGCACCCAGGCGAGGTGAGGAGGCCGGAGCTTGCGGAAGGGGAGGCGGAGGGGGGTGCAGTGGGGAGGTGGGGCAGGGGATGGCGTGCTGGGGTGGGGACAAAGTCCTGCTCCCTGAAAGTGGGGAGTTCGGTGCATCCCCGGGTGCAACTGGGAGGGGGCTCCCCCCTCCCCCGTCAAGCCAAAGAGCAGCAAAGGAGGTCTGGGGTGGGTGGGGGATGCCATGCCTCTTTTATCTGGGAGCAGCTTGCTGCCCACCCCCCCACTCCTACTGAATCGCTATCCATCCGCCAGCAATGACGTATTGTGAAGAGGGAGCCCCTCAGATCCCATTTCAAGTGTTGGCATCCCTCTGGGCATGCAGAGGGGCATCCCTTCCTACGCCAGCCGCTCCTCTGCCTCGCTCAGGTGGGTAGACAATGTTGGTGAGGGAGAAGGCAGATTGGGGGGGGGAGGGGGCGTTTGTGGCTCTGCGTGATTCCCTCCCGATGGCCAGGCCCCTTGGGCTGCCTCTCCATCATCCGCAGTGCCATCCCAGTGGAAGGCAGCCAGTGGGGGGAGGGGGGCACACCGGTGAAGGCGTCTGGTGCTCCTATCCTTAACCCTTCCGCAGCTTGGTGCGTCGTCTTCCTTCCGAGGCTTTCCGATGCACAGCGGAGCTTTGTTCCAGCAGAGTCTCCTGCCAAGAAAGGCCGGAAGGGTCGGCTGCTGAGCTGTGGGGCACAGAGAGACACTTCTAGGCGCGTGCAGAGTGCGTCTCCTCCCCAAGCTGCGAGGCAGAGTGTATGTAATGGGGAGGGGGGAGGGGGATGGTGAAGTTTAGACATCGCAAGGGTGGAACCCCAGGTGTGTGAGCTGAACCCCACCTGGTCCCCCACCCAGCCCTTTGCACATGCTCTTTGTTGCAGGGGCACTAGTGGAGGAGGAGGGAGAAGTAAAGAGGCTGGCAGAGGCAGAACGGCCACTGTGGGTTGAAATTGTCCTCTGCTGGAAGTTCCTTTAGGCGAGCTCCATTCCCACAAACCCCCCCCCCTCCACCAGAGGGGAATGGCAGGGCTGTGGGGAGAGGATGGCCGCAGGGGAAGGGTCAGCAGTGGGAGCTGGACCTGCTGGCAGTCCTGGCCTCGGGTGTCCTGCGCCAGGAGACCCGGCTTCCAGGGGACGAGCGCTGTGATGCCAGACGGTCCACCAGGAAAGGCACCTGGGCCAAGGGGGGGAGGCAGGAAGGGTTGCCTGGCAACACAGTAACTGGCACTGCTCTGGTGCTTGGAGTGCCAGCTGATGGCAGCATCCGTGTCACGCTTCGGTTCCGGAGCTCCCAGGGTAGCTCTGGCCTGGAGGGGCTTTGGGACGCCCCCCCCTTCCTCGATGGGCAACTCGGGGGGGGGGGGTGTTTCCCAGTGGGGGGTTTCTGTGTCATCGGGCAGGAATGAAAGGAGATCCCCCTGCTCCCCCCCCGCCCTCCGTGCCACCACCCCCCCTGCGCTCCGTTTCCCTGGGATTCAGGGCTGATGGGGAAACTGCAAGTTCTTTGATTCAGGGACCTTCTCTTCTTTTCATAGCTCAGCAATGAGAAGGGGAAGACCAAGAGGCTTTTGCGGGGGGGGGGGGGGAGTAAAAATAGGTGACCCCCTTTATCTGTCCTCCCTGCTTGATCCCAGGGATGACAGAGATTGATCTTGGTCTGTATCTGAACTGGACACAGCTTCTCTTGCTCCTGGCCTGGCCTTCATTGGAATTTCCCAGCATGCATTGCTTCCCAAAAGAGAGAGGGGTTTGTGTGTGCGTGAGAGAGAGAGAGAGGGAGGAGAAACCATGGTAACCGTGCGGTCTTAGGAGTGAGACCAGCTTGCATTTCTGTGTCTGCTCCCTCGTGAATATTAGCAAAAATGCCAGCCAGTCTATATGCTTTCCCAGTCCTGCTCTAATCAGCAGGGCAGGTGTATAGGGTGAGGTTGCCGGTGGTTCAGAAAATGCTTGGCTGATGACAACATGAGCCAAGGGGGGGAGGTGGGTCTCCTTCACTAGAGCTACATCTTGTGAATCAGCCATAACTGGCTATGATCCCAGTCCTCATTATCCCGTCCTACAAGCCATCTACCCTGGTGGGACTCCTGGCCACAGCTTGTGGTGAGAGCGGCCCTTGGCCTGCCTCCGATCCCCGATGGGTGCTGTGCTTGGGCCCACTGCTTAGTGCCCTGTCGCTCCCTCTTTCCAGGCCTGGTTGCCTTCACTGAGATGATCTGAGGAGGGCTGGAGACGAGCAGGACTCTGATTCTAAGATGACCCGAACAGACCCACCTGACGTCCTGGTGTCTGCCGTGTATCAGGACGTCCCTGTGGCCTCCGTGGGATCCACCCACTCTGCCTTCTGCCAGCCCATCAGGCGATGTGACTCCTCCATGTCTTCCTCGTTGAAGAACCAGCCTTCCCAACACTTCAACAAGCGACACTGTCGCAGCTTCGATTTCCTGGAGTCTCTCGACGACCCACCGCCTGTGACTCCCGCCATGGAGCGGCATTCCCGACGGCCCCCCACGCCAGAACCCTCCTCGGCTCCTGTCGGCAAGAGGGTGTCTCTCCGGGCCGCTGTGCAGGAAAACTATATTTCCCAGGGGAAGGAACTGGCTTCCCGAGCCGAGCCCAAGAGACGGGCCCGATCCAAGAGCGCGCCCCGCGTCAAATCCACCTTCACTCCTGTGGTCATCCCCATGGCTTCGGGCTCCCCACCGGCTCCAACTAGGAGAGGGCGGGAAGTCCATCGAGTGTCCCGAGAGCCTGAGCGGGCAGAAGCGTCCCCTCGCCGGGAAAGCAGCTACGCCTCCATGAAAGCCTTGATGAGTGAGGTGCACCCCATCAAGCTGCAGCCTCAGCGGGCCGGCAGCAGCCGCATCTCGCCTCTTTGTGTCACAGGAGCAAACTGCCCCGAAGAGGCCGCCCTGGCTGCAAGGCCCCCGCCGCCCAGCGTGCATGTCAAGCGCCGGGTGGACATCAAGCCGGACGAGGCTGCTGTACTGCATGCAGCTCGCAGTGCCAAGGGGTCACAGGGCCATGGCGAGGCTCTCCTGCCCTGGCCTCGACCTCCAGGCACACCCCATAGCTTGACCGTGCCCAGCAGCCGGCAAGTGCCCATGTCTCGGACTCCCACACCCAGTGATACTTACAGTGGGGAACACCGAGGGCTGGCCCCCTACCCCCCTGAATTTTGCGATGGAGGTCCTGCTGTGCCCGAAAGCGGCTGCCTTCCTTACATCCCCTACGTGCCCCCGAGGTTCTTCTACACAGAGGAGCCAGGCAGTTTCCCTCAGAAAAGTTCCAGCTACAAGTCCTACCCTCCCGCTTATGGGGGCCAGGTCCTCCCGCCGCAAACCTTTTACGCAGAAGAGCCTCCCCCAGGGGGCTTCTACCCTCTTCCGGCGAGGACCTTTCTGGTGGAGGAAAACAGGTCTCCTTTCCCCATTCAGGAGGCCCCTGCTCAGGCTTTCTATGCGGATGACCCCCGCCTTTACACTCCTAGGACTCTCCCCGCAAAAGCGGTGTATCCCGAAGACCCCAGGCCTTACCCTGCCTTGAGGGTCAACCCACGCATCTTCTACACTGAAGACTATGGGAAATACCACGAGCGGGAAGCCCTCTCTCGCACTTACCCCCACTCCCGTATGGCTCCCGCAGTGCAGTTTAATGACTGGTACTGCCCCGAAAGGGGGACGGTGCCCTACCCAGCCTGGCAGATGACCCGATTTCCAGCTCACCAGCCTGCCTCCCAAGCCATGCTGTCATCGTGGCACGCCAGCTACAGTGTGAGCCCTCCCCGGCTTGGTGTGGACACCAGGCATTACTCCAAATCCTGGGACAATATTTTGACCCCTCATGTGCGCCGGGAAGACCAGCTGCTGCGTGGCCGTAGCTATGAGAACCTGCTGTCTCGGGACCCACATCGGGCTTTCTCCCCCGATGACCGGCGGCAACCAGTGGTGGTGAACCTGTCCAGCTCCCCCAAGCGTTACGCTGCCCTTTCCCTCTCGGAGAACTCCCTCGTCGAGAAGATGCATGCTGACAGGGGGCGCCATGGCTGGTTCGTCACTCCAGAGATCACCATCACGGACAACGACATCCGAGGCAACCATGGGCTTGGCAAGCATGACAGGCGCTCAGCCAGTTGGGATGTCCTGGATTCAGGGGATGCCCGAGACAGGGCCTACGTTCCCCACCAACCCTACGGCCCAGACCCTGGTACCAAAGAGAGCACCGCCCGCCAGCGCAGCCTGGAGCAGTTGGACGAGCTCATCACCGACCTGGTCATCGACTACAAGCCTCCTTCCGTCTGCCAGCCCAGCGAGGTCAGCAACCTGGCCGATCAGCTGAGGCAGTTGATCAGTGATGGGCTGGGGCTGCCTCCCAAGAAGCCGGACCCCTGGAGGTCCTCAGAGCCCCATCCCACCAAAGAGCAGCCTGGCCGCAGCTCCTTCCATGCTGACCTTTGGAAGGACCAGGGCCGCCGCTCCACCGAGCCCCCGGGGCCCCCCAGGCCCTTGGAGAAAGGCCCGGAGGATTGTTCCCCAGATCTCAGCGCTGACGAGGACGACCTGATGATGTGCTCCAATGCCAAGTGCCGCCGCACGGAGACCATGTTCAACGCCTGCCTCTACTTCAAGTCCTGCCACAGCTGTTACACCTACTATTGTTCTCGCCATTGCCGGCGGGAGGACTGGGACACCCACAAGGAGAGCTGCATCTATGGACGGATTGGCAGCACCTGCCGCCACGTGCTGCAGTTCTGCCGGGAGAATGGTGAGGTGCACAAGGCCTTCTCCCGCATCGCCAAGGTGGGCTTCCTGTCTCGGGGCCGAGGGGTGCTCTTCCTGGGCTTCCCCAGCTCAGGCTCTGCCGAGAACTTCCTGCAGTTCGGCCTGGAGAGTTTGCTGATGTCCCCCACTTACCTGTCGCTGCGGGAGCTGGAGGGCTATTCAGACAACCTTGGGGAGTACGCCCAGGAGCTGCAGGAGGCGGGGCAGCAGTACGACCCCCAGGAATGTTTCCTGCTGAACGTGACGGTGGCGGTGGGGCAGGAGGTGCCCGAGCGGCCCTCCCCCAAGGTACAGGTGCCAACCGTCCGCAAGTATGCCAAGATGGCCTTGGCGTCCTCCAGCCCCGAGAAGAAGATCCTCAAGAAGGAGCGAGACATGGAGACGCTGATCTTGACGCCTCCTCCCGGCACAGCCGACCTGGACAAGGACGGCGAGGAAGGACGCAAAGCGCGAGAAGTTTGCTTCATCAACATCCAGCGCGAGCTGCGCATTCGCGGCGTCTTCCTGCGGCACGAGTTCCCGAAGGTTTACGAGCAGCTGTGTGCCTTTGTGGAAAGCAACAAGCGCTTCACACCCACCACCATCTACCCCATGGATAAGAGGACCGGCAAGCAGTTCATGTGCATGATCATGGCCGCCTCCGAGCCGCGCACCCTCGACTGGGTGGCCAGTCCCAACCTCCTGGACGACATCATGTAAGGCCAGCGGTGTGTCCAGAAGGCGGTGGCCTCTTCCCTTCCCCTCTTACGTCAGTGCTAAGGTGATGGTTAGTCTCTTCCGGTTCTTTCCGAGCAAGGATGGTCAAGGTGGGGCCCAGCAAGGGACGGGGTCCCTGGGAGAGGGAGGGCCTGTGTTGGTGGCCCTTCGCCCTTACTGGATGTGGGCATTTGTCATTGTTTGAAGGATGAATCCAAATCTGGTCACCTTCAGTAAAGCAGATATTTTAGGAATTCCAGACTTTGTTGGTCAACTTTTAAGACAACAATACTCAGCCTTACAGTCCATTTTTCTTCTGAATTCCTCCAGACAAGAATGTTCTTACTTCATGGATTGATTTCCTTTATTTTTAAAAATTGATCCTGGAGAGTAAAAGTGAGATAGGGGGAGTTTGCCGCTGGCTTTTTAGTTGGGGATCCTTCTCCCTGGCAGCTTCATCTTGGCATCTTTGCAGCCGGGCTTGGAGGAGGGTCAGCTGCAGTATTGCTCCCCACATCATCTGCTATCCTGTTGTAAACCAGGACAAGGGAGGGGGCTCTCAGCCTGGGCATACCGTGTGGAAGGGGGGGGGCGCAAGCCGCTTCCCACCAGTGATGCCTCCGCCTCCCATCCAGGCGGAGAAATCCAGGTCAGGAGCTGTGGGGAGGAAAGCGGTTGCTACGGTGATGCTCCATCCCTTGCAGGAAGGTGGGAAGGGGGTCACTGCAGCCTGGAAAGGATGCCAGGAGCTCGCCTGGAAGAAGGAAGAAGGGCTGCGCATGAGAGCCTTGGTCCCAAAGTGGCTGGGTGCGCATGGGGAATTGGGGGGGTGGGGAGGGCTATAGGATTGATTTTTGTCTATGGGGAAGGAAAATTTATAATGCAGAATCAATTTTTATCAGGGAAGAGAGCTCCCGGGCTCTGCCTCTGTGGAAGCGCCAGACAAACATTGCTGCCATATTCTGAGTCTTGGGTCCAAAGAAACCGATGAAAGATAGGCTGTGGCTTGCGAAGGAGACGGCCTCCAGCGTCTCTGCATGAGTCCCTGTTCTGCCAGCCAGGTTGCTTTCCTCCTTTTCTTGGAGAGAATGGTCTGTCGGTTGCCCCATTCCCGTGTTTATCCAGGCCTATGATGAAGGCTGGGGAACCTGCCAAGGGTAGCGGCATCTTCCTGAATCTCTTAGGCATATGTGAGCAAGTGAAAGACGGGGGGGGGGGGGCGGGGGGGCGGGGAGGAGGAGGTGGTTCCAAGGCCAGGTATGGATGATGATGTTGGGAACCAGGGGGAAAAAAAGAGGGCTGCATGGGTGCGTATGTGTGTATCTGTATTTCACTGCAGTGGGAGCATCCTCAGGACCCCAAATGTGAATGGCTGGAGAGAGGAAGCTGGCCTGGAATATCCCTTTGCTCTGGCATTGCCCCACTGTGACAAAGGGGCGGCCGATTCATTCATTGCACTGACTATACTGTTAAGACATGGTCTGCTTTGGTAAGCTACGGTGGCACTCTGGAAACGGGGTTCCTGCCCCCCTCTAAAGAAAAGTCCCTCTGCCAAGGGGGAAATGAGCTCTTGCTTTGCAAGGCAGCGCCTCCCTCTTCCCCTCTGCCAGGCTAGCTGGAGGACCAGTGGCCCCCTTTCTACACCCCCCCACCCCACCCCCACCCAGGTCACTTCTCCAGGATTCCCTTGTGAGCTTGTGACTCTTCCATTCAACCCTCGTCCTTCGTTTTCCCCAAAGAGAAGTTTGCTGATCCATTTGCTTGGATTCTGCTTGTCGGGTGGGGGGATCAAAAGCACATCCTCTAGAAAAACAGGCTGGGAAAAGCGGTAATGGCTGAAATGTTAGCAACTTTTTCTCTTGCCCGGCATTTTCTGACATTACCATTGTTCCAGGTCTGCTGGTTTCCCACATTGCAGTTTGGATAATTAAATAAATAAATATATGAATAAATGTATAAATATACACCCAGACTCGCCCATATAAATAAATATATAGATACATAGATATATATAAATTGGAGACAAACTATTTCATTTGAATAAACATAAACTATAACTTGAATGTGCTGCGTTCGCATTTTTTGGGGGGGAGAGAGCTGGGAACCCCGCCCCCCCCCCGCGGCACCATTGCTTGGACTCTGCCAGCGTCTCGGTGCTCGGAGAAGGGCCCAGGGCCCAGGCTCGCTTTTCTGTGGCGGCACCACAGAGATCTGAGAGGTTGGACTAGATGACCTTCGGATCCCTTCTGAATCCACAATTCTGCACTGTTTCCTTCATGGCGGGGGGGGGTCCTCTGGGGAGGGACTACAACTCCCATCGACTCAGCGTCCAGCGAACTGTACACTTGCGGGGGGGGGGAAGGCAGCCTCCCCAAATAAATTGCTGAGCCGGAGCGCCACCTCGCAGCAAAGGCGGCAAAAGGGAGGCCGTTGTGAAGCCAATTTGTTTCCCCGCTGGTAGCGGAGAACTCTGCATATGCTCAGAGGCACAGCCGTTCACTAGACCGCTTCCCTTTCCGCCCGCTCGTGGGCGGTGCCAGCGAGGAGCGGGATGCGCATGCTCAAAGGTCCGGCTTTCTCCCGCCCTTTCCCACCTGCGGCACTTCGATTGGTCACCGCCTCAGGCTCGCCGCGGTGCCTCATTGGGCGAAGAGCCGCGGCTGCTGCGCCTCGATTGGTGCGTCGGCAAATGCGCGCGCAGAAGCTTCCAAGCCGGGGCGGCGATGGCGGACGGAGAGCTGGGCGGCGTCCCTGACGCGCTCATCGACTCGGACGGCGTCTTCAAGTACGTTCTGATTCACGTGGAGCCCGCGGGCGCGGGGCCCGGCAAGGACATCATCCGCGGACACGCCTGGGCCGAATACCACGGTAGGTGCGGCCGGCGGGCGGGCCGCGAGTGGGAGGGGCCTCGGGGAGGGCGCGCTGTGGGGGCGGGGCTCCGTTGCCGGGCAACCGGCCGCCGTCCTCGCCCGCCCCGCCCCCTCCCGGCGCCCGCGGGCGCCACCCCGACCGAGGCGGCCTCGGGGCCCCTCCTGGCTCGCCCGCCTCACCCTCTGCTCGCCCCCCGCAGCCGACCTCTTCGAGCAAGCGGCCGAGGAGCTGGAGAAGCGGGGCTTCCGCTGCCGGTGCCTGGGGGGCGGCCGGATCTCCCACCAGAGCGGCGCCAAGAAGATCCACGTCTACGGCTACTCCGTGGTAAGGAGCCCGCGGGGGCTGCGGGAGGGGATCGTCCGGCTCCCTGCCTGTCAGCGCGGCCCAGAGTCGGGGGCACCCCGAGGCCATCCAGCGCGGCCCCTCCCCCTTCCACCCCCACCCCGTCTCTTCTGACCTGCTGGCCTTGGCTGCGTCCCTGGGAGGCCAGGAGTTGGGGGTCTTGGCGGAGGGAAGAGAAGAGAAGAGCCCTTCCCCTCTTCAGGTGGTCAGGGAGGGGTTTTGGGCAGTGGTGAAATCCACCTTCTTTTACTACCGGCCCTGTGGGCGTGGCGTGGCTTGGTGGGCATGGCAGGGGAAGGATACTGCAAAATCCCCATTCCCACTGCAGAGGTATTTGCCGGTTCTCTGAACTACTCAAAATTTCCGCTACCGGTTCTCCAGAACCTGCTAGATTTGACCCCTGGTTTTGGACCCTCCTTGGTCTTCTTTGGCCAAGGCAGGCTAAACATTCAAAAGTCCTTTCGTCTCTCTTCCCAGGATTTGCTTTCTGGTTTCCCAGCAATCCTCTCCAAGACATGCAGCACGGACATAAGGCAAAGAGGAAGGCTGTAAAGTCAATTGATGCAGGGTTATTTTTCGTCCAAGAAGGATCCCCGCAGGGGGAGGGACAGCCGGGATAGGGAAGGTCTAGTGGCCACGTGAGGTTCCTCTGTAGACCTGTCTGGGGTGGAGGGTGGTGTAAAAAGGATTCAGAGTCTCGTCCTGGTAGGGCAGAGCTGGGATTTCAATTGAGCCGCAGCTTCCCTGGCTTTATTTGCCAAAGGCACTAGCCTGCCTTGACTCTGGTATCTACAAGGCATCATGTGTGCGCATAGTAATGTGGCCATGCTTTTTGCAGGGTTTTGGCCGAGCAAAACATGCTATTGCCACAGAGAAGCTGAAGGCCAGGTACCCCGATTATGAAGTCACCTGGGCCGATGAAGGATACTGACCACTGCCTTTAAGAGTTCGCCTTTGCAACCAAACAGCAGCAAGCGGGAACTGATGCGGGAAACCGGATGTTGAAAACCCGCCAGTCTCCGGATCTGTTCTATGGACTGCCCTGTGATCGAACCTATTGTGCCTGGCATTGGTAGAAGGAAATAAATGATTGTGCTCGCTGCCTAAGGTGTCGTGCTCCCTCACACATCTTTCTGGATCCACTCGCTTCCTGCGGTGTCTTTTGACTAAGAGAAACAGCGGTGAAGGGAGGAAGACAGTTTTATGTTTGTGCGGACTGGGGAAACCGCAGAGGAAGCAGCTGAAATAATAAGCATGAATACCTGCACTATTTAGAATGCAAACTCAAAAAGATTGTCTCCATCTGCCTGCCACAATAGTTCCGCTTCGCATGTATACAAAGCAGCAATGTTCCCATTGCAGTTTTAAGTTGCTTTGCTTTCTTGATAACTGTAGCCAGTAGGTTTCTTTTCCTCCTCAAAATCACAGTAATTGTAACATTTTTCATGTAACATGGAAAGCTGTAGGAAACTGCTAGGAAGAGAAGTAACACGGCCCTGTTCTGGGCCTGATCCAAACTGCATGCCGAGGGGGGCTTTTTCTCTGCATGCCCCTCTCCATGGAAACGTTGATTTCTTTGGCGGTTCAGGTCGGTGGTAAAGCAGTGCTTAGGCTCGTCCTGCTAATGACCTGCGGATGAGATTTCTGGACAGTGTGCGAGTCTGCAAGATCTTTCCTGGAGATTACGGCCTGATTGCACGAAGTCCAAGGGCACCTTCGCGGAAATGAGGTTGGATTTCTTGCATGTGAGAGCAACAAGCTCTTGTGAAATCTCACTTTCTTGGAAACAAGGTTTTGCAATCTGTCGCAGTCTGGTTCTCGTGGTGCATTTAAATAAAAAGAGTGTACAACTTGTGACTGATCTGAACTGGAGACAGATACTCACATTCCTACTGGATAGCAAGGTGACTAGAGCCCTTCATTCTTTTCCGTCCGAACAACTGCCTTGCCGTTAATAGCAGCTCTATCTATGGCATACAATAAAAAAATAGACCGCTTCCCAGGCAGCCTTGCAGAAAGGTTAGAAATCCCAAGGACAGCAAGAGGCTGGAGGAGGCCTGTGGGCTGAGGAAGAGTCTCCCAGCAGCCCATTCTCAGCCCTCCAATGTTGCCCAGAGCTCCTGTTCCAGCCAGGAATTCACCAATCCGAGGGTAGGCAGCAACCAAGCCAGAGCTGAAGTTAGACCAGAAAGGGTCCGATGTTAGATGTCCCTCCTCTGCCGTATTAAAACAAAAGACTGGTAGAAGCAGTCAGTGATCAAACGCCTTTGCCCGTAAGAAGGAAAGGAAGCCGAGACTTGGTGGCGCTGGGGCACAAGGGCATTGGCTTGCTTGGTAGAGTGGCCTGCAGCTGTCGTTCTCTGCTTTTATTGCTCCAAGAACGTGTCCAGGCCGTTGGGACCCTCTCCCCACTGAAGATGGGTGTGGGCATCCTGCTCGTGTCCCCTTCCTTGTGGCCAGTCCACACCCTCTGCCTGGTGTGGCCGTGCTTCCCTCCTCCTCGGCCCCTGCCGCGTGTCTCGAAAGCAAGGTGATCAGGGAGGTTGAAGTCCAGGCACATAGTTGCTGGAGCAGCTTTCCTCCTCCTCGTTCCTGCTGCTTGATCTTGCTGCTGGGCAGGCCCAGGATGCCGGGGTCCTGGGGGCTGCTGTCCTTCCTGCTCCTGCAGATGCCGATGGGTGAGTTTCAGAGGAGGAAGTCAGCCCGTTGCTAGGGCTGCATGGAAAGATCCTGAATCTGAGAGGGGGAACAACTGAGCTTTGGTTTGGGGGAACCAAAGGAAGGAAGGAGGCGGCCAGCCTGAACACCTGCTCCTCCTGGGGCCATTTTATGTCTGCTGGAAAGTTCAAAGCCTTTCCTGTGTTTTGAAATGTGCCCTTTGGGCTGGGCTTGTGTTTGTTTAAGATGCAAGAAAAGTGGCTACTTGTAGATAATAAACATTCTCGCGGCTTCTCCGTGTGCTGCCATTTTCCTCTAAACTCTGTCCATTGACACCTTTGTAGGTTTCGGGAGAGAGTCGGAGGTTTATCTCCAATCCTGAGAACTGATTTACTCTGAATATTCAGTTCTCTACTTTCTGCATTCAGGTCCGAGCAGAGCTGAACTCTAGGATGCAAATTCCCTAAATGGGGTCGTTAGCAGCCCTCATTTGCCCCTGGGGTCTCAACGGGTGGAAGCCTGTGTCTTGACCAACCTGGTTCATGTCCCGCTCTCGGAGAAGGCTTGGGCTCTCTCTGGGCTGAATCGGTTCCGTGGCGCTTTTGCTGCCTTGAGCCATGGAGAAGCAGGAGGACCAGTAGATGGACCAGTAGATAGTCTCTGGGAGCCACCCATTTGGGGTTTCTTTCTTTGTCTCTTAGTTGGGCCTCCGTTTTATGTCCAGGCTGTGTTTGTCAACCGATGTGGGAGTTCAAATGTGTGTAATTTTGTGTGTGACTGCTGGGATTGTTCAGATGAAAACCAGTGTGGTGAGTTGATCAACTTTCTGTTCCTTCGGGATGAATTTAAGGCAAAATTGCAGCAAAGAAGATGGCAGTAACTGCTCTCTTTCGAAAGCAGAAGCAGGAGGGTTTCTCGCCATTCTTCTCTGCCCATCCCAGCACATACCTGACCGTCTTGGAATGGATTCCCGTGCCAAAAGGCTTGTGAACAGGATCAGTTCCAGACAATTCCTGGCGATTAAATCCTGTCCTTGAATTGTTGGAGCCTGAAGTCACTGTTCAGACCCCAAGAAAGGAGGCCCCAAGCCCCCGCCCTCCCCACAGCTGCTCCTTTGGAGCCCCAGGGTCCACTGGCCCTTCCTGGCTAGCCCCCTGTGGGCAGGACCAGGAGACGCTCCTTGGGGAGGGGGTGGACTGCTGGCTCTTCCCCTCCATCCAGGCTATCAGAAGGCGTCGGCTCTGGGGGCTCCCTTCACCTGCAGCTTCGAAGGCACCACGTGTGGCTGGGAGGACATCAGCAACTCAGCCTACCGGTGGGACCCAGCCCAAGCCAGCATCTCCACATGGGGGCTGGAGCCTCCTTTCGACCACACGCTGGGCACGGATTTCGGTAACTGGTTCTGCCGGGGGGAGGGGAGGGGCACAGGAGCTGGAGATCCTTGGTGAGGCTCTTCGGGGGGGGGGGGGGGGGAGAAGTCCTCCTCACCTGGAAGGCCTGGAGTTGAAGCAGTCCCAGGGAGGTGCCCTGTGCTGAGGGCATCTGCATCCCATTTTTCCTCTTGCCTTTTGGGGGCTCGTCTCACCCCAAGATGAGCAATGGGCACTGTGTGAGAACCGCTTTTCCTCTAAACGCCTCCATTGCAGGCTGGTACATGGCGGCTACAAAGCAGAGAGTAAAGCCTGCGGCCACGGCCCAGCTGCGGTCCCCCCTGTTGAGAGGAGCAGCTGCTGCCTGCGAGATCCGAGCTTGGTATCTCCTGTGGGGGTCAGGTAGGCTGACAGAGAACCAGCAGGGCCAGTGCCTTGCATGATTCCCCCCCCCATATGCTCCTAGATTGAGATGAAGCCTCCTGTCTCTTCTCCTGGCTGAAGGAGCTCTGCCATTTCACGGAGATGCTCTTTTGAACCCAGGTCTTAACGAGACTCAGCAGCCGCTCCTGACCTTGGAGCTGATCCAGGGAAGTCGCACCGTCTGCCTATGGCAAAGCCCTCCAGGTGGCACCTACTCCTGGCAGGAGTTGGTGGCCTACACCGGTCACATCCCGGGCAGTTTCCAGGTACCTGGCATCCAAGCCCAGCCGCGCCTCCAACCGACGGGAGCTCCCCAGCCTCACCTGGAGTCTTTCCCTCCTGCCAGGTCACCTTCTCCTCCACCCAGGCCTTCTCCTCCGCAGCACAGGTGGCGCTGGACGATGTGGAATTCAGGAATTGCGGCTTCCCACGTAAAGCGGGGGTGGGGGGGGAGGGCGCCTTCCTTTATTTCTTCCTGAACTTCTCTGCAATCTCCGTTTCCTATAAAGGCCCCTCCAAGGAGGCCCCGTGGGATGCTGTCTCTGTGATTTGCAAGCTACTCCTTTGCTTGCCCACAGGCCGTGCAGGCTGGGGATGATGGGAGGACTTGTGTTGCAGAACATCTAGTGGTAGGAGAGGCAGGCAGGCAGGCAGACAATGGATCGCTGCAGCCAGTCCCCAAGAGAGAATTTGCTTATGAACGAAGCAGGGTGAATGCAGCCTAAAGGGGCAGACCCTTGCCGGAAGCCCCCACAGTTGGGCTTGGCTACTTCCTTTGCGCAGAGGCCTCCGCCTGATCTTTTGCCCCACCTGGCTCCTTTCCCCGTCTCTCCTAGCTTCCCAGACGTGTGGCTCAAAGGCCTTCCACTGCCAGCAGGGCGGCTGCATCGCCACAGACCGGGTGTGTGACGGCACCGCAGATTGCAGGTCTGGTGAGGATGAAGACGAGGCTAAATGTGGTGAGCACTGGGGGTGGGGGTGGGGAAGAGGGGGCAGGCTCCCATCTGTTTGGTCTTGGAGGCCCAGAAATGCTGGGAGGGAGCCTCATCCTGAAGCCGGATCTGCAGCTCTTCAGATGACAGCGCAGGATCCTGAGGTGGCTGGGGAGGAAAGCACCGGGCTCCTGCTGTCCCCCTTGTGGTTCTCGAGCGAGGAACCTGAATGTGATCTTGTAGATCACGTTGAGAGCAGAGGCTTGTGGCTTCTCTTAAGGGACCTTTAAGGCAACCTGCAAGCCTCTTTCCTCTTGCCCACTCTGGCCAGCCCAATTGCACTCAACTGAGTAGCTGGCAGGCTTGCCAGGAAGAGGCTGGCTGGGGTGCCCCTTCTCTGGAACAGCCTTGGGCTCCAGAGAGCGTCTCCTCTGTGGTCCTTGCCCTTGCCCTACTCCAGGCTGAGTTGATTAGCTTTGGGGTTTCACTCTCGAAAGCCAGGGGTTTTTTCCCCCAGGCAGGCTGTCTGTAGTTAGGCCGGTCCATGGTCTGAGAAGGGCCAGTGTGTGTATCTCTCTCATCCCCGTAGCCACCTTCACAGTGTGTTCCTTTGAGGATGACTGGTGCCAGTGGACGGTGGACCCCAACACGACTCTTCCCTGGCTAAGGAACTCGAGCCTCCACCTGGCCTCTCCGCCTGCCGGGCCCTCGCGGGATCACAGCACTAACAGCCGGGAAGGTGAGTTTAGGCAGGTAGCAAGGAAGCAGAAATGGCTGTCCGTGTTTGTCTGAGAATGCAGCCGCGGTTCAGAATGGCTTCGGCTGCAAGAGGCGCCTCTGGACTTTTTAGGGTCTCTGCTACCCTTAGAGCACAAGACTTTGAGCTTATTCCAGGCAGATCAGTGAGGCAATAAAAGTCCACAGCTCCACCCCAAGCGGTAAAGTCAGGCAGGCCCCGCTGCTTTCTGCCCCTTTGCTGCCACTGCTCTCGGCTGCCCTGAGAGAAGCCTGTGGCTCTGGTGGGTCCGTGGGAGGGGGCTCCCGAAGGGGAAGGGCATGGGAGAGCCCCTCCAGCCCCTCTTGCTGGCTTCTGTGCTTGGAGCCCTTTTGTCCCCTGGCTCTGTGTCCCGGTCAAGGTAGACCACTCTGCTCTGGATTTGGCGGTCCTCCTGGAGGGGAAAAGATCTGCCAGGGTCACCCAAAGGCCCAGGCCTCTGCGGGCAGAGTTAATGTTTCCAAGGCTTTGAGCCAGGCGTGGCCTGCAGGAGGAGAAGTCCAGCCGGCATCCCTGCACTGCTTGCTCCATTCATTGCAGGCTACTTCGCGTATGTCGAGACCCAGAAGCCGGAGCTGGACGAGGGAAGAGCTTGGCTGAGCAGCCCAATGCTGGCCCCGGATGCCAACCAGTCCTGCTACGTGAGTCGCCTGACCGTCCCTCCGGCCACAGCTGGACAGGCTGGCTGCACTGTTCTTCTGTTACGGAGGGTCTTGGAGGTTTCCCTTCTGCTTGTGGTCAGAGCAGGCCCTTTGCCTCTCTTGTCTTGAATCCCACTCTGACTCGGGGGGTCTTCCCCAGAAGGGTGGCTAAGAAGGAAACCTCTCTGTGGCTTCCCAGAGAGCAGAAGCCTTGGTCGCCCCAACCCCCCCCCAACCCCCCCCCCCCCCTGGGCCAGCTTGAATCCACGGCAGGAGAGGAAATGGAGGCTGGGGTGCCCCTCCCTCCCACCCAGTGGCTTTGGCTGGCTTTCTTCCCAGCTGGTCCTCTACCTCCACCTGCATGGCTCAAACAGCAACAGCCTTAACATCTACAGCCAGACGGCGGAAGCTTTGCAGCTCGTCTGGAGCCGCACGGGAGACCTGGGCAATTACTGGTTCCGGGAGAAAGTGGATTTCGTAGACACAAAGACGTTCAAGGTAGACGAAGCCTGGAGGCCCTAGTGCCAGGTGCTCGAAGCTCCCAGGTGGAGCAGGCTGACACGGGCAGTGCACTGGGAGGTCGCTGGTGGCCCCAGGCCCCAGGCTCCAGCTCTGTCCCTGCCCCTGTATTGCCCTGCATCGATCGATTTTTCTCCCAGATTGTCATCGAGGGCAGGATTGGAAGTGGGCAGGAAGGGAGCATCGCTCTAGACGACCTTCATCTGTCTCCTGGCTGCAGGACGGTGCGGGACAGTGAGTAGGAGAAGTAGGATGGCCGGCTGAGCAACGGTTGAAGCCCTGTCCTCACAAACTGCCTGACCAAGGGAGATTGGGGGGGAGGGGGGCTCTTGAAACGCCTGCTTTACCGGAGTCCCCTCGGAAGCCCTTTGACCAGACCTGTCTTGCACTGAGGTCTTGGTATTTGGTCCTTTTCAGCCCAGTTCCCGACTCCTCCCGTGCTGGAGCACTCCGGCCCTTGCCCCAAGGGGCAGTTCACCTGTGACCAGGGTAAGCGATGCCTCCACCTCCAGATGCTCTGTAACTTCAAGGCTGAGTGTGACGACGCCTCTGATGAGCAGCAGTGTGGTAAGGCCCCGGAGAGCGGAGGAGCCCTTTCCCTTCCCGCTTGGGTGGGGTTTTGAAAAAAGCACTTGGCTCGTTGTGCAGGGATTCTTTGAAATGGCAAGGCCAGGAGGAGGCACGGCCTTCCCAATGGGGATCCCTGAGCCGCTTCCCCCACCAGCTCCTGAAGAGCAGCGTTAATGTCAGTTAATGTCTGCCCCTTGAGATGCAGATCTTGATCCCTTCCCCACTAGGAGGGACCGATTTTGCCAAGGGCTCCGGTGGCTGGATGGACATCAGCGTGGGCCACCTGCGATGGACCACCAGCAGGCTCATCTCAGTGGGTAAGAGGGTCGCAGGAACATGGCCCCGTCAGGTTAGAAGTGGGACTGGGGCCATGCCACGGAGGAGAGGAGGAGGGGGTTGTAGCCGTCTTTTGGTTGACCCGGGGCCCACCATTGTTCTTTTCCTCCTCTTCAGGGCCGGCTTTCAGACTGCAGGAGGGCCCTGGGCAGATGTTCTCCATGGCACGGGCTGCTACTCCGGTGTTGGGCCCTTCGGGTTTAGGCTGTGTGCTGCAGATGGACTTCACCACTGGTCCAGAAGGTATGGGTGCTGCCTTTGTCCCCTTGGCACAGCCTAATGCTGCCCAGCACTGAAGCCACCACCTGCTTCTCTCCTCCCCATCCTGCAGGCTTCCTCGCCCTTGCCATTGCCGATGGGAGCCTGGGCACCCGCTGGTGGGCTTGGTTTGCCCGGAGCAATGGGACCACTTCCTGGGCAACGGCCACAGTGCCTCTGGGCGCAAGGAAGAGGCCCTTCCAGGTAGGAGAGCTGTCTCCAGTTCTTTCCAGGTGCGGCCTGGGATGAAGGCCAAGGGGAGGCTGCCACTTGGGGTGCAGCTGCACTGAGAGGAAGGAAGAAGCGGAGAGCTTCAGGGGAAGCCCTTGCCCTGTTTCTCTTTCCTCAGCTTGAGCTGCTTGCCAGGGCTGATCTTGATGGCCCCTGGGGGGCCCTGCCACTTGCTGTCAGCAATATCTCCTTTGTGAACTGCAGCCCCGAAGCCCCAGTGCCAGGTACCCGGCCTTCTCGGTTTATAGAGAAGAAACCTTGTGCTGCAGGCTTTGAGGGGAATGACGTGGTGGGGTGGGGGTGGGGGTGGGGTGTTTGCATTCTTTGCCTCCTCTGTCGACTGGCTGATCTGGGAAAGATCCCCAGCAATAGCCTGGCTGCTTCTTCTCCCCCAGCCCCCCAGGCAGGGCTGTCCTGCAATTTTGAGATCGGCTGGTGCAGCTGGTATGTGGAGCAGAACGATGGCTTTGAATGGAGGCTGAGCAAAAGTCGAAGAGGGGCCGTGGACCACACCACAGGCACAGGTAGAGCTGCAGAGCAGCCGTAGTCTGGCTGGCATGGGGTTTTCTGGGCCAGAGCCCAGCCTGACGTGGGTGGCTGACTTTGAAGCCCCGCCCGGCGGGCTCGGAGGTCCATCCAGAAGCCTCAGAGGACTCCGCTCGTGCCAAGAACAGGTGATCAGGCAGTCACGGGAGGCAGTCACAGAGCCCTTCGCAGTTCCCCTCTCCTCTTCAACAGGCTCTTTCCTGTTTGCGGATCCTGGTGGAGCCTGGAACCCAGGCTGGCGCGCCCGGCTCGTTTCTGCTCCCCAGGTGGCGGCTGCTTCTGCTGCTGCTGCTGTCGAGGCCTCCTGCCTTTCCTTCTGGTATCGCATGGATGGCCCCCAGATTGGTAAGCCTTCAGACTCCCCTGCAGGAGCTGCTGCCTCTTGCCCACCCTCCACAGAGGAGGCTGGTTAGGGGTGGAGGGGCAGGCAGGTGGATGCGCGTGAGTGTCAGATGGCGGTCAGGCTGTTCTAGCCCCACGTTAAAGGAGAATCCTGCAGGTGGGCAGAGCGGCCCCCTCCCCTCCCATCTTAGCAGCCTTCACTCCGTCTTGTGAAGAAGGCTCATAGGGGACCGAGGGCTGCCCAAAGAAGGAAGGCCCTCGCTCTGGATCCTGCCGCCTTTCTCAGCTGTACTGCAGTTGTCCGGGAAGTGCTTAAATCTTCCCGCCATCTGCTGGGGTGAGTGATCTTCTCTGATCGGAGGCTCCGTGATCTCCCAGCCAGCCTTCCATGAGTGAAGACGGCATGAAAGAACAGCTGTGTGTGGCGTGACACGTCCGGGTTGGCCCTCTTCGGAATGTTTACACGCCCAACACAGACGCACACACGGAGAATTTGGTCTTGCAGGGACCCTGGCCCTGAAAGTGAAGGCAGCTGGAGAATCGGAGCAGGTGCTTTGGACCAGGAGGGGGAGCCACGGGGCTGTTTGGCATCAAGCATCCTCCTCCATTTCCCCCAAGCCTGGTCAGGATTACCAGGTAGAGAGACCCTAACCCTAACCGTCTCCTTTGCGTGAAGGAAACCCAGAGCACGGTGCTGACCTCGGGAACATCTGGAAAGGTGCTCCTTGGAGGAGTTAGGCTGATGCGGCTTCTCCTTGTCTGCCAGGCAGCTGCTCACACCGCTGTGTCCCTTTAGGATGGGGCCGGGCAGGTTAGGACAGCCTGCCCTAGTCCAGCTCCAGTTTTGGATTGGATTGGCACCAGCCAGCTTCCGGGGCATCCTCTGTGCCCTCCCTTCAGCCTCAAAATAAATAACCCCCTTTCTGTATCGAGGAAGAAGGAAGCAGAGTAGAATTCGGACTGGTTAGATCCATCTGGATAGGTTTCTTCCCTGGATTAGAATAGATTTCCCTGCACCCTTGAAAGTCTTCCTCGGATTCCCAGATCCCAGTGGGCGTCAATTTTTCTTCATGCCCCGAGGGCTAGAAACTTGGGTCTGCACAAGGGAGTCAATAGTTCTAGCTCTGAAGCCGCTTTTGCCACCTGTCCTGCAGGTGATCTTTGAGGCTCTTCGGGACGGCTTCCTGGGGAGCATAGCTTTGGATGACCTCACGGTGACCCCCGGGGCCTGCCCAGCCCAGAGGCACTGCTCCTTCGAGGCCGGCGAATGCGGCTTCTCGGTCCCCAAGCAGCAGGCGTGGCAGCGTCAGAATGGCGCCAGAGGCTGGGGCCCTCCCGTGGATCACACCATGGGCGAGCCGAGAGGTAGCAGGCAGCAGGTGCCCCTTTTTGTCCCTGGGGAGGGCAGGACTAAGAAGCCCTGCAGGGAGACCCGAGAAACGCTTTGGGGCTCCTGCAAATGAGGCATGCCAGATGTGGGGCCAAATGATGGCCTGGCTCAGGAAGGCAGGTAGTATATGCTTTATTCATAGCAGGTACCACTCTTGGAGATTTTATTTCGGCAATTTACCGTCCCCCCCCACAGGGCATTACATGATCCTGCAGACTGGTGCAGACAATCTCCCTTTGGGGCAGGTGACCATCCTGCGCTCTCGCGCCTTCCCTTCTCTGCTCCGCACCCACTGTGTCTCCTTTTGGTACTACCAAAGCGGCAGTGAGCCAGGTGAGCAGGCAGTGGTGCCATCTGCACTTTTGGTGGTTTGGGGCGTGCGTGCTGCAAGAGCCTGATGCCAAGAGGTCTAAGACCTCAACTCGCTTCCTGCCTCCCCCCAAGTAACTCTGGCATTGCCCTTCCCCAGAGACACAGCAGAGGGCAGTTGCAGCATTCGGGCTCTAGACTCTTCTGCTCTGTTGGTTGCTTCCCATAGGATCCTTGACTGCTTATGCGAAGGAGGAAGAGGAGAAGGGAGAGGGAGCAGAGACAGGGATGCTCAGCCCGGATCTGACACAGGGGGCAGCCTGGCGGTACGGCAGCTTTGTGGCAAAGGTCCACGGGAGATGGCAGGTGGGCACAGTGGCCTTTCTGAACCTCAGCTGAACATCTGGCTCGCCTGGAAACAGTCTGAGCTGGCTGGCCACGAGCCTCTTACGCCATCTGTGTCTTCCGTGAACAGGTGGCCTTCGCAGTGACGGGCGCTGGTGGAGAGCCGGCCTCTTACATCGCCCTCGATGACATCTTTGTGAAGGAAGGCGGCTGCTCTGAACCAGGTGGGGGCAGCTTGAGTCTCGCCTGCTCCCATTTCCCCTCTTTTAGAAAGAAAAAGGAATGTTATGGGCACAGTGGGAGGAGACGCCACCTGGAAGCACACCAGGCCAGAGCATGGTCTCCTTTCCACTTGGAAAAGTTGTTGTGGGGAGCCATGGTCAAAGGTAACCATGGGGTCCTTTTGGCCCAGCCTCTTGTGACTTTGAGTCAGGCCCCTGTGGCTGGAGCAAGCCTCACGGAGACTGGTACAGCTGGGACTGGAAGGAAGCAGCCACCACGTTGCGCTCCCCATCTCCCAAGGAAGACCACACCCTCGGCACCAATGCAGGTTAGCGCTCGGTCCCTGGGGTTGCACGAGAGGAGCTTGGGCTACCAGGAGGCATCTGCCCCACAGACGCCTCCTGAATACTCGCTGAACCAGCAAAGGGGCTGTGAGTAGGAGGAGTTGGTGGCTCCTCCTGGAAATTGATTAGCCCTGCCTATGTTTGGGGCTCCGATTATCCTTAATCCACGAGTTATTAATAGACAGAAGGAAACTGAAGTCCTGGACTTGCTCCGTTTAGTGGCTTAAATTCCCCCAGAAAAGCCCTAAGTAGCTCACAGATCCGGCGAACCCCTGCATGCTCTGGAGTGCTCACCCTCCTCGTGCGCAGGGCCCCAATGAAGGTCACGCTCTCTCTGGACCAGCTCTGCAGAAGGAGGCCTGGCGCATCTTTCCTTCCTGCCGTTCAGCTTTTTCTTTGTAGGTCACTATGCCTACGTTGACCTGGCAGTGCTGAGCTTGGGAAAGAGCACTGCACGCCTGGCGAGCGAGCCTCTGGCATCCACTACGGGCTCCTGCCTGCGGTTCCACTACCACATGGACTTCCTCGGCCACAGCTGTAAGTCAGGCGAGGGGTCCCCCTACCCCCCCCCCACCTGAGACGGGGCACCCTGCTGGAGAAGTGGCATTATTAAAGCTTGGGTCTCTATGCTGACACCCCCCCTCCCCCCCCCACATTGCCAGCTCCTGCAGAGCTCACAGTGAGGCTGACTGGGGCGCAGGGGGAAAGGGTGATCTGGAGCGCCAGAGGCCATCAGAGCTGGACTTGGATGAACCGAACGCTCCTGGTGACCAGCCCCGTGGAGTTCCAGGTATTCTGAATTCAGCCTCCCTCCCTGGACCCGAAGGAAGAGGCAGCTGGCAACGGCAGGTTTGGGGATCTGGCCGTTGAGCCCCAGGCATCTGCCTCCCTTTGCCATAACCCTCACACTGCCTCTTCCGAATTAGGGGCTTCACTGCACCCCACATCACGGCGTTGGATGCAGTCTTTTGGTGGGTCTCTTTGACCCTCCATGAATCCCTTCCCTGCCTCGGTCTCCCATCGTGTCCTTCTGAGCCTGAGTGCAGCTCTCTTCCCTTCAGATTGTCCTGGAGGCCAGCAGCGGAGCCTGGGCGAGCTCAGGGGTGATTGCGCTGGACGATCTCCACTACGCAGCTGGGCCGGACTGTGCCTCTCCCCAGGCAGACCAAACGGAAGGTCAGGCCCTCTGCAAAGTCACAGCTGTGGGCTGATCCCTGCGGGAGCCACCCTGAGCTGGTTGGAAGAGGCTCTCCCCATTACTTTTTGTCTTGGCAGAGAGCAGCAGCCCTCTCCCAGTATCGACCATTGCTATAGTGGCTGGCGTGGTGAACCCCGTCCTCTTGCTGCTGATCGCAACCGCCTGTTGCCTGTGGAAGAGGAGAGGCAGTCAGGAAAGGATGGTGGAGGAGGACGGCAACGGGCAGGGTTTTGACAACATTGCCTTTCGAGATGTAAGGGCTGGGGGGGGCATGTGGCCCTCTGCTCTCCAGCCAGGCTACTTTTAACTGGGATGGGTGGCTGGGTGGGAACTTCCTTTTGATCGTCCAAGCAGACCAACCAATCTCTTGGTTGCCAGCTAAGACCAGCCCGTCTCTGCCCTTGGCTTCCAGGACAGGATCATCCTGCCCCAGATGGCTCCTGACCCAGCAACGTCCTAGGCCGGCCCCTGCCTTCCCTGTCTCGTCTTGCATTGGCCTCTGTTGCTTTGGAGAGGCAACTGGAGCGACTCCAATAAAGGGGGCATCCTTGAGACACGGTTTGAATCAGTCTCTTTTCTTGACCAGAGATAGGCAGGCAATCACCAAGGTTGGGTTGCTACCGGTTTGCCCCAGTTTGCGTGAACTGGGAGCAGGGGCAGCGGGAGGCTCCGCCCACCCGGCCGGACACTTCTGTGCATGCGCAGAAGCATCGTGTGCACAAGCAAACCGGTAGCAAACTAAATGGAAACCCACGACTGGTTGGAACATCCCATCTATGGCTGCTCAGAAAGCATTTCAACCCACCACATAAGGAAATTAAAATAAACCCACTCCCAACACGAGTGCCAGGCACAGGAACACTGGTTTAATCTCTTGTGTGAACTTGCTGGGTTACCATCCAAGGACTCTTTACTCAGATGACCCTTGCTTTCAAGGGCCACAAGCAGCCCCCTCCCCCAAAAGCCTTGATTGGCACCCCCAAATAAGGTACTTCCCTCGACACGATCCTCTGCTGGAAAGAGGCTAGTGAATGTGAGCCCCCCCCCCCAACAACTCCAAATGCAAGACAGACGCAGGCGGTTGAAAGCCTCGATAAAAGCAGCCACTGCGAAGGGCCCTAAAGCAACCATGGACCGCTTTCCACCATCGTGGCCCCCTCCCCACTGAAACCAAGCCAGGGGAGCCGGCCTTGCTTCTTGCATCCCCACCCCCTTCCAAACGGCCCTGGGCACTTTAAAAGCCCCAAAGACAAGGACAACTTTTCTTTCTTGCCCCTGGCAGATTCAGATGCTTTATTAGGATTTGGATACTTTGAAAAAGGAAGGCAGGAATGTCGGCTGAGAGAAGTTCGTGGATTCACAACAGGGTTGAGAGTTTGGAGGTTTCAGCCTGGCAGAGACGCCCTGGCCACGCCAGAAGAGCGAATGGCCAGGCGAGATCAGTCGGGGCAAACTGATTTCGAGGCTTTGTCATCACTTCCCTTTGGGAGCCTTTTCGAGGGGCCTGCCGATGTCCCGCCCTCGGAGCTTAAGGCCTGGAAAAGAGCAGAGAGACTCAGTCGGGGACGGGCACCTGCAGCAGCCTGGGGAGGCGGCGGATCTCGGTCGGCTGTGAGAGGCCTTGGGGAGCTTCTGCACCGTAATTTGTGGCGCTGTGTGCGGATGTCAAGCCGGGCATTCGGGCCACAACTCAGCCACGCAGAGGCGGTGTGTGGTGGGACTCGCACTCACCGATGGCCCTCTCGATCTTGCCCAGCACCTGGTTGTTGGGGATGGCCTTTCCGGACTCGTAGTCTGCGATGACCTGGGGCTTCTCGTTGATTTTCTGCAGGGGGAGAGGCAGGCAGCTGCACGGAGCAGAAGGGACGGGGTGGGGGGGGCTTCACCCAGGCCCGGCCCTTCCGCCCCGCCGGCCGCTTACCGTGGCCAGGTCCTTCTGGGTCAGCCCGTTGTTCTGCCGGCCCTGCTGGATCACCTTGCCCACCTCCAGCGGGACCCGGTCGTGGTGCAGCTCCTCGGTCTCCCGGTCCAGCTTGGCCGTGTTCTTGGTGATCGAGTGCTGCTTGTTCTGCCCTGCGGCCCCTGCGGGGGAAGGAGCAGCGCCGGCGGCGGTTGGGGAAGGGGCCTTGCCTCGGCCTGCCCGCCCCCCTCCCGGGAAGGCGCCGGAGCGGCTCCGTTAACGGGGGCGCCTTCGGCCCGCCCGCCGGCGACACCTACACTTTTTGGAGGTCTCCACGTCTTCGCCTCTCCTCTGAGCCGCCAGCACAGCCTGAAGAGCAACGGGAGCGTTACCGGCCCGTGGAGGGAGACCCGCCCCGCTTCCTCCGCCGGGCGCCTCCGGGGACGCTCCGGGCCAGCCGAGCCCCCCACCCCGGAGGGGGCCTTTCTTTCTTGGCCGGCAGGGGGCGCCCTGCGAGCGCGGCGGCCCGGGCTGCTGCTCTCCGGCCCGGAACGAGGGAAGGGTGAGGCGCGGCCCCTCCGCGGATGCCGTTCCGGGCCGGCAGCGACTCCGGCGGGGGCCTTCCCGCCGAGCACGAGCCTGAAGCAGCCGGGCGGGCCGAGCCCGCCCGATCGGGGCGGAGAGGAAGGGCCGGGAGACCCCGCGAGCGGAGCCCATGCAAATAAGGGCTGGGTGGGCGTGCCTCCCGATCGATTGACGTGGGCTCTACGCAGGCACTCCTCCCACCGGGAGATGGGCGGGGATTGAAGAGGCTGCGCACGCGCGCTCCTGCCTACCCTCACCTGCTTCGATTTGGCTTGAGCCGCGCTGGGGCCCTTCTTGCGCAGCACCGTCACCGTGTCCCAGTCGCTCTCCGCCATGGCGTTTCTGGTTCCTGCCTCCGCTTCTGCTTCTGCCGCCGCCTCTTCGCTGCTCAACCTCCGCAATAGGCCGTCCCTCTCCCCGTTCCCTCCCTCATCCCGTCTTTACCTCGCGAGGGCGGAACGCGCGCCACCCCCATTGGGCCGTCCCGCTGCCACTCAAGGCCGAAACCTCAACGAGATTGGCCGGCTCCTCCCCTCGATGGGGGCTCACGACGTCACAATAACTGTCACGCCTCCACACCCTCTGTTTTGAAGTCCTTTAATAGATCAGCTCTTTTGTCGATCAAGGCTCTCCGTCCTAGGATTGGCTGAGAGAAGGCAGTTTCCTGCAAGACTGTCCCTGGGAATTCTCCCAGAAACCCCTTCGTAGTAGGTTGTACGTCCAGCCTTTCATGATGCTCTGTCGTCTGATTGGCTGGAACGACGAGGTTCCCCTCCTCTTCAGAGGGAGGTACAGTAATCCGAAAGCGATGACAGCCCTGATTCCTTCTCAGGAGCATGCGCAAAAGGCGCCTGGCCGGCCGATCAATATCTTAATCTTAGGCGAGAATCCAATTTTCCAGGGAAGCTTCGCTTCTTCGGAATGACGCGCCGCCTGTCATCCCCCCTCCCAACCCGCCGGACCGTCTCTGCCCTCCGTCCCTCCCTGCAGGGGTCGACCAAGGACGGCGTAGTACCATGAGGGGAGCCAAGGGCTTCCTCAGCAACTCAGCTCTTTTCTCTCAGGTGGCCTCAGAAAGCCGCGATTTCAGGTGCAGCGGATGAACCGTCGCGAACAACGAAGCTTCCTCTGGACGGGAAAGGGCCGTTCCCCTCTGGGAACCGAGGCGAAACGAAGGCGCTTCGATCGGAGGCAGCCGATCCCGGCCCCGAGCCGTCCGGCCGACTCGCTTGAGGCGCCGCCGTCGGCACTTCCCTCGGCGACGGACGCGGAGCTACCTCAGGAGCTGCCTTCCCGCGCGCCGGACAACTCCGCCGGGGCCACGCCCCCGCGCCAATAGCAACGGGGGGCGGGGCCCGAGGGCGGGGCTTCGGAGGCGGCGCCGCCCGGGCGAAGGCAAATGGCGGAAGCGCTGGGTGGAGCTTACGGGAACTTCCGGTCGGCGTTTGGGTGGCCGGACGCGGCTCCGGGTGAGTGGGGGGGGGGAGGAGCGGTCGCCGCGGTCGCAGAGCGGGACTCTCCGCGGGGGGAGGGGCGGGGGAATTCCCCGGGCGCTCGCGACAGACACCGGGGCTTCCCGCGCAGGGGCTCGTGGGGGGGGGGGCTGACTGGCTCCCCTTCGGCCCGGCGGGGCGGCACGTGGCTCGGGGCCCTCGGCGGCTTCCAGGGGCTTTCCAGAGGCGGGAGCTCCTCCCCCTGCCCGGCGGCGATGCCCGCTGCGGATGCGGGGACCGAGAGGCCGGGGAGCCCCTCCGCCCAGCCGGCCGGTTCCCCGACGGGCCCTCCTGGATGCGCCGCCCCGGCCCGCCGGTGGCTGCGGCTCCTTTGGGGCTCCTGAGGCGGTGAAAGCGCGGAAAGGCGCCGCCTGGTCCCCGGTCAGGCCACGGGCCGGACTCCGGCGGTAGGTAGGTGGGAGGCCGGCTGTCCCGGAGCGTTTGAGCCGCTGCCCCGCTCTCCCCGCCGCCGCCCCCCGCCCTTCCCTTGGGGCGAGTCTCTCCCGGGGCGGCCCCGGACAGCGCAGCGGAGGCTCAGCTTTGCTCCGAAGGCGGCCGATGGAGGGTTGGAGAGGAGATAAGCTGGGGGCTTCGGTGGCTGAAAGGGGAGCCCGTTTTGAGTGAGGGTCCTCGGGGCCACACAGGGAGGCAACAGCTTTAAAGGGGTGGGGCTGCCTTTGGAGCTGGTGCAATCGTCCTTAGCCAACCTGCCTTCGGCTCCAAAGGCAACTCGGCTAAGGCAGACCCTCCTCCCCCCCCCCCCGGCTCAGCCCACCTGGGGACCTGCTCACAAGCTGCTGTGGATGATGGATGGCAGCCTCGCAGATGGCTGAGCCGCTTCAGCCAGGGGCCCTTTGGAACCAGCCATTGCCCAGTTGGGAGCAGGGCCGGGGGCCCTAAAGCCACACCAGAGGGTTAATTGGGTGTATTTAACATGGAGCTGAACTGTGGCCCTTGTTCCTTCCTTCCAGGGTTGTGAAGGCCACGCAAACAGGCTGGTTCACATGGCATCGGCCAACGCAACCCCTCCTGGCTCTTTGGATGTAAACCAGCCAGGCTTCCCTAAGGAGATTCTGGGCACTGAACTGGTGGGCAAGTACCTGTGTTCAGAGTGCCGGAATATTTTGCGGCGGCCATTTCAAGCCCAGTGTGGTCATCGCTACTGCTCCTTTTGCTTGAAGAAGATCCTAAGGTGCCTTTTTTTTTTAAATTTTATTTATATGCCGCCCTTCTCCGGAGACTTAGGGCAACGCCTTACAAGGCGTTAAGCAATAGCCTTCATACTTTTGTATATTTTATACAAAGTCAGCTTATTGCCCCCACAAACCAGGTCCTCATTTTACCTACCTTAGAAAGGATGGAAGGCTGAGTCAACCTTGAGCCTTGGCGAGATTCAAACTCGCAGTAATTGCAGGCAGCTGGAAGCTAAATACTACCTTTTAACAGTAGCATTAGTCTGCTGCGCCACTCAGGCCTTTGTCTCCCTTTGCTTGAATCTCACTCACACATCCTTTGCAGATGGAGGAAGCGTGCTGGGTTTCAAACGCTCTCCCCTGAGGACCAACTTTATGCTGGCAAAGATCACCCTCTCCCCAAATTCCTTACACCTTGCCAAGAGCCCGAGGGGAACAGGTTCCTCCCATGGCTGATAGCTCAGCCGGCAGTCCCTTCCGGCTTTTGGTCTTGATGTTTTCCAAGGTGGGAAAGATCTCTTGGGATCGCCCCACATGCAGTTTCACCTGCTTAGTCCCGAACCAAATTCTCACCCCAGAAAGAAACTGCTACATCTTTTTCATTAACTCTCCACCTCTGTCCCCCTGCAGAAAGAAAGGGAGTAAGTCAGCCTTTGCAGCAAGAGAGCATCTGCTTAATTATACCCAGGATAGGCAATCTGACACCTGCCAGCTTGGGGATTATTCCTGTTGCTTCAGGAGTTGTAATATGGAGGGCATCAGCTGCTCACCTCAGGATCAGTCAGAGTGGCATGACTGAAAAGGAAGGGTGGCTCTCCCTATAAACAATTCTGACCTGGAAACAATTCTCCCTTGTGGGGGTGGCCAGCAGCTGTGCAATCAGTTGGAGCCAAACAAGCCCAACTACACACGCTCAGAGAGACACTGAATGATGTCAGGGCAAAATGCAGCCCCTTTCCTAGTTGAGGTGGCTTGTCTTGCTGGGGAATGGGCTGCCCAGTTGACTTGGGAGGGTCTCGTGGTTGTTCTCACGGTCTTCCTCTTCCCCGCCAGCTCAGGGCCCCAGAAGTGTGCAGCCTGCCTTCAAGAGGGGTTGTACGAAGAAGGCGCCTCGATCTTGGAACCAGGGGTGGTAAGTGCAGCCCCCTCGAGAGGAGTTTTGTCCAGCTGTCCTTCCAGGCAGCTCAGAGGGTGGACGAGGTCGGCTGGGTCAGATGGGGGCCCTTGAAGTGAAGGTGAAGGGAAGTTCCCCGTCCCTGTTTCTCTTCCGAAGGCTTCCCTTTGAGGCACCTCAGTGCAAATTCTTGGCATTCCAAGGGGCTGCGGTCACAACCTCCCAGTAACTGGGACAGGCATGAAGAGGGGCCGCTTCTTCCTCCTCTGTCCCGATCAGGAAGGGCTTCAGCTCAGCCAGTCAGTTGGGGGAGTATCCCTGCCTTGCCCTCTCCCAGCGAAACTTTCCAGTTGGGCTGGCTTGCTGGTTTGGCCACGGATTGTGCCAGAATCAGCAGCCGCTCCCGTGTTCTTCCTTGGCCAACCCCGCAGGCAAGCTGTTGGTGCAAATTTGCCCGGCCAGTCTTTTCTTCGCATCTCTGTACTTAATCCTTCCCTTTTTGTCCCTTTGAGGCTTTCCCAGATAACGCAGCTCGGCGGGAAGTGGAGAGTCTCCCGGCCATCTGTCCCCACCAAGGTTGCACATGGAAAGGCTCCATAAAAGAATATGAGGTAAAGATCCCAGGAGGGGGCCTTCAGCAGCCCTTCCGTGTTTGAGCAGGGGGCTCAGTGGAAAAGGGCAGGGAATTGGCCCTCCCTTGCCTGGGGGGTGGGGGCCTTTGGTCAGAACTGTATGTGGGGTAGTGGCACCATCCCCTGCTCCCTGTGAGTCTTCTCTTGCCTGGTCTGTGCTCTTGGGGGCCAGGGAGCCTTCAACGCAGCTTTGCTGCTTGTCCTCCCCAAGCAGGGCCCTTTCCCCCCCCTCCACCACACGTCCAGACGCTTCTCTCCCCCCAGTGCTCAGTTCCAGAGTCTGCATGGAGGCTTCATGGAGCGGAGGGAGACCTGGGTCTAAGGAGACTGCGCCATGCTCTGAGCGGGGGAGATGGAAGGGCCTGAGTTAGTTCTCTGGTCAAAGACTGAAGCCCACTTCCTCTCCCTGAAGAGGCCCCTCGTAACCCCCCCCCCCCGCCTCTCTGCCATGAGCCACGTGGCCCAGTGGAGCTCTGTGGATGGGCAAAGTCTTCTCCAGCCCCCGCTTCCCATGGAGAACCGGAGACTAAATCTCAATTAGGCGCCTGTCTTGCTGTGTCTGCAGCTGGGCTGTGTGCTTTGAATGTCAGAGCTTCCAGCTTGGAAAGTCCCTGGCGGAAGCCTGCACAGTGACACCCTCTGGAAAGTCCCTAAAATACTTGCTGGTTATTCAACCCCAGAGGACAGACGGGGCCTGCTGGCAGCGCCAAGAGAAAAGCGCCTCTGCTCTGGATCGGGTCTCAGGCAGCTTCTCCTGCCTGTCATCCGACACCAGCAAAGAGAAACTGCCCCCCCTCCCACCTTTGACCGCCAGCTGCCTCCTGGCGCTGCTTTTACTTTCTCTTTGGGTGGGCGACACTGCAGGCTTTGGCTCTGGAAAGCGAAAGTGCTTCCCTGCTACTTGCAGCTCTTTGAAAAGACCGTGAGGCCTCCCAGTGGCCTTCAGAGCCTTCAGAAGGTGCCCAGAAGAGTCTCAGTTGCATCTCTGCTTCCAGATGTGTGGCTTGCTGGCTCAGCTGGAGGGAGTTGCCTCTCTGTGAAGGGCCGTCCCAAGATCCGACTTGGGAGGAGAGGAGCCTTCTCCATTCAGGTTCCAGGCCCTCTGGAGAGTTCTGACTTCGGTGGGAGGCTGGGTTATCTCAGCCAGGCAGGCCACCCAACTCCCCTCAGTTGGGGCCCCGCTTTTCTTTAGCCCAGCCAGAATACACAGAATACCACCTGCCTCTTCGCAATAGGAGCTTGCATGCTTCAGCGCCGCCCCCTCCTCCCCAATCTGCAGGGTTCCTATCTGAAGCAGAGCAATGGGCATGGCTCACCCCTGGATCCCCCCCCCCCCCGGTTGATTTTGCAAACACAACAGTCAAGGCCATTAAAAATTATGAAGATAATTGGAAAATAAATGAGCCCCAGCAAGAACAAGCTGGGTGGCCTCGAACAGATCCTCTCCACAGCCATCAAATTGATTACAGACATTTTTGGGGTGCAGAATGTCAGCGCAATGGGGCTTTTGTGCCCCCCTTTTGGGGTGAGTTTCCAGGCTCAACGGCCGCTCCCTTCAAGTGCAGCCTGCTTTCCTGAGCTGCCTTGGAGGGGCGCAGGTGGCGAGGGCCTTCCTTTGGCCTGCTGGCCGTGCTGAAATGCCAGTCCTTCTGCCACAGAGCTGTCACGAAGGGAGCTGCCCGGACATGCTGGTGGCCTGTCCTGCGTGTCACGGCCTGGTCAGGCTAGGCGAGAAGGAGCACCACGCCGAGCAGGAGTGTCCCGAGAGGAGCCTCAGCTGCAAATACTGCCAAGCTCTTTTCCACTTCTCTGAAAGCAAGGTACGGGCCAGTTTCCCCCACCCCCATTCCTGAGAACTGCCCTTTGAAAAGGCAGGTGTATTATTGCAGCAGCACTTAAAAGCATCCCAATTCAGAGCACGAAGGTGTGGCCTTGGTTTTGATTGCTCCGGTGCCCTGTTTCCCAGGCAGTGTAGAGCTCTGCCTTCCTTCCTTCCGGGCAGCCTAGCCGCTGAGTGCCAGCTGTGGAAGGCCAGCAGTGTCCTTGGAGGAGGAGAGGTGGGGGCAGAATGTGGCCTAACTTGCAGCTTTGTTTTGCCAGGCCCATGAGGCCATGTGCCCCAAATTTCCCCTGGCCTGCGAGGGCTGCGGAAAGAAGATGATCCCCCGGGAGAAGGTCAGCAGTGAAGCCCTTGGTATTAGTACCCCAACAAGGTCCCCTTGGGTGGCCCACCTTTCTACCCCCTGTGGTGGGGCGGGGCAGTGACCTTGGCCTACCCAAATGCCTCCCTCCACCAGCAAGAGGACCCGAGGAGGCTCTGGTGCTTTTGAGATGGGCCCCCGTCACCTCTCGCTCGGGTGTCAGATGGGGCAGAAATGACACAGAAATGTGGTGGGTGAAGGGATGCTCCTCCCGCTCCTTTTGAAGCTGCTCTCCTCTTCCGCAGTTTCTGGAGCATGTCAAGACCTGCAGCAAATGCAGAGCCCCCTGCAGATTCCAGCCGGTCGGCTGCACCCACCTGGTATTGCGGCGCTGGGCTTCAAAGCAGGGAGTGGGAGGGAGGCTGACTCTGGAGCAGCCCGTTCAGCCGCTCGGACAGCATCCCTGTGTCCTGGCGGCCCCCAAAGAGCCCTCTTGGCCCGCCTGACTCTCCTGCTCTTCGCAGATGGAGAACGAGAAGCTCCCCGAGCACGAGAGGAGCCACCTGGGCGAGCACCTCTACATGCTGCTGAGTTTCGTGCTGAGCTTGGGCTCTGCGTCCAGCAAGCTGGAGCCCCTGCTGGACCGCCTCTCGGCGGAGGCTGGCTGCATCCTGGCGGGGGGCAGGCCCCTGGTTCCAGAGGCAGAGCTGCCCAGCTCTTTAGAACTGCTGGGGAAATGCGAGGCCCTGGAGAGGAAGACAGTCACTTTTGAGAACATCGTCTGTGTGCTGAACCGGGAGGTGGAGAAGGTGTCGCTCGTGGCCGAAGCCGCCAGCCGCCAGCATCAGCTTGACCAGGAGAAGATCGAGGCCCTCAGCGCTAAGGTAGGACTGGGGTTGGTGGCTCCCTGGTGGTGAGACATTCAGAGTGGGTCTCGGTCCCACTTCCTGGCCTGGGCAAAGTAGAAGGGGAAGGGGTCACTTTGGGAGGCCTAGGTTCATGCAGAGCACCCCTTCCAAGGCTCTGGGTGGCAGCAGAGCTGTTGGGAGCCTCGGGTGTGCCTTCCTGGCCCAGGTGCGGCAACTGGAGAGAAGCATTGCCTTGAAGGACCTGGCCCTGGCCGAGATGGAGCACACCATCCAGGAGATGGAAGCGGCCTCCTACGATGGCATCTTCATCTGGAAGATTTCGGACTTTGCCAGGAAGCGGCAGGAGGCAGTCGCGGGGCGCTCTCCAGCCATCTTCTCCCCAGGTGGGGAAAGCCACCTTGGGAACCTCCAGGCTCTGATCTTGGGTGGACCAGGGGTGGGGTGGGGGGGCGCAGGGGCTGCAGTCCAGAGAACGGGTGGGGCAGGGCAGGGCAAGCCAAAGGAAACTGCTTCCTCCCAACTGTCTTCTGCTCTGCTTGGCCAGCCTTCTACACCAGCAAGTACGGCTACAAGATGTGCCTGCGGATCTACCTCAATGGGGACGGCACCGGGCGTGGCAGCCACCTGTCTCTCTTCTTCGTGGTAATGAAAGGGCCCAATGACTCCCTGCTGCGGTGGCCTTTCAACCAGAAGGTAGGGTCCTGGGGGCCACGAGGCTGCTGGGCCTGCAGCAGGGAGGGAGGGGCGCACCTGGTGGGAGTCCTTGGCTTCTGAAGCTTCAGACAAGACCAGACAGAGCAGCCTTTCCTGCCCCAGTGAGTGACCCAGACCCCCCTGGGGTTTTTGCAAGGGCAGAGGCCAAAAGGGATCCAGAGATGAGGGAGGCTACCGCCAGGTTCTTGTCTCCTCCGTAGGTCACCCTGATGCTGCTGGACCAGAATAACCGCGAACACGTCATTGACGCCTTCCGGCCCGATGTGGCCTCCTCCTCCTTCCAGCGGCCCATCAGCGACATGAACATTGCCAGCGGCTGCCCCCTCTTCTGCCCCCTCGCCAAGATGGAGTCCAAGAACTCCTACGTGCGCGAAGACACCATCTTCATTAAAGCCATTGTAGACCTCACGGGCCTTTAACGCCTTGCCCACTGGGGTCTCGGAGCACGGGGACTGCCCTGGACGGCCCCCTGGCCAACAAGGGCCTGGTGGACCTTTTAGCCTTGGACTGCCCCCCTGGTCATGGGGAGCGGCTTGGAAGCCCTGGTGGGCCCTGAAGGGGGGGCCTTCCCTGCTCCCTCTGTGGCTCCTCCCTTGCCTGGGATTGCTGTGGGCGGATTGGGAGGGGGTGGCCTAGGCCAGAAAGGGGACCGAGGGGCTGGGCACCCATAGGAAGGTCTGGCAGGGGGACCTTTAGGGGCTGCTGACAGCGGAGCTGCCCCTGGCCAGCCTGTGTCCTCTGCCAGGCAATCCCCCTACCCGATTCAGTTCTCTGGGCAGGGAGGCCTGGGCAATTGCCGGGAAAGTCGCTCCAGCAGAGGTTGAGAAGGGACGGAAGGGTTCATGAGCAGAGGTGAGCCATTGGGGAGGAGAGCAAGAGAGACCTGGAAAATTGGCCCACCCCCTTCTTCTCCACTGGTGGGGGAGGGGGGGCTCCTCTGAGGAGACGCAAGGTCTGGCAGGAGTGTTGAGGCGATCAGAGGGGATTTTGATTGTCCTGCTGAAATGCTCTTCCCTGGGCACCTGAGAAAGCCGAATAAAGCATTATAGAGGCGAGCCCCGTTTTGCTCATCTTTGGGGAGACAGGTTGCTGGGCTCTCCCCTCCCAAAGCAAGCCAAGGAAGATTTTCCAAGGAAGGAACAGCCCACGGGAGAGCAATCCCCCACAGGGGTCTTCTCAGAAGCAAGGGTGCCCCGCTCAGTGCCCTACCCATCTTCTGCCTCGTGCCTGCCACAGAAGAGGGCCTCTCTCGTAGCCGCCAGGGGGGCAAAAGGGAGCACTCGCAGATGCCAAAGATGCTCAATGCAAGAGCAACAACTCAAGCAAAGTTTATTAAGACCAAGCCATGCTGCACTGGGTAGCCAAGGTTGGCAGGGCGTGGAAGCTGCCCAGCCCTCCTCAAAGACGCACAAACAGGTTTCTTTCTGCTTCACAAAAGAAATAACACCAGTCGTGCCTTCACCTGCCTCTTGTAATTCCCCTCCTCGGGGAACGTGGGCAACTCCCCCAAGCCAGGGACGGGAGGGCACCCGTGCTCCTTCCCAGGGGCCGGCAGGCTGCAGCTCCAAATCCTTCGGGGGGGGAGAGGGGGGCCGCCTGGGTCAACGAGAGCAGAGGCACCGAAGGGAATCCAGCTCAGGGCCCAGCTGTGTTTCTCTTACCTCCCCGTCAAGCAGAGATTCAAGCAGGAGCAGCACAGGTCTCCTGGCTCCCTTCGTGGCCGTTCAGAGCCCAGGAGCCACATCAGAGGGTGACAGCATCCTACAGAACTATGCCAGCCTGCGGCTCCGTTCCTCGAGTGGCGATTCTTCCAGGCCTCGCCCGAGCAGGGCATCTGTGAAGCTGAGTGGGCTGGGCCAGGGTCGCTTGCAGGGGACGGGCCTCCTGGCCCAAGGAAGCAAGCCCTGCCCAGCTCACGTTCCCTGCTTCGTGGCCCAGGAGAAGAGGCGTCTACGAAGTCTGGGCTTCTCCTCGTGGAGGACTCGCGCGGTGCGGGGAGAGCGCCACACTTTGATGGTGTTGTCCGCGCAGGCTGTCAGGAGGAGCTCCTGTTCCACAGGGCTGAAAGCCACCGAGTTGACCACGTCGTCATGCTGCAATTTGGCCAAGCAGATGTCGTAGTGCCGGTCCCAGATGTATCCGTGGCGATCCTCGGCCCCACTGCCCAGGGGGAGGGAGGGAGGAGGAGACACGTTGGTGACCATAGAACAAAGCTGGAGGAGAAGCTCTGAGAACACCACCACCACCGCCTGCAAAATGCCTCAAGGGACTAGCCCTCAAAAAGGCGCAACGGGATCTGGAAGCCATCAACTCCCTTGCTAAGGAGCCTTCGCTGGACAGAGAGGAGAAAGGAGGGCGAGGCTCACCTGGCCACAAAGTCCCTGCTGACATCAAGGAAAATGAAGTTGAACTCTTCGCTGGGCGTGTAGGCCCGGTGTGCCCGCAGAGCCCGCTTGGCCTCCTTCATGGTCTTGAGGTCCACCACGCGCAGCTCAATCTCCTCAGCGATGGGGGGTGGCTGCAAAGGATCGGAAACAACGCAGCCCTCAGGCCAAGCGCGGCTGTTGACGTACAAGTACCTGGAGAGTCAGGGGGGGAGAGAGAGAGAGACAGGGCAGTCTCGCTGGCCTTGTGGAGGGCGAGGTGGGAGCTGGGCAGCAGAGGGCTCCTGCTTGGCTGGGCGCCTGGCAATCTCCCAACACAAAGAGCCTTGGTAGTACAGTGGTTTAACGCACCGTTATTAACACCAGCAGTCTGCAATTACTGTAAGTTCGAATCTTACCAGGCTCAAGGTTGACTCAGCCTTCCATCCTTTCTAAGGTAAGTTAAATGAGGACCCAGTTGTGGGGGCAATAAGCTGACTTTATATAAATATACAAAAGGATGAAGGCTATTGCTTAACACATTGTAAGCTGCCCTGAGTCTCCGGAGAAGGGCGGCATATAAATCAAATAAAAACAAAACAAAACAAAAAAAACACAGCCAGCCCTTCTTCCCTGAGCTTGTGGTTGTGGTCCCCCATTTCCCCCCCCCCCCCCGAGCAAGACCTTTCATCGCTGAGCTGAGGCATCGTGCCACCCGGTCTCCATCCCATGCCCAATCATTGGCAGCTTTCCCTACCTGTGGTCTGGAGAGAGGCCCATGCCAATGATATGCCCGTGAATATCAATGACATGATCCAGCGAATCGAAAAATCTGTCCGAATTCCTCTCTTCCCCCAGAACAGGCCCTGCGGTTGTCATTTGGTGGGGAAGGATCTGCTTGATTCCTAGGGGTGAAGCGAAGAGGCAGCTTGCTAGCTCGCCCATCTCTCACAGGGTGGCACCAAACCTCTTTCACCGCCTCCGGTCAGACCAAGAGGGCAGGTGACCTAGCCAAGCATCAGACCTCCAATGGGAGGCAGCCAGATATTCCAGCAAGGCTCTCCCTGGTGCTCATCCCCAGGCTCTGCTCCACAATCCCCCTGTGCAGAAGTGCAACGACCCTTCAGCGGCCATTTCTTCCACCCCCCTCCACAAGGAAAAGAGCACACAGGTCCCCTACCAATCTGGTGCGGTGAGTAGGTGAGGCAGCCGGTGGTGAAGACCAGGTATTTCTTGTTTCCACCCTGCAGGGAGAGCAGGTTGGGCTCTGGGGGCTTCGTTCGGTTCCGGGCCAGGAGTCGGGCCACTTTCGTCTCCATCTCCATCTCCGTCATCATTGGCCGGACGCGTCCCGCCATGATGTCACTCAGGAAGCGGTCCAGCCCATCTTCAGTCCCTGCCTCCCCTTCGGCTGCCGGGAAACCCCTCAGCTGGGGCCTCTCCTCCACCTCCTGGCTGGGGCTCTCCTTGTGGGGAGGAGCGGGGCCCTCCCCCACCTGCTCTCCAGGGCTCGGCAGCTCGTCAGGAGAGCTGTAGCGGCTGCAATCAACGACCATGACTGTCCGGATGGTGCTGGCATTCAGGTTCTGGATTTTGAAGAGCCGTTTCACCACGTTGACGTTCTCGGACTCGACGCCCTGTGAGTGACGGGGCAAGCGGAGTCAGGCCACGGCAGCCCGGGGCTCCCTCCACCCCCAGGTCACCCCAGGGACGCAGCCTCGCTTCACCTGGAAGGCGTTGTTCAGCCATAAGACGGAGCAGGAAGTGAGGTACCCAATCCGGTGCAGGTTGCTGGAGATCAAGTTGGTCTCGTTCAGCCAGCAGCCAAAAACGTCGTAGGGCTTATTGCGGACTCGGGACAGGAGTTCGAAGTTCTCTAAAAGAAGAACGGGAGGGGCTCAAGGGACGCCCCAGAGGTGCAGGAGGAGGTGCGAGACGTCTTGAGGGACGGGATTCCCCCGCTCTGCCCCCGCCCCGTCCAGGCCCTTCTAGGGGGAGCCCGGGCTCTCTCCAAGCTCTCGGCGGGCGCCCCGCAAACCTCCTCACCCAGGCCGATGACGGCAATCTCCCCCGAGGAGGAGGTCCGGGGCCCCATAAAGACCCCGGAGACCAGGAGGAGGGAATCGTCCGCGTTGAACTGGGAGAAGTGAGTGTAGCTCCAGTTGTATTTCTTCATGCTGGTGCTGTGCAGCAGCGAGACCGGGAGATCGTTGTTCCAGACCTGCAGCCAGAAAGGAGAAGGAACGGGGCCGTCGGGGGCCGCCAAGCCGAGACCGGAGCGCAGAGCCCACCCGGGCCTTTCCCACCGGAGCAAGACCCCCCCCCGCCCTCCCTCCCTCCCCCCCCCCGCCGGACCTTGACGGTGCAGTCCTTGGAGCAGGAGGCGAAGAGGCGGCCGCTGTGGGCGAAGCTGAGGTGGAGGACGGGCTCTCCGTGCTCCTGCAGGCGCTGCACCTCCACGCGCGGGACGGCCTCGCACAGCCGCTGGAACTCTCCGTACCAGGAGGCGGCAGCTGCGGCGGAAACGGAGAGCGGCTCCCGAGGCTGCGCGGCCACCCCGCCCGCTGGGACCCCGCGGGACCCCCCCTCCCCTCACCCTCCCCCCGGCCGGGATTTGGGTCCCTTCGGCGCCTGGGGAGGGGCTGCTGCTGCTGCGGGGGGGGATCCGCCCATCCTCCCCTCCCCCCCCGGGGCTGACCTGGGTGCCGGTGGACGTGGCGGGCGACGCCGTAGTGCCGGTAGAAGAGCCCCCTCCACAGGACCTCGTCCCGGGCCACCCGGCGCCACTGCCGGCACACCCGCCCCGCCGCCACCACGTCCGCGGGCGGCAGGAGGCGGAAGATCTCGACGAGGAGGCTGTCGGGGAGCATGGCCGCATCCTGCCGCCGGGCCGCCCCTACCAGGGAGCGTCCCGCCGAGAGCGGCCCCTTCACGGCCGCGCACTTCCTTCCGGCGAGCGACGACACTTCCGCCAACGGAAGCCGAGTGGCCGATCCTGCTCTCCGGCTTCCCTAGGCCCCCCCCCCTCCCGCCCAACGGCTCTGCTTCGGTCAGGCTCGACGAATCGAGGCCGGAGTGGAGCACGCTTCCTCGGTCGGCAGAGGGCGCTCGGGCGCGCTATTTGACACTTTTTACTCCGATATTTGTTTTGAATAAATTAGTTAACAGCGCTGTTAAGTGACTCTGGCTTTCCAGGATATCCCGGGAGGGTGGGAGCCAGCCTGGGCCAGGAAGGAGCTGCTCGGGGCCAATGCAATGGGAAGGCAGGGTGGTGTTAAGGGTTTTACATTGGGCGAAACAAAGCTGATATTGTATTTGGTGACAGCAGCGAGATTGCTGATTGGTCAATATTGGAAAAATGAAGCTATGCCCACTATTTTATTTATTTATTTATTTATTATATTTCTATACCGCCTTTCTCCCGTAGGACTCAAGGCGGTGTACAGTCAAGAAAAATATAGACACACAAACATCATAAAATTGCTAATTAAAATTATTACTTAGTTTGGTCAATTAAATAAAACCCAGAATTAGATAACATTTAAAAAATCATTTACATGTTTGTATGTTTAGCCCCGCCTGTTGGAACATCAGGGTCTTGAGTGCACGGCGGAAAGCACGGAGATCAGGGATATTCCGTATCTCCGGGGGCAGTTCATTCCAAAGGGTTGGAGCCCCCACAGAGAAGGCCCTCCCCCTGGGAGTTGCCAGTTGACATAATTTGACTGATGGTACCCTGAGTAGTCCCTCCCTGTGAGAACGAACTGGTCGGTGGGAGGCTATTGGTGGCAAAAGACGGTCTCGTAGGTACCCAGGTCCTAAGCCATGGAGCGCTTTAAAGGTGATAACTAAGACCTTGAATCGCACCCGGAAGACCACCAGGAGCCAGTGCAGCTCGCGTAGGAGAGGTGTTACATGGGCGTAACGAGCTGCGCCCATAATCACCCGTGCGGCTACGTTCTGGACCAGTTGGAGCCTCTGGGTGCTTTTCAAGGGGAGCCCCATGTAGAGAGCATTACAATAGTCCATACGGGAGGTAACTAGGGCATGAGTGACCGTGCGCAAGGCCTCCCGATCCAGAAAGGGACGCAACTGGCGGATCAGGCGAACCTGATAAAAGGCACCCCTGGCCACGGCCGTCAAATGATCTTCTAAAGATAACCGTGAATCCAGGAGGACACCCAAGTTGCGGGCCCTCTCTGTGGGGAGCAAGATCTCATCCCCTATTGTCAGTGATGGTACCAGCTGACTGTACCGGGACGCCGGAAGCCACAGCCACTCGGTCTTGGAGGGGTTGAGTCTGAGCTTGTTTCTCCCCATCCAGATCCGCACGGCCTCCAGGCAACGGGACATCACAGCAAGGGCATCAATTGAAGAATGGACTTTGAAGATGGCCAGTTTTGCAGAGATGGCGAAGATTTCAGCATATTTAAAAGACCGAACTCAAGAGACTTATGTATAGGAGTGGAAAAAGTGGATAGATTATGTGCAGAATAAATATCAAACTAAGAAATATCAGATAGCTTTTAGCTGAATGAATGTATTATGTAGGGACAAATTAATTGAGTTTTATGAAGGTATAAACAGTATATAGGGGGTGGAGGGGTTTAAGTTTTAAGCTTTATAAAATGTATTTCTCGATTAGGATTTTATATTGTGGAAGTCCTGGGGGGAAAGGGGGAGGGCTAGGGAGGGTACGGAGGGCTTGGGGGGGGAAATTGGGGAGAAAATGTATTTGTAAAACTTTTTAAATAAAAAAACAAAACCGTATGTTTAATATGAATAGGGCAACGGGAACCCCAGGGGCTGCAGAAAAGGCCCAGAAGAAGAGAGAAACCTCCTTCAAAAGCCTTAACCCGAGTTTAAAAGCCTTATGATGACTTCAGTGCTAACGCTAAGGGACAGAAAACAGTGCCCTCGTGTGGTCAATGTCAGAATCGCAACTACAAAAGGAAATAAATGATAAGTGATTTCCTTTTGTGGTTGCGATTCCTACATTGACCACACGAGGGCACTGTTTTCTGTCCCTTAGCGTTAGCACATGAAGCCTTTTTAACTCGGGTTTTTAGCCTTTTTAACTCCCCCCCACCCATTTCAAGTTATAAATGACTGTGTATGAAGTCTTCACTCAGGTCCTCTCATACACCTTAAACTGATAGGCATAGATATCAGCCCCAGTACTGTGCATGGTGAAGTCTTCACTCAGGTCCAGCATTTTTTCTCTTTCTCTCTCTCTCCCCCCTCCCTCTCCTCCTCACCCCCCCCCACCCATTTCAAGTTATAAATGACTGTTTATGAAGTCTTCACTCAGGTCCTCTCATACACCTTAAACTGATAGGCATAGATATCAGCCCCAGTACTGTGCATTGTGAAGTCTTCACTCAGGTCCAGCATTTTTTCTCTTTCTCTCTCTCTCTCTCTCTCTCTCTCTCCCCCCTCCCTCTTGCTCACTCTCTCTTCCCCCCTCCCATTTAAAGATATGAATTGGTGTGCACCATGCAGTCTTCAACCAGATCTTAATTTACAGCTTAAAAATAGATAAGCAACGCAATATGGTTCATTTGAATGGTCCTTCAAATACGCTGAAATTTTGGCCATCTCTGCTAAATTCACTACTTTTAATGTCCATTCTTCAATAGCACTTGGAATTATTATTATCATTAAAAACCGTATGTTTAATATGAATAGGGCAACGGGAGCCCCAGGGGCTGCAGAAAAGGCCCAGAAGAAGAGAGAAACCTCCTTCAAAAGCCTTAACCCGAGTTTAAAAGCCTTATGATGACTTCAGTGCTAACGCTAAGGGGCAGAAAACAGTGCCCTCGTGTGGTCAATGTCAGAATCGCAACTACAAAAGGAAATAAATGATAAATGATTTCCTTTTGTGGTTGCGATTCCTACATTGACCACACGAGGGCACTGTTTTCTGTCCCTTAGCGTTAGCACATGAAGCCTTTTTAACTCGGGTTTTTAGCCTTTTTAACTCCCCCCCACCCATTTCAAGTTGTAAATGACTGTTTATGAAGTCTTCACTCAGGTCCTCTCATACACCTTAAACTGATAGGCATAGATATCAGCCCCAGTACTGTGCATGGTGAAGTCTTCACTCAGGTCCAGCATTTTTTCTCTTTCTCTCTCTCTCTCTCTCTCTCTCTCTCCCCCTCCCTCTTGCTCACTCTCTCTTCCCCCCCTCCCATTTAAAGATATGAATTGGTGTGCACCATGCAGTCTTCAACCAGATCTTAATTTACAGCTTAAAAATAGATAAGCAACGCAATATGGTTCATTTGAATGGTCCTTCAAATACGCTGAAATTTTGGCCATCTCTGCTAAATTCACTACTTTTAATGTCCATTCTTCAATAGCACTTGGAATTATTATTATCATTAAAAACCGTATGTTTAATATGAATAGGGCAACGGGAGCCCCAGGGGCTGCAGAAAAGGCCCAGAAGAAGAGAGAAACCTCCTTCAAAAGCCTTAACCCGAGTTGAAAAGCCTTATGATGACTTCAGTGCTAACGCTAAGGGACAGAAAGCAGTGCCCTCGTGTGGTCAATGTCAGAATCGCAACTACAAAAGGAAATAAATGATAAATGATTTCCTTTTGTGGTTGCGATTCCTACATTGACCACACGAGGGCACTGCTTTCTGTCCCTTAGCGTTAGCACATGAAGCCTTTTTAACTCGGGTTTTTAGCCTTTTTAACTCCCCCCCACCCATTTCAAGTTATAAATGACTGTTTATGAAGTCTTCACTCAGGTCCTCTCATACACCTTAAACTGATAGGCATAGATATCAGCCCCAGTACTGTGCATGGTGAAGTCTTCACTCAGGTCCAGCATTTTTTCTCTTTCTCTCTCTCTCCCCCCTCCCTCTCCTCCTCACCCCCCCCACCCATTTCAAGTTATAAATGACTGTTTATGAAGTCTTCACTCAGGTCCTCTCATACACCTTAAACTGATAGGCATAGATATCAGCCCCAGTACTGTGCATTGTGAAGTCTTCACTCAGGTCCAGCATTTTTTCTCTTTCTCTCTCTCTCCCCCCTCCCTCTCCTCCTCACCCCCCCACCCATTTCAAGTTATAAATGACTGTCTATGTAGTCTTCACTCAGGTCCTCTCATACACCTTAAACTGATAGGCATAGATATCAGCCCCAGTACTGTGCATGGTGAAGTCTTCACTCAGGTCCAGCATTTTTTCTCTTTCTCTCTCTCTCCCCCCTCCCTCTCCTCCTCACCCCCCCCACCCATTTCAAGTTATAAATGACTGTTTATGAAGTCTTCACTCAGGTCCTCTCATACACCTTAAACTGATAGGCATAGATATCAGCCCCAGTACTGTGCATGGTGAAGTCTTCACTCAGGTCCAGCATTTTTTCTCTTTCTCTCTCTCTCCCCCCTCCCTCTCCTCCTCACCCCCCCCACCCATTTCAAGTTATAAATGACTGTTTATGAAGTCTTCACTCAGGTCCTCTCATACACCTTAAACTGATAGGCATAGATATCAGCCCCAGTACTGTGCATTGTGAAGTCTTCACTCAGGTCCAGCATTTTTTCTCTTTCTCTCTCTCTCCCCCCTCCCTCTCCTCCTCACCCCCCCACCCATTTCAAGTTATAAATGACTGTCTATGTAGTCTTCACTCAGGTCCTCTCATACACCTTAAACTGATAGGCATAGATATCAGCCCCAGTACTGTGCATGGTGAAGTCTTCACTCAGGTCCAGCATTTTTTCTCTTTCTCTCTCTCTCCCCCCTCCCTCTCCTCCTCACCCCCCCCACCCATTTCAAGTTATAAATGACTGTTTATGAAGTCTTCACTCAGGTCCTCTCATACACCTTAAACTGATAGGCATAGATATCAGCCCCAGTACTGTGCATGGTGAAGTCTTCACTCAGGTCCAGCATTTTTTCTCTTTCTCTCTCTCTCCCCCCTCCCTCTCCTCCTCACCCCCCCCACCCATTTCAAGTTATAAATGACTGTTTATGAAGTCTTCACTCAGGTCCTCTCATACACCTTAAACTGATAGGCATAGATATCAGCCCCAGTACTGTGCATGGTGAAGTCTTCACTCAGGTCCAGCATTTTTTCTCTTTCTCTCTCTCTCTCTCTCTCTCTCTCTCTCCCCCCTCCCTCTTGCTCACTCTCTCTTCCCCCCCTCCCATTTAAAGATATGAATTGGTGTGCACCATGCAGTCTTCAACCAGATCTTAATTTACAGCTTAAAAATAGATAAGCGTCGCAATATAGTTCATTTGAATGGTCCTTCAAATACGCTGAAATTTTGGCCATCTCTGCTAAATTCACTACTTTTAATGTCCATTCTTCAATAGCACTTGGAATTATTATTATCATTAAAAACCGTATGTTTAATATGAATAGGGCAACGGGAGCCCCAGGGGCTGCAGAAAAGGCCCAGAAGAAGAGAGAAACCTCCTTCAAAAGCCTTAACCCGAGTTTAAAAGCCTTATGATGACTTCAGTGCTAACGCTAAGGGACAGAAAACAGTGCCCTCGTGTGGTCAATGTCAGAATCGCAACTACAAAAGGAAATAAATGATAAATGATTTCCTTTTGTGGTTGCGATTCCTACATTGACCACACGAGGGCACTGTTTTCTGTCCCTTAGCGTTAGCACATGAAGCCTTTTTAACTCGGGTTTTTAGCCTTTTTAACTCCCCCCCACCCATTTCAAGTTGTAAATGACTGTTTATGAAGTCTTCACTCAGGTCCTCTCATACACCTTAAACTGATAGGCATAGATATCAGCCACAGTACTGTGCATGGTGAAGTCTTCACTCAGGTCCAGCATTTTTCTCTTTCTCTCTCTCTCCCCCCTCCCTCTCCTCCTCACCCCCCCCACCCATTTCAAGTTGTAAATGACTGTTTATGAAGTCTTCACTCAGGTCCTCTCATACACCTTAAACTGATAGGCATAGATATCAGCCCCAGTACTGTGCATTGTGAAGTCTTCACTCAGGTCCAGCATTTTTTCTCTTTCTCTCTCTCTCTCTCTCTCTCTCTCTCTCTCCCCCCTCTCTCTTGCTCACTCTCTCTTCCCCCCCTCCCATTTAAAGATATGAATTGGTGTGCACCATGCAGTCTTCAACCAGATCTTAATTTACAGCTTAAAAATAGATAAGCGTCGCAATATAGTTCATTTGAATGGTCCTTCAAATACGCTGAAATTTTGGCCATCTCTGCTAAATTCACTACTTTTAATGTCCATTCTTCAATAGCACTTGGAATTATTATTATCATTAAAAACCGTATGTTTAATATGAATAGGGCAACGGGAGCCCCAGGGGCTGCAGAAAAGGCCCAGAAGAAGAGAGAAACCTCCTTCAAAAGCCTTAACCCGAGTTGAAAAGCCTTATGATGACTTCAGTGCTAACGCTAAGGGACAGAAAACAGTGCCCTCGTGTGGTCAATGTCAGAATCGCAACTACAAAAGGAAATAAATGATAAGTGATTTCCTTTTGTGGTTGCGATTCCTACATTGACCACACGAGGGCACTGTTTTCTGTCCCTTAGCGTTAGCACATGAAGCCTTTTTAACTCGGGTTTTTAGCCTTTTTAACTCCCCCCCACCCATTTCAAGTTGTAAATGACTGTTTATGAAGTCTTCACTCAGGTCCTCTCATACACCTTAAACTGATAGGCATAGATATCAGCCCCAGTACTGTGCATTGTGAAGTCTTCACTCAGGTCCAGCATTTTTTCTCTTTCTCTCTCTCTCCCCCCTCCCTCTCCTCCTCACCCCCCCCACCCATTTCAAGTTGTAAATGACTGTGTATGAAGTCTTCACTCAGGTCCTCTCATACACCTTAAACTGATAGGCATAGATATCAGCCACAGTACTGTGCATGGTGAAGTCTTCACTCAGGTCCAGCATTTTTCTCTTTCTCTCTCTCTCCCCCCTCCCTCTCCTCCTCACCCCCCCCACCCATTTCAAGTTGTAAATGACTGTTTATGAAGTCTTCACTCAGGTCCTCTCATACACCTTAAACTGATAGGCATAGATATCAGCCCCAGTACTGTGCATGGTGAAGTCTTCACTCAGGTCCAGCATTTTTTCTCTTTCTCTCTCTCTCTCTCTCTCTCTCTCTCTCCCCCCTCCCTCTTGCTCACTCTCTCTTCCCCCCCTCCCATTTAAAGATATGAATTGGTGTGCACCATGCAGTCTTCAACCAGATCTTAATTTACAGCTTAAAAATAGATAAGCGTCGCAATATAGTTCATTTGAATGGTCCTTCAAATACGCTGAAATTTTGGCCATCTCTGCTAAATTCACTACTTTTAATGTCCATTCTTCAATAGCACTTGGAATTATTATTATCATTAAAAACCGTATGTTTAATATGAATAGGGCAACGGGAGCCCCAGGGGCTGCAGAAAAGGCCCAGAAGAAGAGAGAAACCTCCTTCAAAAGCCTTAACCCGAGTTTAAAAGCCTTATGATGACTTCAGTGCTAACGCTAAGGGACAGAAAACAGTGCCCTCGTGTGGTCAATGTCAGAATCGCAACTACAAAAGGAAATAAATGATAAATGATTTCCTTTTGTGGTTGCGATTCCTACATTGACCACACGAGGGCACTGTTTTCTGTCCCTTAGCGTTAGCACATGAAGCCTTTTTAACTCGGGTTTTTAGCCTTTTTAACTCCCCCCCACCCATTTCAAGTTGTAAATGACTGTTTATGAAGTCTTCACTCAGGTCCTCTCATACACCTTAAACTGATAGGCATAGATATCAGCCACAGTACTGTGCATGGTGAAGTCTTCACTCAGGTCCAGCATTTTTCTCTTTCTCTCTCTCTCCCCCCTCCCTCTCCTCCTCACCCCCCCCACCCATTTCAAGTTGTAAATGACTGTTTATGAAGTCTTCACTCAGGTCCTCTCATACACCTTAAACTGATAGGCATAGATATCAGCCCCAGTACTGTGCATTGTGAAGTCTTCACTCAGGTCCAGCATTTTTTCTCTTTCTCTCTCTCTCTCTCTCTCTCTCTCTCTCTCCCCCTCCCTCTTGCTCACTCTCTCTTCCCCCCCTCCCATTTAAAGATATGAATTGGTGTGCACCATGCAGTCTTCAACCAGATCTTAATTTACAGCTTAAAAATAGATAAGCAACGCAATATGGTTCATTTGAATGGTCCTTCAAATACGCTGAAATTTTGGCCATCTCTGCTAAATTCACTACTTTTAATGTCCATTCTTCAATAGCACTTGGAATTATTATTATCATTAAAAACCGTATGTTTAATATGAATAGGGCAACGGGAGCCCCAGGGGCTGCAGAAAAGGCCCAGAAGAAGAGAGAAACCTCCTTCAAAAGCCTTAACCCGAGTTGAAAAGCCTTATGATGACTTCAGTGCTAACGCTAAGGGACAGAAAGCAGTGCCCTCGTGTGGTCAATGTCAGAATCGCAACTACAAAAGGAAATAAATGATAAATGATTTCCTTTTGTGGTTGCGATTCCTACATTGACCACACGAGGGCACTGCTTTCTGTCCCTTAGCGTTAGCACATGAAGCCTTTTTAACTCGGGTTTTTAGCCTTTTTAACTCCCCCCCACCCATTTCAAGTTATAAATGACTGTTTATGAAGTCTTCACTCAGGTCCTCTCATACACCTTAAACTGATAGGCATAGATATCAGCCCCAGTACTGTGCATTGTGAAGTCTTCACTCAGGTCCAGCATTTTTTCTCTTTCTCTCTCTCTCCCCCCTCCCTCTCCTCCTCACCCCCCCCACCCATTTCAAGTTGTAAATGACTGTGTATGAAGTCTTCACTCAGGTCCTCTCATACACCTTAAACTGATAGGCATAGATATCAGCCACAGTACTGTGCATGGTGAAGTCTTCACTCAGGTCCAGCATTTTTCTCTTTCTCTCTCTCTCCCCCCTCCCTCTCCTCCTCACCCCCCCCACCCATTTCAAGTTGTAAATGACTGTTTATGAAGTCTTCACTCAGGTCCTCTCATACACCTTAAACTGATAGGCATAGATATCAGCCCCAGTACTGTGCATTGTGAAGTCTTCACTCAGGTCCAGCATTTTTTCTCTTTCTCTCTCTCTCTCTCTCTCTCTCTCTCCCCCTCCCTCTTGCTCACTCTCTCTTCCCCCCCTCCCATTTAAAGATATGAATTGGTGTGCACCATGCAGTCTTCAACCAGATCTTAATTTACAGCTTAAAAATAGATAAGCAACGCAATATGGTTCATTTGAATGGTCCTTCAAATACGCTGAAATTTTGGCCATCTCTGCTAAATTCACTACTTTTAATGTCCATTCTTCAATAGCACTTGGAATTATTATTATCATTAAAAACCGTATGTTTAATATGAATAGGGCAACGGGAGCCCCAGGGGCTGCAGAAAAGGCCCAGAAGAAGAGAGAAACCTCCTTCAAAAGCCTTAACCCGAGTTTAAAAGCCTTATGATGACTTCAGTGCTAACGCTAAGGGACAGAAAACAGTGCCCTCGTGTGGTCAATGTCAGAATCGCAACTACAAAAGGAAATAAATGATAAATGATTTCCTTTTGTGGTTGCGATTCCTACATTGACCACACGAGGGCACTGTTTTCTGTCCCTTAGCGTTAGCACATGAAGCCTTTTTAACTCGGGTTTTTAGCCTTTTTAACTCCCCCCCACCCATTTCAAGTTATTAATGACTGTTTATGAAGTCTTCACTCAGGTCCTCTCGTACACCTTAAACTGATAGGCATAGATATCAGCCCCAGTACTGTGCATTGTGAAATAGATAAGTACCTTATTGTTGTATGGTCTGAGCAGAGCTTTGCAAGGGTTTGCTGGCTGTCCAGGGCCTGGAAGGAGCTGAGCTGAAGCCCCGAGAGCTTCTGTAAAAAGCTGCCTTGCAAACTCCAGGACACATTGGGGACCCCAGCTTGCCCCTTTGTGAATGGAGCACTGTCTCCATTCTGGGGATGGTAGGATAGCAGCAGCGGCAACAGCAGCAGCTGGGACCTCCCCAGTGGCCTTTTCTGGGAAGCCTGATTAATGCCTAACTGGGAGCCCTCCCTCCCTCCCTCCTATGCCCAAGGGCACCCCAAACGCTGCTGGTCATTGCCATCCCGCCATGGCTCCCATTGCTCTCCTTCTCCTGGCTGGGCTTTTGCTGGCTTCACCCTCCTGGGCACGGAGGCCCAAACCCTCCAAGAACTCCATCGACAAGATCAGCGCCCAGGAACAGTTTGATCCCGCCCGGGTGAGCAGAGGGGAGGGTGGGGGAAGCTCGTTTGGGGAGTAACAAGCTCTGAGCTTCCTCTGCGGTCGCTCTGAGATGGCCAAGAGCCGTCAGGATCCGTCCTGCGTTGGGAGGCAGCTCTCCTCTCTTCTTGCTGCCAGAAAGCCTCTCTTTCCATCCCTGTGGCTGCATTTCGGAAGGGCCTGTCCTCCCACCCATCCCCACCCTTTCCAGGGATCTAGCAGCTACCCTGGGCTGCAAGCCCATAATCCTGATCCCCTCATAGTGCGGTGCTTGTTAGGCGGTTCCTTATCTGCTCTGTTTGCTCAGCTCCGCTCTCCCTGCCAAACTCTTGACAAAGGCGGCCACAGTGCGGAGGAGGAGGCTCCCCTGATAAGCGGAAGGCTCCCTCTTTCTCGGGGAGAAGGGCTGGCATAATGCGCATCTTCTCTTCCTCTCTGGCTTTTGTTATAAGGAAATCATAAATGAAAACGTGGCTCCCGTCCCATTTCCTTTACTCAGTTTCAAGCTTTTTTCTACCACGGTTCAGCTCAGAGGAGTCAATATACTATCTTGTTTCGGCAAATGAAAGAGTAAAGGATTTGTTTTAAAATGCTGATGGCATTTTAAAAATAGGATTCACTGAACCGGCTCTTAGGCTTAATTTTTGCAACTGTACCACATTTTAAGTGTGGTTTGGGGCTGTGGGGTATAACAGTTGCAGAAATACTGCAAGGAAACCCAGCCACACAGCCTCTAATCCACTGGGGGTCAACAGGGGGGGTGGGGGGGGGGGAAGGTTAGAGAAGATGGACAGCTCCCTCCTTTTCTAGTTTGCAGGGAAGTGGTTTCTGGTGGGGGTGGCCTCTGATTGCCTTTACCTGCGTGAAAATGGCTACCGGGTGGAAGCCACCAACGTGGTTGTGTCGACTGACAGGGACTCGCTGCTCTTTAAGACCTTCCGGCCTCTGTGAGTGTTTCGGGGATCCTGCACTCAGGATGGGGCATTGGGGGGGGGAAATCAGCCTAACTATGCCGCCAGGAGGGCCCTCGCTAGTTCACAGGCAGGGAGGGGAAACCGATTCAGACTTGCAGGAGTCTGTCTTCAGCTGTCCCAGCGTAGGTCGTTTTGGACGGATATCGTCCTTTTGTCTGTCTGTCCGTCCTGCCTCGGTGGGCTGACGCCACCTTCGTCTCTGCAGGGACGGGATTTGCTGGAACATCAAACAGAGGTATTTTGCCGACAAGACCCCTGGGCGGTTCCTCTTGAAAGGTGAGAGGCAGGAGAGACGAAGGCTTCCGCTCGCCTGCTGCCCTTTGGCCCTGGCAGGACAAGCTCCCCCTTGATCTCTCTGTGGTCCCCCCTCCAGGCCGCAGTGTCACAGTGGACGTGGTGGTGGGGGAGACGGACTATAGCAGCTACGCCATCCTGTACTTCCAGAAGAACCGCAAGATCTCAGCCAAACTTTACGGTGTGAATGAAAGCTGCAGCCTTAAGTTGGTGGGCTTTGGTCTGGGGACTGGGGAGGGGGGGACGGTTCCCGCTGCCTTGCAGCCTCCTCCCTTGCAGGCTGGGCAGATCCTGAAGAGGGGCCTGGAGTATCTCTGAAGGAGATGCGTGCTGGAGCCACCCTGTTCTGTAGGGAGATTGGCCAGCAAAGCTCTTCAGCTGCTTGAGGGAAGGAAAGGGCAACTCGGGCTCCCCTAATGCTGCTCCCTTTCACGAAAGGACGGACGGCACAGGTGACAAGTAGCGTCCTGAAGAAGTTCGAAGCTGCCATGACTGCCCTGGGAATCAGTGAAGACCTCATCTTCTATTACCCCGTCTACGGTGCGCAGCTCTTTGCTCTCGGACGGGGGGTGGGGGGGAAGGTTTGTGCTCCCTGTCAGTCAGGCAGATCCTGGGGGTCAGCAGAACCTTTCCCAGGGTGAAATCTAGCAGGTTCTGGAGAACCGGTAGCAGAAATTTTGAGCAGTTCCGAGAACCAGCAAATGCTCTGGCTGGCCCCAGAATGAGGTGGGAATAGAGACTACCCTTCCCCCAGGAGTGGGGAGGGAATGGGGATTTTGCAGTATCCTTCCCCTGCCACGCCCACCAAGTCACACCATGCCCACCAAGCCACGCCCACAGAACCGGTAGTAAAAAAATTTGGATTCCACCACTGCCCCTTCCCCTTATTCCCAAACGTCCACACTGGGCCAAGCAAAGGGGCTCTGCGGGGTCCGTCTGTCGTAGGCCTCCGAAAACCACCTCGTCCAAACAGTGCAGGGCCCGGGGTTGCACCGATGCTTTTGAACCCCCAGAACCATTAACCCGACTTTCTTTTCCCTCCCGGCTCTTTTCCGCAGGGTTTTGTAGCTCGGCCGACCAATTCCACATCCTTGACGGTGAGTTGCCGGCTTCAGCGCCTCCTTGGCCAAAGTCGCCAGACCCGGGAACTGTGCACCCCTGGCACCCGCGAGAGGCAGGCGGGCTTTGCTTCCTCTGCTGGCTGATAGGCAACGAGTACAAAGCCTTGACGGGGGGGGGGGTTGCTGATGGGGGTCTGCAGGAGGCTAAGCCTTTCAGGGGCAGATCCTCCGATCCCCTCCTGTATTTTCTCTTTCGGCTTTCCAGAAACGAAATACACAGGATAGCAGGAACCAGGAGCGATCCGACGCTCCAGCCGTGTCAAGGCAGCCCATGAGGACGCTCAAGAACAGAAGCCACCCAAGTTTTTCCTTGTATTTGGTCCCAGGAAAATAAAACAAGAAAACCCACTTTGATGTCGTTGATATTTGGGGGGAAAAAAAGGGGGGGATGTTAGCTAAAAATCAGGTTTGAGTTGCTTGCTGAAAGGTAGAACTGGGCCTGTAATGAGCCCCCACCCCCACCCCACCCCTCAACCCTCCCCTAGCATAAGAAGCCTTCTGGCCGCAGGGTAAGAGGGGCTGGGGGGGGGGGCTGGGCTGCAAGTGGTGGAACAAACTCTGGGCTCTTTTGCAAAAGAGGATGAGTGGCTGATGCCCCCCAAAGGTTTATCCCCCCCTCCCCAGGGAGTGCCAGGCTGGGTGCACCTGGGCATTGTTTTCTCGCAGAGTCCCTGCCCCCCACCCCCACCCCCAGTGCCACAGAGGCCCCGCACCCACTCAGCTGCCCTGCCTTCAGGGCTGGACTGTTCTCGGACTCTTCGGCTTTTGCTGAGAAAGCAGTTCTGGAAAGCGCTGGCTGCCCCCCCTCCACCCGCCCAGCCCGGCCTGTTCTCTTGGCGGCTGGCTTGTTTTGCTGTTCCAACTGCAGGAAGCCTCTGCACGTGCTGTTTACCCAGCCCCCCCCCCCCGGGCCATGCCCCTCTCGCCTGGCTCTGGCAAGGTACCCTCTGGCTCCAAAGGGGGCGGCAGCAGCCATGGTGCTCTTGCTGGCCGGCTCCTTCCCTGACCCCTTCTGGAAGGGCCGGGGCTGGGGAGGAGTCTGGCCAGACCCAGAGGCTTGTTCAGCCCCGGTCAGTAGGGTGGCTATTCCCCGTCTCCTTTCCCAAACACGGCCCCTGCTGATCTCCAGCCCCTTGCCCTCCCCACTCAGCTCAGCTGCCCCATCCTGCCCCTCATCCAGCCGAGCCTGAGAAGGGGCTCGACTCCGCGTCCAGTCCGGCAGCTGCCAGAATGCTCTTTGGCCCTCTTTCGGACTCAATTGGGCCTCTCCTCCGGGGACTCCAGACCATCCGCCCCCCCACTGCCAATGCATCAGCACCCCCCCCCCCACTGCAAGGGTCTTAGGCTTTCTTGGCCTGGGAAGTGCGGAATGGACGGTGCGGCTGGACCTTCAAACTGGCCCAGCACTGCTATTCCTCTTCTTCCTGCCAAGACACCAAGCAAAATGCCCCCCCCCCCACCCCAGAAGGAAGCGGCAAGGCGGGCTGGTCCTGAGGCTGAGGGGCAGCCGAGGTCTGGGCACCGTGGTCAGGCTGTCCTTCCGTTGGCTCCTTCCCTTCTCCTCTGTGCCGCGTTGAATGAGGCAGCCCTGCACTTTGTACAGCAGGGGTGAGAGCCAGAGAGGGAGGGGCCGTCCCACTGCACACAGCCCGGGTGATGGGAGGGGGGGCAGGCTCCTCCACTTTCCAGCGGGGGGGGGGATCTCTTTGGTGGGCCTGTGGGCTGATGCTCTCACAGCTGGACCCTGCAGAGCAGAGCAGAGCAGAGCAGGGGCCCCGTTGCCCGTTCTGTTTTCCTGCTTTCGGCTTGCGTAATGCTGCCGGGAGGGGGCAGGGGGGAAGCAGGGGCCGGCCTCCAGCACAGGTCGCCCCTTGACCTGCTGCTGGGCTGGCCAATATATAGCCGCCCGCCCTGGTTTCTGGCTGACCATCCCTGCGGAAGCCTTTGCAGAGACGCCGCACCAGGTAGAGCCCAGGAGCCTCGGCATGTGGGCACAGCTGTCTGCCGTGTTGGCCCTCCTTTGCCTGCTGCAGGTGCAGGCCGAGCTGCCCGTTCAGGCTGACTTCCAGCAAGAGCAGGTAACGGGAGAGCCACCCTGGCGCCCTGCGGCAAACCTCTCGGGCTCCTCAGCTGAGCCGCTGGGCGGAAAGGCTCAGGGTCCTTGGCTCTGTGTGTCGGGGGGTGTGGGGGTGTCCGAAGGATATGGAGGAAGAGCCCCCATCCATACTCCTTGCGAAGGGCTGCGCTGCGGGGGGGGGGGCGTTCAAGGGAGGGTGGGAATCAGAGGCTGCCACACATGGAAGCAACCTTTCCCACCCACCCTGAGTTTAAGAGCTCCCCCTTTTCTGCTGCTCCTGACTTTTTTGAACCTGGAAGGATCCCAGCTCCATTCGGTCCATCAGGATCTTTGGGGCCCGGCGTGGCCGATGGCACGAAGTGGCCCCAGCCAAACCTTCTCATTTCTGCTCTTTTACCAAATGCCCTCCTGGCTGGGTGGTCTGAACCAAAGAGGGGAGGGGGAGGTCAAGGGTGCCCTGTGGGGAGGCCTGACTCTTCTCCCCCCCTCCCCCAGTTCACAGGCAGCTGGTACAGCATCGGCCTGGCCTCCAACTCCCGCTGGTTCAAAGAGAAAAGGCAGGTCATCAAGATGTGCACCACGGTGGTCTCGCCCACGGAAGACGGGAACCTGGACATCGCCTCCACCTACCCCAAGTAAGGGGGCTCTTCTGGAGGGAGGGGGTTGTGGGGAGACTCGGGGCCCCTGTGCCAGAGCTGTGAGCTGCCCAGATCGGTTGGTGCCCCCAGAGCCAGCCCTGCTGCGGCAGCCTCCTTGCCTAACCTCTCCCTCCCTCCCTCCCTCCCTCCCTGACAGGCTTGACCAGTGCGAGACCAAGAGGACCCTTTTCCTCCGGACGGAGGAGCCTGGGCGCTTCACCTACACCAGCCCTTGTACGTGGGAGCCCCTGAAGACCCCCTGCTCTCTTTCTGCTCACCTCCGTCCAAAGGGGGCTGATCGAACATTCGGGTTTGCCAGCAGGAGGAAACTGGTTGGCAGCCCCTGCCCCTGTCCAGCTTCCAGCATTTCCTAGCCAGAGGGATTAGCCCCCTCTTTCCTGTCCTGTCCTGCCCCCAGCCCCCCCGGGGGGGGGGGAAGAAGGCTGGAGGAGCAGAAGGGCAACAAGGGAGCCCATAGGATCAGCCTTCTTGCCTACCGTGCCCCCCCAGCCTAGTCCCCCCTCCCCAGCCTCCTCTTCCTCATCCCTGCCCTCCCCTGCCGGAGGAAGGCAACCAAAGCCAACACTGCTTCCCCAACTCATTCAGGGCAGCGCCAGACGCATTGGGCACCCATTCCCATCAGCCCCAGCCAGCATGATGGGACTCGTGGGAAGGCTAGCCTGGAAGCCCCAGGGATAGGGAGGGAGGAGCTGAGACAGATTCCCGCCCTCCCCCCCCCCAGAGACAATGATGTGGCTGCCAAGAGGGTTGCAATGGAGGGAGACCCTCTGCCTGCCTATAAGGGGAGGGGTCCTCAACCCTTACTCCCTGTGGGCTCTGGCTAGGGGCCCCCTCCCCGTGTCTGCTCCTCTTTCAGGGTCAGGAAGTGCCCACAACATCCGGGTGCTGGAGACCAACTACGACGAGTACGCACTGCTGGGAGACACCATCACCAAGGGGGCCGACACCTTCACCATGGTCACCCTGTACGGTAGGTGCAGCCGGTGCCTCCCCAGCCCTTCTGCAGGCGGGCTCTGCCAGGGGAGGCCGCTGCGGGGGAGTGCCAGGGTCCCTCACCCGCTCTGCTTTCTGGTGCCAGGGAGGCAGAAGCAGCTGCGCCCGGAGCTCCTGGCGAAGTTCACCCAGACGGCCTTGAACCAGGGCCTTGCCCAGGAGGATATCCTCATCCTGCCCCGGACTGGTGAGGGCGTGTGGCGGGCAGGCGGGCCCGGGCTGGTGGTGGGTGCCAGCGGAGGGGCTGCCCCAAGGCCTCTTTTGACCCCTTTCCCTCTCTTCCTTCTGACCAGATCTCTGCATGGGAGAAAGTGTGTAGGTGAGTGGCTTTTGTTCTGGCTTTGGCTCGCCAGAAAGTATCCAAGAATGTAAAGGTTTGTGTCACTTTTTAACTTTTTTCTTTTTTTGTTATTTCACTTCTTATTTCCCCCTTACATTAGTTGGCATTTTAATGTTTCTTTTGAACATTTAATACATTTTATTTATTTATTTATTTATTTATTTATTTATTTATTTATTTATTTATTTATTTATTTATTTATTTATTTATTTATTTATTTATTTATTTATTTATTTATTTATTTATTTTTAAAAAACAGGCAATATCCAAAGAAATAACTTTCTCTTCCTCCCTTTTCTCTGCAGTTACTCGCCTGGCTTCTGGCTCCCTCTTCCAAGGGAGGTGGGGGGGGCCGAAGACCCCTTTCTCCCCATAGCGCTGGAACTCTCCCTGTGGCCGCCTTTCCCCACCAGCCCAGCACCCTGCCTGCCTCTCGCCTGATAGCAGCCTTTCTCCTGCCCCGGAAATATTAATAACAGCAATAATAAAAGAAAATGTAACACAGTCCGGTGTCGCTTCTGCTGCCTTTTGGTGGGAAGGTGGGAAGTGGGATGGGGGGGGTGTCTTGTCTTTTGGGCCTGAGGGAGGTTTTAATGTCTGAGATTCTTCTTGGACCATTTTAAAAAGTTCTCTAAAAATGGAAAAATACAACTTTTCTGTCGCCAGTCCTTTCTCTCACTGCTGCTTCTCTCAAAGGATGAGATCCTAGCCAGCCTTTCTGGGCAGCTGGACAAAGCTCCCCCCTGCTCACTCCCCTTTCAGGTCCAACCCCTTTGTTTGCACACACAAACACAACACACACACAACAACAACACACACAGAGACACACACGGTGTCCCTGCTTTCTTTAGCTCTTGGTGCTCTTGCTGGCCGGCTCCTTCCCTGACCCCTTCTGGAAGGGCCGGGGCTGGGGAGGAGTCTGGCCAGACCCAGAGGCTTGTTCAGCCCCGGTCAGTAGGGTGGCTATTCCCCGTCTCCTTTCCCAAACACGGCCCCTGCTGATCTCCAGCCCCTTGCCCTCCCCACTCAGCTCAGCTGCCCCATCCTGCCCCTCATCCAGCCGAGCCTGAGAAGGGGCTCGACTCCGCGTCCAGTCCGGCAGCTGCCAGAATGCTCTTTGGCCCTCTTTCGGACTCAATTGGGCCTCTCCTCCGGGGACTCCAGACCATCCGCCCCCCCACTGCCAATGCATCAGCACCCCCCCCCCCACTGCAAGGGTCTTAGGCTTTCTTGGCCTGGGAAGTGCGGAATGGACGGTGCGGCTGGACCTTCAAACTGGCCCAGCACTGCTATTCCTCTTCTTCCTGCCAAGACACCAAGCAAAATGCCCCCCCCCCACCCCAGAAGGAAGCGGCAAGGCGGGCTGGTCCTGAGGCTGAGGGGCAGCCGAGGTCTGGGCACCGTGGTCAGGCTGTCCTTCCGTTGGCTCCTTCCCTTCTCCTCTGTGCCGCGTTGAATGAGGCAGCCCTGCACTTTGTACAGCAGGGGTGAGAGCCAGAGAGGGAGGGGCCGTCCCACTGCACACAGCCCGGGTGATGGGAGGGGGGGCAGGCTCCTCCACTTTCCAGCGGGGGGGGGGATCTCTTTGGTGGGCCTGTGGGCTGATGCTCTCACAGCTGGACCCTGCAGAGCAGAGCAGAGCAGAGCAGGGGCCCCGTTGCCCGTTCTGTTTTCCTGCTTTCGGCTTGCGTAATGCTGCCGGGAGGGGGCAGGGGGGAAGCAGGGGCCGGCCTCCAGCACAGGTCGCCCCTTGACCTGCTGCTGGGCTGGCCAATATATAGCCGCCCGCCCTGGTTTCTGGCTGACCATCCCTGCGGAAGCCTTTGCAGAGACGCCGCACCAGGTAGAGCCCAGGAGCCTCGGCATGTGGGCACAGCTGTCTGCCGTGTTGGCCCTCCTTTGCCTGCTGCAGGTGCAGGCCGAGCTGCCCGTTCAGGCTGACTTCCAGCAAGAGCAGGTAACGGGAGAGCCACCCTGGCGCCCTGCGGCAAACCTCTCGGGCTCCTCAGCTGAGCCGCTGGGCGGAAAGGCTCAGGGTCCTTGGCTCTGTGTGTCGGGGGGTGTGGGGGTGTCCGAAGGATATGGAGGAAGAGCCCCCATCCATACTCCTTGCGAAGGGCTGCGCTGCGGGGGGGGGGGCGTTCAAGGGAGGGTGGGAATCAGAGGCTGCCACACATGGAAGCAACCTTTCCCACCCACCCTGAGTTTAAGAGCTCCCCCTTTTCTGCTGCTCCTGACTTTTTTGAACCTGGAAGGATCCCAGCTCCATTCGGTCCATCAGGATCTTTGGGGCCCGGCGTGGCCGATGGCACGAAGTGGCCCCAGCCAAACCTTCTCATTTCTGCTCTTTTACCAAATGCCCTCCTGGCTGGGTGGTCTGAACCAAAGAGGGGAGGGGGAGGTCAAGGGTGCCCTGTGGGGAGGCCTGACTCTTCTCCCCCCCTCCCCCAGTTCACAGGCAGCTGGTACAGCATCGGCCTGGCCTCCAACTCCCGCTGGTTCAAAGAGAAAAGGCAGGTCATCAAGATGTGCACCACGGTGGTCTCGCCCACGGAAGACGGGAACCTGGACATCGCCTCCACCTACCCCAAGTAAGGGGGCTCTTCTGGAGGGAGGGGGTTGTGGGGAGACTCGGGGCCCCTGTGCCAGAGCTGTGAGCTGCCCAGATCGGTTGGTGCCCCCAGAGCCAGCCCTGCTGCGGCAGCCTCCTTGCCTAACCTCTCCCTCCCTCCCTCCCTCCCTCCCTGACAGGCTTGACCAGTGCGAGACCAAGAGGACCCTTTTCCTCCGGACGGAGGAGCCTGGGCGCTTCACCTACACCAGCCCTTGTACGTGGGAGCCCCTGAAGACCCCCTGCTCTCTTTCTGCTCACCTCCGTCCAAAGGGGGCTGATCGAACATTCGGGTTTGCCAGCAGGAGGAAACTGGTTGGCAGCCCCTGCCCCTGTCCAGCTTCCAGCATTTCCTAGCCAGAGGGATTAGCCCCCTCTTTCCTGTCCTGTCCTGCCCCCAGCCCCCCCGGGGGGGGGGGAAGAAGGCTGGAGGAGCAGAAGGGCAACAAGGGAGCCCATAGGATCAGCCTTCTTGCCTACCGTGCCCCCCCAGCCTAGTCCCCCCTCCCCAGCCTCCTCTTCCTCATCCCTGCCCTCCCCTGCCGGAGGAAGGCAACCAAAGCCAACACTGCTTCCCCAACTCATTCAGGGCAGCGCCAGACGCATTGGGCACCCATTCCCATCAGCCCCAGCCAGCATGATGGGACTCGTGGGAAGGCTAGCCTGGAAGCCCCAGGGATAGGGAGGGAGGAGCTGAGACAGATTCCCGCCCTCCCCCCCCCCAGAGACAATGATGTGGCTGCCAAGAGGGTTGCAATGGAGGGAGACCCTCTGCCTGCCTATAAGGGGAGGGGTCCTCAACCCTTACTCCCTGTGGGCTCTGGCTAGGGGCCCCCTCCCCGTGTCTGCTCCTCTTTCAGGGTCAGGAAGTGCCCACAACATCCGGGTGCTGGAGACCAACTACGACGAGTACGCACTGCTGGGAGACACCATCACCAAGGGGGCCGACACCTTCACCATGGTCACCCTGTACGGTAGGTGCAGCCGGTGCCTCCCCAGCCCTTCTGCAGGCGGGCTCTGCCAGGGGAGGCCGCTGCGGGGGAGTGCCAGGGTCCCTCACCCGCTCTGCTTTCTGGTGCCAGGGAGGCAGAAGCAGCTGCGCCCGGAGCTCCTGGCGAAGTTCACCCAGACGGCCTTGAACCAGGGCCTTGCCCAGGAGGATATCCTCATCCTGCCCCGGACTGGTGAGGGCGTGTGGCGGGCAGGCGGGCCCGGGCTGGTGGTGGGTGCCAGCGGAGGGGCTGCCCCAAGGCCTCTTTTGACCCCTTTCCCTCTCTTCCTTCTGACCAGATCTCTGCATGGGAGAAAGTGTGTAGGTGAGTGGCTTTTGTTCTGGCTTTGGCTCGCCAGAAAGTATCCAAGAATGTAAAGGTTTGTGTCACTTTTTAACTTTTTTCTTTTTTTGTTATTTCACTTCTTATTTCCCCCTTACATTAGTTGGCATTTTAATGTTTCTTTTGAACATTTAATACATTTTATTTATTTATTTATTTATTTATTTATTTATTTATTTATTTATTTATTTATTTATTTATTTATTTATTTATTTATTTATTTATTTATTTATTTATTTATTTATTTTTAAAAAACAGGCAATATCCAAAGAAATAACTTTCTCTTCCTCCCTTTTCTCTGCAGTTACTCGCCTGGCTTCTGGCTCCCTCTTCCAAGGGAGGTGGGGGGGGCCGAAGACCCCTTTCTCCCCATAGCGCTGGAACTCTCCCTGTGGCCGCCTTTCCCCACCAGCCCAGCACCCTGCCTGCCTCTCGCCTGATAGCAGCCTTTCTCCTGCCCCGGAAATATTAATAACAGCAATAATAAAAGAAAATGTAACACAGTCCGGTGTCGCTTCTGCTGCCTTTTGGTGGGAAGGTGGGAAGTGGGATGGGGGGGGTGTCTTGTCTTTTGGGCCTGAGGGAGGTTTTAATGTCTGAGATTCTTCTTGGACCATTTTAAAAAGTTCTCTAAAAATGGAAAAATACAACTTTTCTGTCGCCAGTCCTTTCTCTCACTGCTGCTTCTCTCAAAGGATGAGATCCTAGCCAGCCTTTCTGGGCAGCTGGACAAAGCTCCCCCCTGCTCACTCCCCTTTCAGGTCCAACCCCTTTGTTTGCACACACAAACACAACACACACACAACAACAACACACACAGAGACACACACGGTGTCCCTGCTTTCTTTAGCCTTTTGCCTAGCAAAGAATTCTGCAGCACTTTTGCTTGATCTTTCCAAGCGGGAGGTGGGGATTTTTGGGGCCAGAGTGGGTTTTTTCCTCGGTGTGTGTGTGTGTGTGTGTGTGTGAGAGAGAGAGAGAGAGAGAGAGAGAGTTGCACCATTGTTTTTCCTTGAGGCCTGGCATTGAAGGAAGCCCCTCTCCAGTCTTGGGGATTTAGAGGGGATTTAGATAAAAGGGAGGTTGGGTTGCAGGCTGTGCTTCCTCCTCCTCCTCCTCCTCCTCCTCCCTGGGGTGGCTCAACTGCAGCATCTCTTATCCCTTAATGCCATGTTACCGGACACCAGTTGCCCAAAGCCTTGCATAAGCCCCGCTTCCTGTCAAGTGCCAGGGAGAGGTATAAATGTGGGTGCCCCAGAGGGCCGGCCACCCCTTCTGCCCTCCTGCTGGCACGTGAGGAGCACCAAGGCAGACCCACCAGCATGGAGGCCGCCCTGCTCAGCCTCGCAGCGTTCTGCATGTTTGGCGTCCAGGCCGATGTGGAAGTGGATCCAAACTTCGACCTTAAAAGGGTACCGGACGGTTGCAGGGAAGGGGGGCTTGGGGGATGTCCGAGCCACTTCCAGGACTCCGGATGTGGGCGAGAGCTTGCAAGCCCATCTCCTAAACTGCAGCCCATCTGGCTGTGGACCTCCTGCGCAAACGTTCTGTGGTCCTCAGCCAAACTGCCTCTCCATATTCAAGCGCAGTCTACCTCAGCAACATAAACGTCAGGGCTTCCTGAGGTTTTACAGTTTCCCTGTGGTCCGTCTCGTCTCTGCCCTTTCTCTCTCGGGCAGAAGCAGCAACCCTTCCCGGGGTGTGTGTGCAAAATGCAAAGGCCCCACTGCCTCAGGAGGGGGAGGGCTGGGCAGGAGGGGACAGGCCTGCCGGTTTAACCACGGGGGGCCCTTTGCAGTTTGCAGGGAAGTGGCACGTCCCGGCTCTCGCCTCCACTGACCCCATGCTCCAGAGCCTGAAGGACATCATCACGACACCGGCAGCCCGGATTGTCCCCTTACCCAATGGCAACCTGGAGATAGAAACTTATTACCTTTTGTAAATAGCTTTTGTGGTTTGGCTCCTACTTGATCCTGCCCCCCCCAATTTTCCCCTGACAGACGGGGGTGGGGGTGGGGGTGTCACAACAACACAGGTTCACCCAGCCCTGATTTAAGCCTCCTGCTCCCTTCGGGGTTCAGGGCGGTGCCCCAGGACTAAATCTCTGGGAGCAACTGGAATCCTCCCCCCCCTCTCTCTCTCTCTCACACACACACACACACACACACACACACACAGATGGGAGTGGGGGGGGTGGGGGGTGAATGACAGCCACCCAAAGCAAGCCCAGAAATGGCGTCTCTTTTGCCAGCCCAAACTCTCCCCCCACGCTGCTTCTTTTTGCTGCTTTCAAGGGGAGAAGATTGCGAAGGGATGAAAGGCACCTATATGAAGACGGAGCAGCCGGGACACTTCACCGCAAGTGACGGTAGGGAGGGAGACCCCCGAGTGGGACCCCCAGCCACCGGGGCTTTCTTTTTGTTAGAGAAGATGAGTGTGATTCCGAGCACGTGCAGAGTGCCCCATTTGCTTTTCCAGAGATTGTGGGTGGGTGGGGAGAAGGGCCCAGAGGGAGCCTCCAAGGAGGGGCTACTGATTGCCCCCCCCGCTGCTTCCCCCTCTGCAGAGAAGGGCAAGAAGGACCTGCGGGTGCTGGCCAGCGATGCCAACTTCGCCATCGTCTACGTCCAGTGGGAGATGAAGGGGATGCCCCCCAGCAGGAGTCTCCAGCTTTACAGTGGGTGATCTCCTGCTTCTTGAACCCAGGGTCGGGGGGGCACCTAGGCAGGGCCATAAACCAAAACAGCTGTGGATGATGGGGGTGGGGGTGGCTGCCCATGTCAACCTGGGCTCTTTTCTCTCTCCGAAGGCTTGCCTGTCCATCAGCCTTGCTCCCTTCTGCAGGACCGTTGAGCAAGCCTTGAACTCAGATCTCCAACATTGCTTCCCGGTCCCCAGATTGGGGGGATCTGCGCGGGGGTTCCTCTCAGCGGCTCCTCCTCCAGCAGGGAGTTTGGGGATCACTCCTCAGAGCCTCCCACGTCCAGTGCCCGTGGGAATAGCTCTAACCCTCCTCCCCGTGTTCCCTTTTCCCTTGCAGGCAAAGACCTAAAGGGAAGTGAGAACCTGGACAGATTCAAGGCCTATTGCCAGAAGATGGGGCTCATGGGCGATCTGGTGGTCCCACCCTTGTCTGGTGAGCGGAGGGCCCCTTTTCATGCATTTGCTTCAGAGACCCTTTGGTGGGTGTCGAGCCCATAGGACACCTGGGAACCCCAGAGAAGGCGGAAGAGGGCAGCTGGGGAGTGGGAGCAGCAGGGAATTGCAGCTAAGGGAATGGTGAGCCCCACAGGGGGGCAGGGAAGCCCTTGCAGGGAACCCCCAGGCCCCCAACACTCTCCCCCCGGCTGAGAAGGAGCTGCTGCCCTCCTGCCTTTGAGTGGCCCCTAAATCCTGCCCAGCCTTTGAGACTGACCATGTCTTTCTCTGCATTGCAGATAAATGTTTCAAGCAAATTAGGTGAGTGCAATTGCCTTGCAAAGGGTTGAAATGGGGCACGGGGGGGGGTACGTGTGTGTGTGTGTGTGTATGTGTGCCAGGGGTGGGTTCCACTTACCTTTACTACCTGTTTGCAGCGGGACCGCACGTGCGCACACTTCTATGCATGCACAGATCACCCATGATGACGTCATGGTGGGTGGGTGGAGCCTCCTGTCAGTTTTATTACCGGTTCTATAGAACCGGACCGGACCGGGAGCAACCCACCACTGATGTGTGCCTTCCAGCTATTATGTGCAGGAGAAGAGGTGCCTCTAAGCGGCCACTGGCGAGTGAGGGGTGTGTGTGGGTGCCGTAAAATTTCCCTGGTCCAGTATCTTGTTCTAAAGAGAGGGGCCGGTTTGGTAAAGGTTGTGTGGATGACTCTGGAGAGAAACGTTGGTGGAAGAAGAGGGGTTTTGGGGAACAGGCTCCAATCCCCTCTTCCTGCTGCTTTATTTTTCAGCGGCTGAAGAGAACCGGCCTCTCCCTGTGCAGCCAAAGACCCTCCTGTTCCTGACGCTTCAGCCCGGAAGCCATAACTGCTGGTCTCCCACCTCTTACCCCCCCACCCTCCTTCCTCATTCGCCTTGCCCACTTTCCTTCCTCCTTCCCTGGAAATAAAGAGATTACAATTTCCCCTCTTTTTTAGCCATGTTTTTTGTGGGGCTCCTGCAAGGCCTTCCCACTGCCTGAGGCTGCAGGAAACCGAATGTGCTGGGAAAATGCAGAAGCCAGCTTGAATGAAATCGATCTCCAAGCCTCCTAACCTAAATCACAATGCTGCACCTTTTAATCCACTCAGAGAGCTGAATTTTCCCGAGAGGGACACAAAGTTAAAGTTAAAAGAATAGGAAAGAGGGTAAACCTCCTGTGATGTTGTCTTCTTGTGATCCGGCAGTCATATGAATCACATATTTACACACACGTCTCCACATATAACATTTCAAATACAAGCTTTTGTTTTTACAACGCACAGGTCCTTTAAAGCATCCGGATCTTCCGAGAAGGAATGTCTGAATGAGAACCAAGTCCCAGCCCTAAACCTGCTCCTAAACCTGGTTAAAGAGGTTTATGGTTTAAATGCTGCCTGCTCAAAGGTCCCCCTTCTCTGAAGTTTGTGGTGCTGCTCTGTGGCTGTCATTATTGTCATTTCAGTTGTGCCCGAGCTGGAGGGCATTCGGGGTCTTTCCTTTGCTTTGGGCGCCTCAAGGAAACGGAGGGACAAGCGGGGCCCAGAGAGCAGTGGGCAGGCTTGGTATCAGCTGTCCTTGGCCAACCTCCATCCTGAAGTGGGGGTGGGGGGTGGAGGGAGAAGGCAGGCCAGCTTTCTGGCTGGAGGCCACCCAAAAGCCTGCAGGCTCTTTGGCCAGGCAAAGCAATGGCCCTTTGTGCGGGCTAAGATAATCGCCCTTTGTGCTGGCAGCAATGCCCTCCAGCAGTTCAGAGAGGATGTCGCCGGCCGTCGGGAGTTGAAGTGACGTCTGAGCGCTATAAAAGCTCTTGGGGAACCAGCTTCTCCAGGGGTCTCCTTGGCTGAGCAGGGACCAAGCACCTGGGCAGGATGAGACCGCTTTGGCTGTCTGTCATGGGGCTCGCCTTCCTCTGCCTTCCCGCTGCCGCCTCTGATGAGGCCAACCAATGCAGTCCTGGGCAGGTAACCGAGCCGGGCTGCCTCTCCCTGCAAAAGAGCCCCCGATAAACTGGGCAGGAGGGTCCAGATGGGCTGCCCTGGTCCAACTTCCCTGGCACGCCCACCAGGGAACCTGGGTTGGCTAACCAAGCGTTGTCCCCAGATTCTAGGGCACTGGTACATCCATGGCATAGGCTCCAACTGTGAATGGATGGTGCAGTTTATGGCTAAGGAGATGATGAGCTGCAACATAACCAGCCAGGAGGAGGGAAGCTTCACCGTCTCTACCAACTTCATGACGTGAGTGCCCGCTGTGCTGGGCCAGGCCTGGGCCCGTAATCCCCCTGCCCTCTGCCCCCTGGCTGAGGGTGGGAGGGTGGGCACTTGTGCCTTGGAGAGTGGTGGGGATGCTGGGTTTCAGGGCTGGGGGGCTGGGATGTCCTCACCAGCCTTGCCAGGGGCTTAAGCCTTGCCAGCCCATTCTGGAATGCCTGCCGTGGCCCCAGGAGATCTCAGTGGGGATCAAGGGGAAATTTTTTTTCCTGTGAGGATTAGCAGGAGAAGCAGAGGCCCTCCCCAGTTGTAGGATGGGGGGGGGGGTTTGCTGAGTGAGAGTCTGCTGATGCCAGCATCTTCCCCCCCCCCCCGCCTGAAGCTTTTTCTGGCCAAGGGAGGAGCTGAGCCACGGGGCTGATTCTGCAGCTGCCTCAGGGCTCCTCCCGTCGCTTGTTTCTGCAGGGAATATGGGTCCATGGACGTGGAGATGACCTACACGAAACAGAAGGACGGGGTATATTTGCACAAAAGCGGTTGGTATGAGTCGGAGGGGCTCCTCTCTAGCCAGAGGGCATCTAGCCCGGTCAGTTTTTCTGGGGAGAGGCGGGTCTCATGGGGAGATCCGTGGGGGTGTCCCCAAGTGGGTCCTGCAGCAGGGGCCAGGACCCCCAGCCCAGCTCCCCTTAGAGCTCCACAAATCAGGGAGGAGCTGGAAAAACAGCCTGGCCCGTCCTGGGATCCTTAGCTCCAAACGTCTGAGGAGCAGCAGGTTGACCGAAGCCATTAACCCACATCCCCACCTTCTGACCCAGGAGGTGATCTAAGGCCCCCGAGGAACTCCCTTCCACTGGAAACGTCTGGGCTACCTCTACCCCGGGAGAGAAGTTAACCTTCCAAGCTGCCAAAATTAAACCTTTTTTTATACTTAACTGATTTCATGTTGATGCACGGTTTACATGTGTGGCTCCTGTGTTAAATGGAGGTTAATAACAGAATGAAATATCAGTTTGCCTTTTGAGAATGTACTTAGAAGGACAGGATGAATCTGGTTTAAGCTTTTTGCAACGGCCTGGCCCCACCGGTAACTTGGGGTGGCCTCCTTCTGCTTTTTCTGCCAGAATGGGGGGACAAAATCATAGACAAGAGGAAGACGGATTGCAAGACCTACGCCATCACCAGTGTCAGAGACCTGAAGGACAATGAGGGCGTATTCTGCATATTTGTGTCACTCTACGGTGAGTATCCAGAGCCCCCTTGCGCCAAGGGGGGGGGAAGCAGAATGGCCCAAGAGGGATTCCTTCATTGGCACATCCCTCTCCTGACCAGCGGCGATTCTGGATTGCAAAGGAGGCTGTCCCTCTGTGAGGCCCCTTGCCCAGAAGGAAAAGGACGGAAGAGGGAAGACCCACACCTGGGCCTCCTTCACCTCTCCCTTTCGAGTAGCCGGGTGGCCCGCCTGGGCAGTCGAAGAGTTTGAGATCAATGCAACCAATGCGTGACCCTCTGGGGAGGAGCGGTCAATGGGGAGACATGGGTGGCCATGGGGTCAGCCAGGGGTGAAATCCAGCAGGTTCTGACAGGTTCTGGAGAACCGGTAGCGGAAATTTTAAGTAGTTTGGAGAACTGGCAAATACCACCTCTGGCTGGCCCTAGAGTGGGGAGGGAATGGGGATTTCGCAGTATCCTTCCCCTGCCATGCCCACCAAGCCACGCCCTCAGAATCGTTAGTAAAAAAAAATTGGATTTCACCACTGGGGTCAGCCACATCAGCTGCATTGCCTGGAGTGCCACAAGAGTGTCACGGTTTCTGGTTTTGTGTTTCTGGTCCCACCTGCTGCAAGAAATCAACAACCATCCTGTGGGGCGACTTCTCTTTCCAGCCCAACCCAGACCCAGCTGCTCCCTGCGCTCAGGAGCCCCCCTGGGTTATAACGGGGCCCACGCCGATCAGGTGTCACTCTGCCACCACTAAGATCAGGGTGGATTCCATCTTCAGGGCTTTCGTTCGGATGGAAAAGGTCTTCCTGCCCATTGGTGTCCACCCTATGTGAAGGGCATTCTCCCCACAGAAATCTGTGGGGAGGGGGAGGAGACCCAAGAAGCCCGTTCAGCTCAGGTCTGCCTCTTCTTCCTTTCTGCAGCCAGGGAGATGTCCGTGTCCGATTCCGTGAAGCAGTCCTTCATAGACTTCGCTACGGAAATGCATATAGACAGAGAGCAGATATTCCTCTTGGCCAGGAAAGGTAAGATGCCAAGAGGGGCCTCGGTCAAAGAGAGAGGAACCAAGAAAGAAGCCACAGGGGGAAAGCTTGTCCAGATCACAATCACCCACCCAGCAAGGAGAGACTGGTGTGTTTGGCCAGGGTCTTTTACGTCCTTCCTTGCTCGGATGCTCCCTGAATTCACTTGCTCCTCTACCAGGCCGTTTTGCACAAAAAGGCACACACATACACGCATAGAAGGACACACATCTAAAACTTTGGCAGTGAGCCTGCAAAAAACGGAGAAGAGGAATGAGGGAATGGAATTGGGCAGCCATCCTTGTCGGATGGAAAAATCGGATCCCACCTGGGCTGATAACTGAGGGGCTGCCAGCATCCTGCAAATGGAGGCTCTCAGGAGGGGCTCAAAGGGGAAGGAAAGGGAAGCATCTGGAGGAGGGAGATGGGGGGGGGGGAACAGCAAAAGGCAGGCCAGAGCCCTGATGGTGTTTCCAGCTGGAGCACCCACAAATGCTCGACATCCGTGCAGCGAAGCCCCTCCTGGCTCTTGATTGGATCCAGAGGTAGCCAGACCATCCCCCGCCCCGTTTTTCAGACCTCTCTTCGTAATGGCTGCCCAAATTCATGGATGGTGGGGGGCTGAATTCATATAAATCGCATCATGTTTGGTGCAGTCACTTCCACAGAGAAGGAGGGGGTTTATTTTCAAGATCCCTCGGTATAAACAAAACCCAGCTCTAACTTAGGAACAACCCCCCCTCCATGCCTGGGGTGGGGGGGAAAGCTTTGCTGCTCCCCCACTTCTCTCTTTGCATCTTGTGAGTCGGTTGCTGGGAATTAGAAGCGGCCGATAACTGAACTGTCCTGACTTTGTGTCTGCAGATGCCACTCCAAAATCCGCCTAGCCAAGTCTGATGGAGAAGACCTTAATGCCAGAGGGACCGTTTCTAGGGTGAGCCCCCCTGGCTGGGGACGCCACTGAGATCTGGATCCCTTTGTCAGTGTGTGGCAATACAGATGGGGGCTGGGACACCCAGAAGGCCCCTCCAGAGGGATTCCCTTTTGGCTCCTGTGCTGCTTTCCCTGGAACAACCAGAGCAGAAGCATCGGAAACTCCACCGCGGCAGCCACTCTGTGCAATTTTGTCTTCACTAAAACATAAACATCCTTGATGCTCTCCTAATAAATAGATTCAGCAAATGCACCTCTTTTGTGGTATGTTTGTGTGTATGTGTGCGTGCTGTTATGTCCCGTGTCTCACCTCTGGGGGAATCCCCCAAGGGAGCCCAAGAAACAATGGATGGGGGGAGCTTGTGAAAGAGAGAAGCAACCTAGAACGAAGGAGAAACTTCCTGACAGTGAGAACAATTAACCAGTGGAACAACTGGCCTCCAGAGGTTGTGGCTGCTCCAATACCGGAGGTTTTTAAGACAGCCAATTGACTGGAATAGTATAAGGTCTCCTGCCTTGTGCAGGGGGATGGACTAGAAGACCTCCAAGGTCCCTTCCAATCTGATATTCTATGCTCCTTACTTTCCCCTTGAGGACAATTTAGGCCCAGGTGGAAAACCAGTTCATTAAAACGAGACAAGTGGGAGGACTGCCTCCCTCTGCCCCGCAGGACTGCTCCCTCCAGTCTCCACAAGTGGGGCAGAGCTGAAAGGAAAACTGAAGGGAGTGGAATTTTCCATTTCTGACCGCTCAGCGGGTCAGAAAGAAGCGCCAACATCAACATCTCCGATCACGAGCCCAGCTTCGCCCGCTGACAAGAGCAGTGAACATTGGGCATGCGGTCCACTGCGCTCACACTCAGGTGCCAACTCACACAGGGTGACCTTTTGCGTGGCACAGACACGAACCAAGAAGAGAGTCGGAAGATGATAATCATTTTAGTTGAGCAGGATCGTTGCCAGCACAAACAGCTCTTCTGACGGGTGCGGGAAGCTCGGGGGCTGCCAAAGACTATCCTGCAGGGTGCATTTCAGCTGCCAGTCTCAAATCTGTCGTGCGCCCATTTGCTGCGGTGCCTCCTGGGGAAGCCCAAAGGGTTCTTCTGAAGTCTTCAATTCATCTCTCTGGCCTTGCTAATGGGGACTCTCTTCCAGCCAGAAAAACACAGAATTGTGGGGAAAAATGACTGGTCCACCCGTTGCTCAAAACTCTCGGGAGGGGGGGGACACTAGAAATGGGTCGCTCTGTGTGTGTGTGTGCAGACAAGGAGGGGCTGTGGGAAGAGAGAGGGAGTTGGGGGGACAGCAAGGAGCCCCTCGGGGGCCTGCGCCCCTTTTCAGCTTTATTCTCATGTTATTCAAAAGTCTGGAGGAAGGAGGGCTGGAGAGGAGAGTTCTGCGGTGCTGAACTCTTTGAGTGGGGAATAAACACCGGGAGACTTAAGGGGTTTTCCGGTTGTTTTCAAAGCCTCGGAGACTGCAGAGGAGGTCAAAGGCTGCAGCCACATTGCAATTCCTGGAATTTGGGACCAACCAGGCAGGGCACAGAAGGCCCTGCCTGGCTTAGGAGATGCTGTGCAACCACTTGGGTTTTCCGGTGTGAACAGTGTGGGAGGGGCCAGGCTGGGTCCTGCTGGGTGTTGGGAAGGTCAGAGCGCTGCCTCTGCCGAGGGTGGGAAGGTTTTATGCCCTCAGAATGAAGGACATCTTCACTGGGTTGCAGATCAAACTTTTATTAATTTTCTTTATTAATTTGACATTCATTGGCTGCTCCGCTCTTGCGCAGATGGAAAAAGACCCCCCAAAGGCATTTGGCAGCAGCTGCCTAAAGATTATTTAAATTTTGTAAAATACACATTCAAGGTAGCAAATCCAAAGCAGAGGGGATGGACTAGATGCTCTTTGGAACGCCTCAGAAGAAATCCCCGTCAGTTGAAGGAGCCCCATAAGCCACAGGCCTGAATTTCATTTCTGTGTGCTTGTAGGAGTAGTGGTGGCCTCTCCCTGTTTTCCAGTTGATGCCATCTGCAAAAGACTGGTGTTCTCCCAGCCAGTATTTCCCGTTGAGGTTGGCAAAGTGGCAATCATTATACCACCAAGCCCCTTTGAACCTCTTAGCGCATTTCTGTTTTTTGGGGTCCTGCTGCTTGTCCCGGGTGGAGAAGGGCATGTTGTTGTGTTTTTTTATTAAGGAGTCACCTGCGGGGCCCCCTGTAAAATTGCCCACACTCAGCTGATACTGATCGGATTCTGCTGCCACCTGGAAGGATCCGTATTTGGCGAAGGATTGTTTATTTTCGAAATCCATCAAGTCAACACGCAACTCGCTCTCTCCTAGGAGGAAGAGAAGAGCCACGAGGCTCAGTTTGCACATTGCTCCAACACCAGGACTCTCAGCCTGGAGCTACGGCCCCACAATTGTTCCTCTGGCGCCTCCTCCATCTGCAGAGTGGGGCTCAGGCCCACCAGAGGCCCTTCCCAGCCCCAGCCCCAGCCCCTCTGCCCTGGCAGCAGGAGGATCCAAGGCCACGAGGGAGAAGCCCCTCACCCAGAGAGGTCAAGAGGTGAAGGTGGTCGTTCCCCAGCCAGAATTCACTCAGCTCGCTCCCAAATCCCCTCTTGTAGTCGGCCCAGTCCCGGAAAAAATCCACCGAGCCATCCGACCGCCTTTGGAAGACCTGCGGGGGGACAGCCACGCATCTTAGCCTTTCTCCTGGGCAGGCCCCCAAATCAGAGGTTTCCTCTCCCAACATCCCTCCCTTCCCAAATGTTGGGGGTGGCCAGAGCCGTCCCTCTGCATCTAGAAATGCCAGAAGGCCCTCCTCCCATGGGATCTGCCGTGGGCCGCACTCACGATCCATCCGCCTCCGTCGGTGTGCATGTCACACAGCACCCGCAGGGGCCGGCAGTCCTGGGGGTAGACGGTGTACCAGCCGCTCAGGACCACCCCCTGGGCCAAGAGCTCCTTGCAGCTTCGGGCACCTGGGCAGAAAGAGAGGCAGGAGAGGGGGGCACTCCCTTCCACAATGGCTTGGCCCAACGCCCCCCTTCTAGTTCCTGAGGGGGCTGACTGAGAAGCCACAGCTGGTTTGCAACAGGCTTCAAGCCCTTTGAGCAGGCCAAGTGGTTGCAGTGTTGACTTTTTCATTTAAAAATTAGTTATTTTAGTGAAAATCCATTGTTGTGTTTCTCATTTTGAAGCCAAGGCTTTTCTGTGGTCCTGTGAACCCTGCAACTACCTGGCCGAGTCATGGCTCTCCCCAATATTTGGGGAGGGGACAGGGAAAGAAAGGGGTAGGGAGGAGCCCCCTCCCACTCACCTCGCTTGCACTGGAGAGCATCCAGCCCCTCCTCATCTGCGGAAGAGAAGGAAGCAAAGCAGCTCAGGAAGGGCAGGGAATTGAGTGAGGTGAGACATCATGGGTGAGACGTCACCTGGGCCAATTCTGGAGGGCTGGGCCAACGTCTTCCCCTGCCCCCCATTATTTCCTTAGGGATTGAGGACCGTTCCTACCCCATGGAGGAGAACTCCCCCACCCCATGTGGCGGGGGGGGGGGGCGGGGGAGGGGATGCAGCCATGGCTTGAGCTGAGTGGGACAGAGGCTCAGCCACATCAGACAGGAACCACAGCCATAACTCCAAGCCTTACTCCAAGCTCATTGGGTGTCTGAGCTGCATGGAACTCGATTCAACGAGGGGCCTTTTTTGGCTTTGCTAGGAGGGGCCACATTTCTTACCAATTTCTCCTTTGTCGCCTTTATTCCCTGGAAGACAAAGAGGAAGAAAATGCCAGAATTTCCCCACTTTCTGGGAGGGTCAAAGAGCATCACTCAGACACAAGGGTGGGGGGGTGGGGCAAGGAGCTGAAGGAGAAACCAGGCAGAACCCCAGAAAAAGGTGCCCTTCTCCTGGGGCAAAATGGCTGGCACACTCTCCCTCCAGCCCCCCAGAGCCCCTCACCACAGGCTGCTCACCCCCAGGAGCCTCAGGAGCCATTTTCCAGGGAGCCCCCCAGATCAACTTTTTAAACTATTTTAGAAAGGAATGACATCATTTGAGATTTCCATAAACAAATTCGTGTGTGTGTTGCCACCAGAGTGAGAAAAAGGGACTCCGAGAAGCAGAAGAAACTCTTACCTTTCTCTCCAGGTTTTCCTGCCTCCCCTTTTTCTCCTGAGCGAAAGGAAGAGATGCCTCTGAGTCCTCCTGGCTCATCCTTGCCCGGCCCCAGGCAGAGCCCTCCCCCCCCAGCCCTCTTCCCTGCCCACACAGGAGGCCAGTTGATGGGGGAGGGTCTGGGGTGGACTGGGGGTCTTGACCGTCTGGATCAGGCAATCCAACCCCCAATTTAATGCCCCTTGTTACGTGCGCCTTTCCCCAACACGCTCCTCTCTTGCACACACACAAAACCCTGGAACTCTGGAATCAGAATCCCCCCCTCTGCCCCCTTACCTTTTGGTCCAGGGGCTCCGATTTCCCCAGGAATTCCCTGCAAGCCTCTCTCACCTGTTGGGAGAAGGCCAAGTGAGCTTCCAGGCCCCCTTATGGAGGGACGCAGCCCCTCACAGCCCCTCTCTTCAGGGCGGGCTTAAACCAGGGCAGGGGCTGAGCTCAGGGAAGTGCCCACTCTGGGTGGGGGAATTTCCACAGCTGGAGTGCCAGGAAGAAAGGGGTTCCCTTGCCCCCTTCTGCCAGTCCTAGCGCTCTTCCTTTGCAGCACAGTCTTCCTGCCTTATGATAACTGGAGGGGGGGCTTCATTTGGAAGGGGTCAGATTCAGGAGCCAGCTCATTACCTGGCCAACAGACCCACCTTTGGCCCCTGGAACACCCGGGGGGCCCTGAGGCCCTGGAGAGCCAGGGGAACCTGGGCATCCCCGCAGGACGGTCAACTTGTTGCCATTCAAATCCACCGCTTGGGCTTCTGGAAAGGGAGAAGAAGGTTTGGGATGTGTAACTTCTTTTTCTTTCCTTTTTTTAGCAAAGGTATATTTCTCATCTCCGAAGGGTGGCGATGCTTCTGTCCTCAGAGCCCACGTGGCAGCTGCTCACCTGGGCAGGAGGATTCCTTCTCCCCTCGACAGGTTGCGGCCATCAGGCAGAGGAGGAAGAGGGCCGCTCGTTTGCCAGCTCTGCCCATGGTGCCAGCTGGGCTCCGCCTGCCGCCTGCCGCCTGCCCTGGACCCTCTCTGGCTTTTATTGGTGGAGGCTGCCTTCGTCCCTTTCAAGTGGGGCTCCAAGATCAACAATTACAAAACCGCAAACTGCTTCCTTGTTGATCAACGTCTCTTGGTCCAACAGCTTTTCTCCTCATTCTTCCTCATTTTGGGAGGAGTCAGATTTCCAACTTGGAGAAAAAGACGACTGGTCCAATGGCCCAAATGATGCCAGACTTCAAATCTGGGGACACGTGTGCACCGAGGACACAACCACACTGCATCTTTGATGATTGTGTGGGCAACATGGCTGAAGGACTAAACGCAACCGGGCAGGGAGACGGTTCCGTCAGGTGCTGTGAATCCCATGAAGGAAAAGGTCCAGGTTTGGAGATGTCTTTGCTGTGATAACCATCTAGAAAATAGCCAGGAGGTGCCTCCTTGCTCAGCCTTTGGGCCACCAGAAAGTTCTCCTTTGGGCATGGATGTTGTCCATGAAAAGTCCAGCCCTTCTGAATTTGAGGCCAGGAGAGGCTGGAAACACAGGGTCACTTCTTCAGTCTGTTCTCACACCTTGCTGTGAACCAGACGTGGCCTAATGGTATGAAGAAAGGGCATGGATAAGAGCAAACATGCCTAAAAGCCACTGGGAAAAGTGGGAAGAGCCAAGGTGGTGCAGTGGTTAGAGTGCAGCACTGCAGGCTACTTCAGCTGAATGCTACCTGCAGTTCAGCAGTTCGAGTCTCACCAGGCTCAAGGTTGACTCAGCCTTCCATCCTTCCAAGGTGGCTTGAAAATGAGGACCCCGATTGTTGGGGGCAAGAGGCTGACTCTGTAAACTGCCTAGAGAGGGCCGTAAAGCACTATGAAGCGGTATATAAGTCTAAGGGCTATTGCTGGTGCTAAAGAACCATGTGAGATTGCCAGTTTTCCACGTTGCTTTCATCCTTGGCCCTGATGACCCACCAGGCGCCCCCCTTCCTCATCCCATAGCCCAGCAGCACCAGGCAAAGGGCCCCGGCGAAAGGTCCAGCACCCTTCAGCACCTGCCCAGCGGATAAAGAAGAGACGTTTCTGGCCATCAATACCCCGAGAGGAATCAATTCCGCGTTGCCTTGCGGTACTTCTGCGGTCAATGAAAAGACGTCTCCATAGAAAGAGGGAAGAAAAACCAGGGGGGAAAAGCAGGCCACGAACACGATACAAAGGGTGGGTTATGCCAACGGTGGCCCTGCAATCCTTTATTATAACAGGCAGCCCTTCATTTCAGAACGCTGGTGCTTAGATTCATTTCATGATTTCTTGTCTTGGCTGTGCTCTTGATTTTTCTTTTGTTAAAGCAAAGTGATAAACAGAAACTGTCCCATTTTATTTAATCCCTATGAATCTCTGCAAGATTTGGCCTCTTTTCAGGTTCGTCTCTTATTTCTGAAGAGAAGAGAAGAGAAGAGAAGAGAAGAGAAGAGAAGAGAAGAGAAGAGAAGAGAAGAGAAGAGAAGAGAAGAGAAGAGAATTCTTTATTGGCCAAGTGTGATTGGACACACAAGGAATTTGTCTTTGGTGCATACGCTCTCAGTGCACATAAAAGACAAGATACATTCGTCAAGAATCATCAGGTACAACACTTAATGATAGTCATAGGGAACAAATAATCAATCAGGAAACAGTCAATATAAATCTTAAGGATACCAAGAATATGGACTTTCTTCCAAGAACTTGTGGCCACTGTAGTTCTGGCCAGGAGGGGCCTTTCTCTCCAGGCAGCCCTTTTCGTGTTCTTGCCCATCTCACAAAGGTTTGGGCCCTGGAGGAAACATGTGGCCTCTCCCTGCTCCTAAGCTTATTGCAAAGGGAGGACTGGACGAACGGGGGTGCAGTGGAAAGGAGCTCTGGTTGATTTGATTTGGCCACGGTAAACTTTGGAAACAGAGGACTTTGGAAAGCTCAGAGCCAAGGCAGACCCCGGCCCTCTAAATACGCCTGTAAAAAATATTTTAAGGCACAAAATGCATAGATCTCAGAAGTTACATTTCAGGAAGTTGAGAGACATAAAAGTTTGGGAACTCCCACCTGCGTTTTCTCCTTTCTCTGCCCCCTCGGACCCTCCTGCCCTCAAAGATGGCAAGGAAGAGGTCCTTGGCAACCAAAGAGTGCCACAGCCCTGCCTGCAGATGCCCTGAGAGCTCCATAACCCATCCCAGGTCCATGGTCAGGAGGACCTGAGACGTTTGCCAGCCGTCCTTGAAAAAGTGGCAATGCCAGCCAGAGTTTGCTTCAGCACATTCTGATCACTTCACAGTGGGCGCCCCAGTCGCCTCTGCCATGGAGCAGCAGAGGGAGAGGGCACCACTTGGGTATCCCCCCCATTTAAGGAGAAACTATGCCCCTTCTTGCCAACACAGCAGAGGCCGCCTGGGATGGCTCAGCTGCCCAGTGTCGGGGTGACCCGTTCTGCTCTCTCCTCTGAGACCTACTTGCCCGAGGGGATCCACCCTGGGTTGGGTTGTAAGATCAGGTGGCTTTTAGGCCAAAGGATCCACGGAGTCCCTCCAGAGAGGTTCAGAGGGGTGAAGCTGTGGGGCACTGAGAGCTTGTTCACTTATGGGGGAAGGGTGGCACTGAGGCCCTCAAGGTGGCACGGCCTGTTCCCACAGCCTCCTTGGGGAACCTCCATTCCTCAGAGGGGTTGTGTCTGACTCTTGGAGCAGAGCAAGGCAGAGAAGGAGCTCATCCCCACTCCTCCCTCCCCACAAGCGCTGCTTTCTGCAGTGCCACATCACCCCTTGAGCACGTGAGGACACCTCACTCTCCTGACTCCATCTTCCCCTCTGTTCTCTCACCTGGCTGCTCGCAAGCTTGTTAGTGTTGCACTTTAGCCAAGCCACTGACCTTTGTCGCCCAGCTCCGAACAAAGAGGGAGACCTTTCCGGGTGGGCTGCAGGCCAAATGCCCACTGGGTCCAGAGCCAACACAAACCTCCCCTGTTTGGAGAAGGTCAATGGGTAAGGTCAGCCTGGCAGCCGGGGCCCTCGTGGCATCGGGGCCCAGCCAAGAATAACCCCGTTATCTCAGTGGTTGGAGAACGTCAGCCTGCCATGAGGGACCCTCGTGGCCTCGTGGCCCAAGCCAAGAAAAACCCCATTATCTTGGTGGTTGCACGCCTGGATGGAGGTGATGCAAGACTCTGCGAGGGTGGGGGAGGGCATGGGGAGCCCCCTGGGCTCTATAAGAGCAGGAGCCCCTGCAAACACCAGTCACCTGCCTCCGAGTCTCAGAATATTCTTCGGCTGAGAAGGAGAAAGGACCGAGCGAGATGAAATCCCTGCTGTTTGCTTTGGGCCTCGCCCTCTGCTGCCTCGTCCAGGCTAATCAGGACATGCGACCTGGGGACATGGATCTTAGAAAGGTGAGTCCATGTGGCTGGGGAGGGGGGTCCTGCTCTGGGTGCCCCTCCCTGGCCCTCCCCTGATCAGAGGAACCCAGGCATCAGAAGCCCCCCTTTGGGCACAGAGGGGAGAGCTGGTGCACGGGAACTCAGCTTCCCCCTTCAGTGGGGGGCAGCGGGGGCCCTTTCTCACTTGGGAGGAGACCTCAATTTAACAAAATTGGCAAATAAATAAATAAACCTGGGATTATTTTTTTAATGCATTGTGCAAAAATTCTTCCCTAAATATGCTTTTGGATGGAATTTCTCATAAAACCAACTCTTTCCGAATGCATCTTTCCAGAAAGCACATTTTAACCGAAATGAAATCCTCAGATAAGTCATTTGGGGGGGGGAGGGGGCCTCCCGGTCAGGGGGATTGCATCTCTTGCCCACAGATGGGCAGCCTCCTTGGCACGAACGCTTCTGGGGAGATGCTCCTTCTGCAAATGCCAGTTGGGTCCCTAACGCTGCCTTTGGTCCCCAGGTAGAAGGAGGTCATATAGTTAGAGTGATAATAACCAACTGCGAGAAGATGAAGGAAATGATTCCCCACATGCCGGCATCTCACGTCTCTTTTGAGCAACTGTCGCCGGACGAACTGAAAATGACCATGGAGATGGCCACGTAAGTGCCCCAGTTTGCTGCTTGCTTCCATGAGGCCCAGATGGCCAGGGGTCCAGCAGAGCTGCTCTTGGGAGCCAGCAAGTCACCCCGAAGGCCTGGAACTGCTCTGGGGCCGGGGTTGTTTCTTCAGACCCTTCTGAGATCCAGGGGGATCCCCAAGGAAGAAGGACGGAGGGCCCTTAAGGGCACCTTCTCCTGGCATCTCAGCCTCTGGGAGAACGACTGAGGCGAGCCCCCTCAATCAGGGCCGTCTGGTAGGCCAGGATGAAACCCCCTCCTCTAGAGAGTGCGTGAGGACTAAAGGAAGGGCCTCCGGGGCAAGGCCACCTTCGATAGTCCCCAGGGGTTGCAGGCCGTGGGTGAGAAAAGCAGGAGAACCCGGAGGTGGCCCCCTTATTTGGGACAGAAGGAGACTCTGGGAGGGCAGGTGGTTTACCTAAGAGGCCAAGTGAACTGAGAATGTCCTCAGAAGCTTTGGCATCATTTTGCAGGCCACACGGGTGCAAGACGATGCGTCCAGTGCTCAAGAGAGAAGATAAAGTCCTCACCACTACATGTGGTACGTATTGAAGGGGCTGGGCTGGCTTTTATCAACGGGATCCCGTCGGGCAAAGAACCGGGGATCCTGGTGGGGGTTGGGAAAGGAGCGAGGCGGAGGCTGGAATGTCCACTCTGCCCATCTCAGGGCCCAGGATCCAGCACCCTTGCCCAGAGAAGCTAAGAGGGACCCAAAGAGCCCTGGGCCAGAGAGAGGAGCCGGGCTCCAGAAGGATGGCAAAGGAGGGGGTTCTGGGGCACCCTCTCATTTCTGGGGTGCAAAGGAGTTTAGCCCCGGCTCAAGCGAGCTGCATCTTCACCTTCTGAGGAGCTTAATTGGCACGAGGGGCTTCCTTGAGGCAGGCGGGCAGGCAGGGGCCCTTCAGATGCCCTCAATGCTGTCTCCCATCCCAAAGACCCCAACTTCTTCATCAGGGGACAAGGAGAGAAGCGCCCCTCCTCCATCTCCTACCTAAACCTCAAACGCTTCCAGCTGGGGATCCACTGCCCCCCCCCCTTTCTGTGAAAAAAACCCAACCCGATTTACCGTTGCTTCATTTCTTCTTACAGGGAGAGGCGGCAAAAAGACCGTGGAATACATGAATATGAGTGGGGATTGTATGCTCAACCTCATCACTCTTTCCAATAAGAACGGCCAGTGCAAAATGGCAACCCTTTCGAGTAGGTATCTCAGCCAGAGAGGAAAAGAAGGGCGGCCCAGACGGAGTTTGCGTGTCCCATTCGTCCACCATTCCTTTGAACCCTTTGGAGCAGCGGGAAATATTGGTGGAAATAGCTCATAAACCTGGGTTTCCTTTGCAAAATCAGCCATCACCCGCAAGGCTCCGTCTACCGGGTGCGGGGTGGGGGGTGGGGTGGGAAGCCCGTGATGGAGGCCGGAGAGAGGAGGGCAGCAGAGGGGCCCCCGGTTTCTTCTTCAGCTTCAAAAGCAGAGGCTTGGGGAGGGGGGTCTAGATTCTGTAGGGATAGTCCTGTCCCCTTGAGTTGCTCTGTGCCCGTAAACTGGGCTCCCCGGCTTGTCTCCTCTTAGAGCAGCAGCAGCTTAGAGCACTGGGGGCCCCTGGGGTGGCCCTTGGTAGCCAGGGGACCTTGGGGGCTCCTCAGTCCCCGGTGGGCCCCCATGCCAGTCGATCCAAGGGTGGCACTTGCAAGCGGGGCTGTGCCCCTCTTTCCTCTTTCCCAAGAGGAGCCGCTCCCTTTGGGGAGACTTGACCAAGGAGGGGGGTCCTCACCCTCTTAGAAACCTTCTCTGCCCCCCCAGTGGAAATAGGCCAAGGGCCCACTCAGGTCTGACTCTGTTGTATCCGCAGCCAGGGATCTGTCTGACATTCAGGAGTGCTTGAAGGAATTAAGACGCTTTGCTGATAGATACGACCTGGGAGGCGAACAGAGTAACGTCCTGCCCACAGAAGGTAGGCACTCGGGGGCGGCTGCGGAGACCCAGGGCCCCAGCAGGGGGAAGAAAGATCCAAGGGCATGGTTATGGCAATTAAGTGATGGGTGCCGCCACCGCAACCTGATGTGCCCATTTTGTGCCACTCCAAGGTGTTGCACGAGTGAGAGGGCCAGCTGAAATTAATTTCTTTCACAGTTTTCTTGGGGGGGGGAGGGGTGTAGTGGAATTCTGCCAAGGGGGCTTTGTGTGCCAGCAGCAGCCCTGGGGGCAGGATCCGAGAGGGCTGTTGGCACGGCAGTGGCACCCTGACACCTTGGCTTTCCCCAGGCCTCCCCCTTCCCCTGGGCATGCCAGGCAAGGAGCAGAGGAGGGGGCTTTGCTTCCCTGCCTTTTCAGGTGGCTGGAGTCCTCGGAGGGGGAGGGGGGGCAGTGCCCGCTGGTGGCTCCTTTCCCTTCAGAGGGCCACTCGTGTGCCCGCATTCAACCTGCTCTTTTCCATTTTCCACAGGGATGTGCCCACGTTCCTCATAGGTAGGTTTATTCCAGTTCTTAGAGCCGGTGGTCTCCTTCGGACCCTCCCTCACTTTCACCGACTGCAGGACGCTTCTCCAGAGCTCTGGACACAAAGGGGCCCTTCAGGAGTGGGGGGAGGAGGCTCCTGGCAATGTCCAGGAGGTTGCCCGGCTGACCATCTGTGGGTCACTGCCTGTCAGCATGAAAAGTGGGGGTGGGGGGGCTGGAGTCCAGGTTGGGAAAGGCAGCACCTCCACCCCCACCCCCCGATTCCACTCACCGCCTCCTTCCCTTGCAGGTGACCAGAGCGGAGGCCTCGAAACAGCCGGGAGAAGTGGCTGGGCGTGTTTCGGACTTGGCTCAAACAGCAAATTTTAATAAATAGATTCAGTTCATGCACTTCTCGCTTCAGTGGGACTTTTTTCCGCACTGCAGGGATGGGGGGGGGGAATCTTAATCTATGGGATGGAGGTGGGGGACAATCCAGTCGGGGAGGGAATGAATTTAAAAATGGTGAACGGGAGGGGGGGGGCTAAAGGACTAGCTGTTCCTTCAGGACTTTTTGCCCCCCTCTGTGGGGGAGGGCAGGACTGCCTCTTCAGCAAAAGCCCCTCAGCTCTCCAACCTCACGGGAGATGTGGGGGAGGGGAGATCCCTCCCTGCTGTGCCAGCTCAAAGAAGCCCCTTCCTCTGAGCCCCCTCTGCCCTGCCCCCCACCCCCAGGGCTGATCCTGAGATCTGGTTCCCAAACTGAGAGCTACATGCACGGAGAATTTACCCCACCCAGAATTTCCAAATTCCCCAGGCAATATGGGCGACATATAAATTGAGTAAACCAACAAGGAAATAAATGAACCTGAAAGGGGGAGGAGGAGGTGAGGATCAGCGGTTGGAGGCGACCGGGGGCTTCCTGTCCCTAATACCCCCCCCCCCACCTGAGAGCAAAGGCTGGATGAATATCAGGGAACATTTGGAAACCTTCAATAAACTGCAATAAACCAACAAAATAGGCCACACACTTCTTCCTCCCTGCCTTTGGACCCAACCAGGGTCAACCCCAGCCTAGCCCTAGCGGGCCCAAACTAGCCATCCTGCCCCCCCTCAACAAAGCCCCCCAAAAGCCCATCTAGACCACAGACAGAAGCCCCTCCAGGAGTCCCAGGGAAGCCCAAAGAAGGAGCTGCAAGGCAGTAGCACGCTGAGGAGCCCCAATGCTCCGTCCTCAGTCAGGGACACCCCCTCCTCCCCACAGTCCCCCAAGGGAATCCACGGGCTGCAAGGTCCCCCCGGGAGCCAGGAGGGGTCAGAGCCCTTGCCAAACTGACCAGTGAAATCCAATTTTTTTTACTACCAGTTCTGTGGGCATGGCTTGGTGGGCATGGTGTGGTTTGGTGGGTGTTGCCTGGTGGGCGTGGCAGGTGAAGGATACTGCAAAATCTCCATTCCCACCCCAGTCCTGGGGGAAGGATATTCTAAAATCTCCATTCCCACCCCACTCTGAGGCCAGCCTGAGGTGGTATTTGCCGGTTGCTGCTGGGGTTCTCCAGAACCTGCCAGAACTGCTGGATTTCACCCCTGGACCAGGGCAATAAAAGGAGTCAGGATTAGAGGTGCAGCATTCACACAATAGCACTAGCAATAGCCCTTAGACTTATATACCGCTTCAAAGTCCTTTTACAGCCCTCTCTAAGCGGTTTTCAGACTCAGTCTCTGGACCCCAACAATCTGGGTGCTCATTTGACCCACCTTGGAAGGACGGAAGGCTGAGACAACCTTGAGCCTGGTGAGATTCGATCTGCTGAACTGCAGCTAGCAGTCAGCAGAAGTAGCCTGCAGTACTGCGCTCTAACCACTGAGCCACCACAAGCCCCTGTGGGGGAAGGAGGCTGCAGATGTGGCAGCCGGTGGGACCTCCTGAGCTGCATCTGCCAGGCCCAACGCTCCTTCCGAGGGGCTCCCTTCCCATCCCGAGCAGCAGCGTCCTTCGCCCCCACCCCCCCGGTCCTCCTGTTCCCGCAAGTTCTCTAACAGGATAGGCTTCCCAGCAGGCAAGACTAGCGAGTGGCGTGAAGACATGCTGAGCACATAGCTGGTGGCTCAGGGCGTGGTGGGACACAGCTCTTGTCTCAGCATGTTGGGGCTCCCCATCCCTCCCAAAGGCAGAGACTGGTTTATGTGAAACCTCCAGTTGTGGGGGGGGGACCCCCTCAGCAAACACTCAGAGAAAGGGCTGCCCAGCCTCTGCTTGCAGGCCTCTCCCGAGGGAGCTGCTTCTGCTGCCCAGCTGCCCAGAGAGAGAGGTTGGAGTCCAAAGCATATCCTCTTCTCAAGGTCAGCTCACTCTCTTCACAGGAGGCGGTTTCTAGTCCCTTGGCCTTCCTGAAACAGTCCCAGGTTCTCTGAGTGAATATAACAATTAGGCAGGGGTGAAATCCAGCAGGTTCTGACAGGTTCTGGAGAAACAGTCGTGGAAATTTTGAGTAGTTTGGAGAACCGGCAAATACCACCTTTGGCTGGTCCCAGGAGGGGGGAGGGAATGGAGATTTTGCAATATCCTTCCGTCAGGAATGGGGAGGGAATGGGGATTTTGCAGTATCCTTCCCCTACCACGCCCACCAAGCCACGCCCACAGAATCAGGAGTAAAAAAAATTGGATTTCACCACTGCAACCGGGGTTTCTTGATCCAAGTTGCAGACTCATTTGCCATGAGGCCCTCACAATTTGTTTGTTTGTTTGTTTGTTTGTTTGTTTGTTTGTTTGTTTGTTTGTTTTGTCAAACTTGTACGAGATAACAGGAATAAGTATAAACCTGGATATTAATACAGGAAATGGGTATGAATAAAAGGGAACAGTAGGACAGGGACGAAAGGCACCCTGGTGCGCTTACAGTCTGCACGCCCCTTACAGACCTCTTGGGAATAGGGTGAGGTCCCCAGTAGACCTCACGGTAGACAATTTAAAGTTATGGGGGTTAGGGTTATGGGGGAGTGTATTGTTCTTTGAATATGTGGCACCAGGAAGGAGTCAACTCTTGAGTGACCACATGGTTTTTTTTCTTTTAATAATCTTTCGTTGAGGGAGGGAGAGAAGGAAGGAAGGAAGGAAGGAAAGATCATCTCAATATTAATCTTCAAAATTCTTTGCATCGTTATATTTTTTGTTTCCAATTTGTTTTGCTTTCCCACAAATCCATCATGTGTGCTAAGGTGCCCCTTTATGTTTTTTCATATTTCCAGCATTAACAAGAAGTACCTTTATACATCTCTGATAACTTCTCTGGTGTCCTACCAAAGGTTTATCTTTTTGTGAAAATTCTCTCTTAACTTAAAACAGGGTGTGAATTTCGGTCCCTTGCGTAAAGACGCGAAAGCAAGCATTTTCCAAAGTTCCCTTTACTAGAATAAGTAAACTGGCACTTCTGGGAAAAGCCGAATCTGAAAGGTCCAGGTTTTCCCTCAGTAAATCAAACCCTTGGTAGTACAGTGGATTAATGCACCCTGTTATTAACACAGCTGCCTGCAATTTCTGCAGGTTCGAATCTCACCAGGCTCAAGGTTGACTCAGCCTTCCATCCTTTCCAAGGTAGGTTAAATGAGGACCCAGTTTGTGGGGGCAATAAGCTGACCTTGTATAAATATACAAAAGGATGAAGGCTATTGCTTAACGCCTTGTAAGCCGCCCTGAGTCTCTGGAGAAGGGCGGCATATAAATCAAATTAAAAAAAAAAAAAGACCCCAAACCATCCCCTGCCCCCATCAGTCCATCACAGGCTCCAATCACCATCCGTCCCATCTCGACTCAGCCCTCCGACCACTCCTTCTCCAGATGCCGGATCGCCCTGACCTTGACCGACAGGAAGAATGCTATGAGGTCTACCAACAACCCCTCCTACTTTCCCACACATGAGAAGGTGGCAGCATGGAAGCTTCCGGCCTAATATGGCTTCCAAAGCAGACATTGTCTCCTACTGGTCCATCTGTATACTATAGCAATAATTCGTACCCCATTTTATCAATGAATCTTTATGTTTGTGGAGATTCTCAGTCACGGTTGCCCCAAAAGTGCTTTTTCAAAAGGCAACTGGACTTCCTTGTTTTTTCCTTGAAGATGTTCTCCTCCAAGAAACGTCTTCACTTCTGACTGAATAGAAATCCATCCATTCCCACCATTCAGCCAGAACTGAAAAAGTTTCTTGGATGAGAAGCAAAACCAAAGAAAATCTAGTTTCCTTTTGAAAAAGCCCCTCTGGGACACACGAGCCTTACATTAAATCTTTCTCTTAATTCTGCATATGAAAACCCTTGAAAACTAAACCCTTCTGCTGTTCATGACTCTCTTGACTTCATCCTGAGCTGTTCATGTGTTCTCAGGAACACAAAATGCCAAAAGCATCAATACTCTTTCTATCTTGATCTTCTAAAAGTTGGTATCATTTGAGCCTAACCATGATGTCTTATCACACCTTGAGCATGTGAGGACACCTACTGACTCCATCTTCCCCTCTGTTCTCTCATCTAGCTGGTCACAATCTTGTTAGTGTTGCACTTTAGCCAAGCCACTGACCTTTGTCGCCCAGCTCCGAACAAAGAAGGAGACCTTTCCGGGTGGGCTGCAGGCCAAATGCCCACTGGGTCCGGAGCCAACACAAACCTCCCCTGTTTGGAGAAGGTCAATGGGTAAGGTCAGCCTGCCAGCCGGGGCCCTCATGGCATCGGGGCCCAGCCAAGAATAACCCTGTTATCTTGGTGGTTGCACACCTGGATGGAGGTGACGCAAGCCTCTGCGAGGGTGGGGGAGGGCACGGGGGGGCGGGCGCTGGGCTCTATAAGAGCAGGAGCCCCTGCAAATGCCAGTCACCTGCCTCCGAGTCTCAGAATATTCTTTGGCTGAGGAGGAGAAAGGACCGAGCGAGATGAAATCCCTGCTGATTGCTTTGGGCCTCGCCCTCTGCTGCCTCGCCCAGGTTGAATGGGAAGAAGTGACCACAGCCAGCGATAAGGTAGACCGAGGTGGTTGGAGCAGGGCTGGCTTCCTTTGGGGTGATTGATCAGGGGACCCCAATACTGTAATCTCATATATGGAAAGGGATCGCCTCTGCTGACGTGAGAGATTCACTAACGCTGAAGGTAAATTGTGCCAGGTCTCCCCGCATTCTCTCTCTCGGCCAAAGGACCAGCCAGGGGGATTGTGGTAGCCAGAGGGGGTCCCTCCAGACTGGGGAAGATCTCCCTCAATCTGTGGCTGAGAAGACTTGGCTTGACACTGGGACTTGGGGGAGGGGGGGCGTCTGCTTCTGCAGCCGCCCCATGTAAACGCTCTTTCTGCAGCGAATCAAACCGAAGGAGTGTTTGCGTTCTCTCCTCGGTTGTTGGGACAACACAGAGAGAGCTATTTGTTGCCGCTGCCTCTAAATTCTAGTCCAACGCCCTGTTGAGGCAGGAAACCCTCTATCATTCCAGAGAAATGGCTGTCCAGTCTCTTCTTGAAACCCTCCAGTGATGAGGAGCCGTTCTCACTGTCAGGAAAGCCCTGCTTGGTTCTAGGTTGCTTCTCTCCTGGATTAGTTTCCCTCCGTTGCTTCTTGTCCTGCCTTCGGTGCTTTGGAGAACAGTTTGCCCCCCAGTCTGTCTCTTGAGCAGCAAGGCAGGACTGGCTCCCTTGACTGAAACGGGAATTGCAAAGCGTGGGAATAGCTTCAATGGAGCCCCTCAAGTGAGCAGGAGGGAGGCTGGTCCCTTCCAGAGACTTAATGTGGCTCCTCTTCCCTCTTTCGGCTTCAGCATCTGGGTTCCTGGGTGAATGTTGCAGCTGCGTGTGATTCACCAGACGCTCTAGAGCAGATAAGACACATGTCGGCATTTGTTGCTGTCCTGTCAAAACCACGGGAAGATGTGTTTAGCATTTTGGCCTTCGTCCCCATGTAAGTATCCTAGCTCAAGCCAAGCCCTTGTGGACCGACTGCAGTGCATTAGACAAGGCCATCCCAAGGGCCCAGCAGGCTGGAAGGGTGGATTTCTGAGGCAATTTGAAGGAGGAGCACACAGGGCTTGTCCTGTGAACTCAAGGCTCAAGTAAGGGACAGCCCCATGCCAGTGCCGGAGAACGCCCAACTAGCTTTGAAGGAACAGGGAAGGCATCTGTTGGGGTTCTTCAGCCACTGACGCAAATACTTTGATCCAGCTGTGACTCTGAAATGCCTCAAATAAGCAGGACACCAGTCTGGCAGATGCCCCAAAAGACTAAAATGTCAGAAAGAGAGGCTGGGGCTGGGCAGCCGGACTCAACTCGAGCAGCTGGAAATGCTCACCAATCTGGCTTCCTTAGCAACAAGCCTTTAGCCAAATGGAGGGAGGCGAAAGAGGCCTCTGGGAAGCCCACAGCCAGAGATAGTGAAAGCCAGATGGCCGTAGCTGGGTGATGCTTCCCACCCAGATGGACAACTTGGAAAGCCTTCCTCGATAGGTCAGTTCAGATTAATGTTCAGCGGTGGGACTGTTGACTGTCTAAGGCAGGCAGCCTCCCCTTTTCACGCCACCTTTTCTTTTGCAGGCCGGACGGGTGCAAGAAAGTAACATACCAGTTCAGAAAAGGAGAAGATGGAAAATATCACAGCCACTGTGGTCTGTACTGGTGAAGGGCTGCCTTGATTCGGTCACCCGTGAAAACTGGGCCCCGGGGAGGGCTTTGCCCCCAACTCCAGCAAACAGATGCTGTGCAGGAGCTGGTGGGCAACCCCATAGCATCTCTTCCAGTGGGGACACAGAGCTTAAACAGGTTTCCTGCTCTCTTGGGACCGCCTCTCTTCAGGCCTTTGGGGACACAGTCCGCGTAAAGGGATCGGGGCCCCAGGGCCACTGCAGGGCAAGTCCATCCGTCACCGGATTGAGAGTGTGAGATGGAGATTGCCTCCAGAGACCGTGGTTGCTCCATCGCTGGAAGTTTTTGAGCCTGGACAACCATTTGTCTAAAATAGTAAGGGGTTGGACTAGAAGACCTCCAAGGTCCCTTCCAACTGTGTTATTCCATTATTCTGACCTTCCAAGAACTGAAGTTGCTCCTTCGTAAAGAGTATATATTCTAAATATTTTAAAGCCATATGTTATTTCAACATATAAGCCTTTCCTGCCTATCTATCTTTTCCATTGGAAAGAGATGACTGGGAAGCCTTGACTCCCCTGATTCCTGGGGGTCCCAGTAAAAGGGAGGGGGGTGGAGGGGGAGAGAGGTGAAAAAGCAGCTTGGATTGTCACTTGTACATGAGCTACAGGGGTCGTATTCCTCTCCATTCTTTGAGGACACAAGGAACCCGAAGGCTGAAAATAAAGGGAACGTCCTCCCACAAGGTCCCAACCTGTTCGGGACGCAGCAAGTTGCTATTTTTGTGGTTCAAGGGGGAAAAGCCCAAGGGGGAAAGTCAGACTGTCGGGCTGCCCCTCCTTCCTAGGAGCCCGACCGGGTGCAAAAAGTCCATCCTCCATTTCGTTAACCATCTCAAAATACTACATTATAAAGGGTTAAAGGACGTTAATATTACTATTAGCTTCTATATTTAAACTGTAATTTCTGCAGTTTGATTTTATAATAATTACTTTTCTGATAGGTACGCACTGCTGTTCCCTGTAATATACCTGAAAAGGTCTGGAGACTTATCAGATAAACTGTTCTGCCTAATGAGCCAATGCTGAGTTCTGACTTCCACAAGGTCACCAGCTTGGCTAGAGTTGGGTCTGCCTGAATCTCCCCCTCATGTCCCAAACCTTTTCTGGCAGATGATACAACAGTGACGGTGGAGTCATTGAAGGCCCTAGGCGAGTCCATCATGTCCATCATCAAATATGACGACTTCAGAACCGCAATACTTCACAGTAGGTGTCCCAAGGCCCATCGTCCCTGCAAGGAGGAGTTAGGCTGGGCTTTGTCATCACCTCACCCGTCCTTATGCATTTCCCTAAAAGTTAAAACTCAGGGCTTCTGAAAGGGTTAAGAGTCTGCCCAGCATTTACTTATCTGGCAAAATCCTGACACAATGGGAAACCCTGCCACCCCCACTCCCCTTCCCCCTGGAAATCTTCCCCTCTTCCCCATTCAGCACACGCCCCTGCTCTGCCTCTGTCCCCACAGGTCGGACAGTAACTCAGGATCCAGAGATAATTGAGAAATTCAAAGAAGAATGTAAAAGGCTCGGCTACAGCAAAGATCAGATTGTGGTTTTAAACCCAACCGGTAATGCAATTCACAGCAGAAAAGTAACGAATAGAGGAGAGCAGTTTTGGTGGAAGGGTTAAAAGTAGAAACTGGGAGATCTGAGTTCTAGTCCTGCCTTAAGTATAGAAGACATTGGGCTGACTTTGGGATGGTCCCCGTCTCTCCCTCCCGGCAAACCACAATGAAAAATGTGGCCACAAACACAGCAGGGACCTGTCCAAGAAGTTGGCTCAAAGGCAGAAATAAAGAGAGATACATGATGGATGGATGGATTGATCTAAATAGAGTCCATTCATGAGAATGGACTTCTTGAAATCTCTTTGGAGTCTGTCTTATGTAGAAAGATGGGTGCAGATGGGTGGTCTACATGCAAGGGGAGGACGGGGGGGAGTCATGTTGGTGGGCAGATGACCTAAGAATTTACCTTTCCTTGCAACGCATCTTGTATTCATCCTATTCGCCATTAATGGCCACCTTTTCTCCTCCACAGTGAAGTGCCAAGAAGAATAGGTGAGTTTTCTAAGATGGGTCACCCATTTACAATGCCAAATCCTACCCATTTGCATGAAAAACAGGGGGAGGCAGCACCCTGATTCTACTCAGTGGCTCCTTTCCTTTCCAGGCAGGTGACCAGAGCAGAGGCCTCGAAACAGCCGGGGGCCGCAGCCGGGCATGTTTTGGGCTTGGCTCAAATTCCAGGGAGGAATCTTAATAAATGGACTCAGAAAATGCAACTCCTTTCTCCAGCGTGACTTTTATTTCCTGTGGGGCCATCTTGATCTGTGGCTTGGGGGTGGGAGAGGATCCAGTGGGGGGGGGGGAATGAGGGGCACCCGCAGACCTGGATTAAAAAAGGTAGGGGCTGCAAAATAGGGGGGATGGGCAGCAGAATAGCTGGACCACCGGACCACCCCAGCCTGTTCCTGCGGGATTTTAGCTCAGTGGTGAAATCCAATTTTTTTTACTACCGGTTCTGGGGGCATGGCTTGGTGGGCGTGGCTTGGTGGGCGTGGCAAGGGAAGGATACTGCAAAAACTCCATTCCCACCCCACTCCTTGGGCCAGCCAGAGGTGGTATTTGCCGGTTCTCTGAACTACTCAAAATTTCCGCTACCGGTTCTCCAGAACCTGTCAGAACCTGCTGGATTTCACCCTTGCTTTGGCAGGGCAGGACTGCTTCCTCTGCACCTCAACCCTCTGACCCCAAAGGAGATGTGGGGCAATGGTACAATCCTTCCCCTGCTGGGGAAGGGTGAGGTGCCGGGCAAGGATGGGGCAAGGATGGGTTCAGATCCCTCCAGCCCCAGAGCTCCCCAGGGCCTCCAGCACAGACCCTAACCCAAATGGCCCTCCCACAGCTGGTGGCCACTTCTGCTTCTCCTGGGAAACTGCCTGCAGGCCCCGCCTGGTGGAGGGAGCTAGGTGGGCACTGGATGCGGGTGGCTGGTGAAAAGAGGGGTGAACTGGGAGCCTCTTGTGAGGGGTGGGATCCCAGTCCCTCAAAGGGGAAAAGTCAATGGGATCCAGCCCTTCTCAGGGTCACTCTGCCTGCTGATCGAGGCAACTCCAACCAACCCTCGCAAATGAGGAGGAAGACGTGGCGTTCCCTGAGTCCCAGAGCAATTTGGGGCAGCAGGAGAGCAGGAGAAAAAGCCCCCCCCCCGGGCTGGAAACTGCCTTCCTGCAAACAACACCATGGGACGCAAACAATGCCTGGCAGGGGGTAGAGAGCATGCTTGGCTCAGTTGGGCTGCATCCCAAGAGGGCCACAAAGCAAGATTCGACCCCATCACGGATGTGGCAAAGAAGGGAGGGGGAATGGCATTGTCCCCCCATGGAGGCCCATCTTTCCTCCCAATGTTGGGGCGCAGGAGGGAAATTGTGGGGTCCTCGGTGCTCTCTGAGCTTCCATGTTTTCTTGCAGATGTTTCATTACCAAACTAGGTAACATCATCCATGCACACCTTTGAGGAAGCATGAGACTAAGTGCAAAGCATCTCTTTGGCATCAGGAGCCTCTTGCGCGCTCTGGACTAAACCTTTGCATTGGAGCCTGCAGCCTGCTCTGTTTCCAGGGGATTGCAGAAGGGAAATCCTCATGACTGGGACACCGTTCCCCCCCCCCCGGCTGCTCAGGAGGGAAGGCGATGCTTCCAAGCTCTCTCTGCAGGGAACGTCCCATCCGGATGTGTTCCGAAGGGCAGCCACCCAGGGCCCATTGCTTCTGCCAATGGTCCGTGCCGTCCTCCTTCCATAGCTTCCTGGACAAGGGTGGATTCACCTGGAGGAGCCTCCGGAGGATAAAAGGGGCTGAGCAGCCAGAGGGGCAAAAGGGTTGCAGCCATGAAGCTCCTGCTGGGCAGCCTTCTCTTAGCTGGGGTCTGCTGGCTAGGAGCCGCAATGGACTTCACCACTATGTCGAACTTTAAGAGCAAAAAGGTCAGAGCTGGGAATCCTGGACGGAAGTTCTTCTCCTCCCAACTCTAAGTGGAAGAGGACCCCGGGGGGGGCTGTGGGGTCCCTGGTGCTCTCTGGGCTGGCTGGCAGACATTTCACCACCCAACTAGGGAACATCATCAGTCTTACAAGGGTTGGCTCTCATTACACATGGTATAGAGGAGATGATGCTGTTCTGGGCTCAGGGAACCTCCCCACATTTGGGAGGAGAAGCCTCCATTGCTGCCTCTCTTCCGGGCTCCAGAGAGGCGTCTTCCGCACTGCCAGATTTTCACCCCATTTCTTTTGGCCGGGTCTTTGGGATTCAGAACCGTCTTGTGGTGGAAAGCAAGAAGGGCTCCGCTTCTGGCATGGAGCTTCCCCAGGTCTGGCAAGGAGGATTTGGACTTTGGAGACCCTTCAGGGCTAACAAACCCTCCTGGTTTCTCCTTCCAGATGTCTGGGGAATGGCATCCTGTGGCAAACATTGTCATTGAAAAACACTTCCCCCAATATACATTAAAGGCCATGCCGAAGGGAGGTCTGTCGTACAGCTATAGGTATCTCGCGTAAGTTTTGGGGGCTTCATGCCCTCGCTGGCCTGGCCTCCCGTTCCCCAGAGGACAGGTAGGTGGGAGAAGGCCTGAAGGAAAAGGGAATCCTTCCACGCTTGGGACTATAGGCACGATGCCGGTTAACAGCTGACCGGGCTGTTCTCTGCAACACCTCGGCCGAACGCTGGCTCGCTTGGGCCCCTCCACCCCCACCCCTAAAGGTCTGCGCGGTTCACTTTTCTTTCCAGCAACGGCAAATGCAAGACGAGAAGGTTCCGGTTCGCTGAACAAGGGCAGGCGGGGAAATACAAGATCACAAGTAAGTGGCCAGCTCCCGCCGTCCTTCACCCGCCTTGCTGACCGGCGAGCTTCCGTCCTTCCTCCTTGGAGGATCGCTGCCCCTCCAGGGACAGCGGGCGGCGCTGGCAGGGCTCCTGGCCCGAGCGAGCGAGCAGGCGGGATTTTAAACAGCCTCTCTTTTGCGCGGAAGGCCAGGCCACCACGCAGATCCTGGACACGGACTATGAATCCTACATCATCAGTTACATCGAGCGGGGGATGGATGCCTTCCTGACGCTGGCCAGTAAGAGGCCTGGATGGGGGGATGGGGGGGGATGGTCGGGAGAGACCCTTGTCTCGCCCTTCCTGACGTTGATGGCAGCAAAGCGGGGGCCCTCCCTTTGCTTCTCCACCGCCACCTTTGGGGTAACAGCTGGTACCTCCTGGTGAGGCACCTCCCCTCCCCTCCCCTCCCTGCTCCTGCGCACCCCCCCCCCCCGCCGGCATCTCTGCCCTAAGGGAAGCCCCTCCCTCCTGGGCCTCTAGATCTCTCCCCTCCGCTTCTCTCCATCCCTCCCCAGAGAATTTTGGAGCAAAGCTCTGAGCCGGAGCAGCCCCCCCCCCCCGCAACCCACCCGACTCCCTCAATCGTCATGCTTGCCTCTAGGCAAAGAGAAAACCATGTCCTCGGATTTGGAGACGAAATTCAAGGAGTTTGCCTCCACTGCAGGAGTCACAGCAGAGGTTGTGCCCGTGGTCCCAACAGGTAACCCTTTGGTCCTTGGCATCACCACTTCTGGGCTCACCAGGGCATCAGAGAAGTTTGCCTCCTCCTCCTCCTCCTCCTCCTCCTGGGATGACAGATTCTTCCCTCTTCTCTCCTGTGCAGAAACCTGCTAAGTGGTCAAGGTGAAGGAGTGCACATTTGGGCCACAGAGGGGTCCTTGCAAGCCAGTTGGGAAAGGAAGAAGACCCCGTCTCTGCCAAAGGGGCCTCTGTGGGCAGCTCCCTTGGTGCCAACCAGAGGGCAAACGTCAAGCCTTGTTTGTCAAATAAAGCATAAATAAAACCCAGCAAAGAAATCAGTTCTGTGTGCTTTTCCTCATTCCTCTCCTGAAGAGGGTCCCCCCACCCCCATCTTCCCTGTGCTGCCATCTTGCCTCTCCCAGGGTCGAGTGGTCCTTCCTCCTTCACAGGTGCTTGGGCTGGCACTTAAGGGGCAAAATCTGGACAGGCTGGTTGATTACTTTAAGGATGAATGAGTGAAATAACTATAATTGTAACAGCTGCACAGAAACAAAGACACATACAATACACACACACACACACACACACCTGGGATGAAATCACTCTGGTTTCCCTGCTTACCTCTTGGTCCAATTTCCCCAGAGGTTCCCTCCGAGCCACTCTCCCCCATTAAGCGAAGGCCAAGTGAGCTTCCAGGCCCTCTTCCCAGGGTGGTGGGAGGAGGCAGCCCCCTCCCAGCCACTCTGTTCAGGACAGGCTTCAACCAGGGCAGGTGGCTAAGTCCGAGGATATGCCCACAGACAGCGGGAGGGGAATTTCCACAGCCAGTCCTACTGCTCTTCATTCACAGCATATTCCTCTTCTCCTTACAATACGGGGGGGGGGCTTCATTTGGAAGGGGTCACATTCAGGAGCCAGTCCCCCCCCATCAACAGACCCACCTTTGGCCCCAGGAATTCTTGGTGGCTCCTGGGGCCCTGATGGTCTAGGAGAGCCTGGACATGCCCAGCGTCTCTGCCTTTTCATTGCTTCTCAGTTTTACTTCTGGAAAGGTAGAAGAAGATTTGGAACGGATAGCCAGTTTTTTTCTTTTAGTGAAGCTAAATTTCCCACCTCGGAAGGGTGAGGATGCTCTCTGTGCTCCTCAGGGGCATCTGCTCACCTGGGCAGGTGGACTTCTCTGCCCCTCCGCAGAGAAGCAGGTTGCAGCCATGAGGCAGAGGAGGAAGAGAGCCACTCACTTGCCAGCTCTGCCCATGGTGCCGGCTAGGCTCCACCTGCCACCTGCCCTGGACCCTCCGGCTTTTATTTGCAGAGGCTGGAATTTAAGCAGGGACGCCAATTTTCCTAACACCACAAGCTGCGTCTTTGTTGATCAAGACACACTGACCTCCCTTGCTGACCGTTCAGCAGAAGGTGGGCGGGAGGCTGCTCCAAGGTAAAGCCAGAAGGGGAAAACAACTGGACTAACATAACCATCAGGTATCTGTCCTTGCTGGTTGGTTGCCAGCAGAATCGGACAGGTGTGCCCCAAGCAAATAACTGCACTGATTGTGAAATATGGGTAAGATGACTGAAGGATAAAAAGTAACAGGGCAAGAAGAAGGTTTGGTCAGGTCCCTCTGAATCCCATGAAGGGGAAGGTCCGATTTCAATCCAGATGTGGAGATGTTTTTGCTATGCCAACCTTCTGGGAAATAAGGAGGTGCCTCCTTCCTCAGCCTTTGGGCTCTCCTGGAAATGCCAGTCAAGAATTTGGGCCTTTGAGAAGTTTGCATCCCAGGTCCTGTTCTCACATTGTTGTCACCCATGTGTGAATTAAATTAAAAGTGGCACAATGTGAATAAGAGTTAAAATTCCCAGAAGGGGAACTGGAGGTGGGGGGAAAAATCATATAAGATTGGCTGTTTTCCCTGTCCCCGGGAAGGCGAGGTCCAGCTCTGACCCATGCGTGCCCCCCACCTTGCCCCACAGCCCAGCAGCTCCAGGCAGGTGCCCTCCAAGCAGCCTTTCGGGACTTACTCCTTTTTTCAGCTTCATTCTCCCCAAAAGACAAGCTCCCCATCTTCCTTAAGGCAGCAGGAGAGCAACGGACGGTGGCATCTTGAAGGGCACCGAATCCAGCCAGGCTCCTGGTTTCAGCACAACCCAGAGTGTATAAAGTGCAGCTCTGATTGGGAAAGTCATGTTTGACCTTCAGATCTGCAGGATCTTGTGCAATTGAAGTTATTTTGCTTGTTAATCCTTAAAGTAATCAATCAGACAATGTAATAACTTCCCAACCAGTCTTTCCGGTTGCCAGATTTTGCCCCTTCCAGGGAAGGGGACAAAATGAGGTGCATTTTCTTAATTTTCTGAGTTTATTTCAAAAACAAACCTTCCTTCACCAAATATCGGCTGACTGTGGGCAACTTTTGGGGGCATCTTCAGGTTAGTCCCTGGGAAAAAAAAGTCCTTCTCCATGAGCCTCCCTGAGCTGGGCAGTGCCAGTCAGGCCAAGGAACCAGTAAACCAATAAATAAACAAGAAATGAATAAATGCATATAGGAACTGCAACCCAGCCGAAAGTCTCCGAGGGTCCTTTATTCCAAGGGCAGAAAAGCTGCCGGACTTTGCCAGGCTCTGAACTTCTCGACACAGGATCAGGCCTGCCCCCCCCCCGGGGGGGCTCCTCCAGGCAGCCCCAGGCACCCCCCCCCCAAGGCTAGCAAGATTCCCCCTCAAGAGATGGGATGAAAAGCCCAGGGAAAAGCAATTTGACCTTCGCACCTTCCACCGCGAATTAAAAACATGGCTGTTCACATTGCCCAGCCTGGACTGAGGTTTTTTTTTATTATTTTAATGGGTTTTAATATATGTTTAAATTATATATTTATACATTTATGTATTTCATGTATGCATATTTATGTATTTTATGTTTTATTGGGTTGTCTTTATTTGTTGTGAGCTGCCCTGAGTCCTACGGAGATAGGGCGGCATACAAATTATATTAAATAAAATCAAAAATAAATAAATAAATCCCACCAAACACATCCCTGGAAAAGACCCCCCATCCCCTGGGGCTTCAAGACGGGTTAGTTAACCTTCTGCACGGAAAGAGGGTTCACTCCCCAGTCGTAGCTCGCCTTTGAGGGAGGGGCCTGGAAGCCCCATAAGCCAGCATGCTTCTTCAGCTGCCTCTGGTCATTGCCTAGCTGGGTGTGGAAGAAAAAGAGGCCACCAAAATCATCTTTATTACCAACTCCAATGCCCACCCGCACCTGGGGTCAGAATCCTTCCCCACCTGGGGTCCAGCAGTGCCTCCCTCAATCTCCTATTCTTGGGAGGCCATGACCCTAAGCATCTGTGGCCCAAGGGAAGCCCCTCCCTCTTTGTCTTGCTCCTCCCCCTTCGGTTCTCTCCACCCACCTGTCCACAAACAGGGTTACTGGGGAGCAAAGGATACAGGCCGGGCAAGGCTCAGTGGGCTTCTTCTGGGCGTGATTGTGACCCCCACCCAGGCTGCTCGGGAGGGAACGTAATGCTTCGAAGCTCTCTCTGCAGGGAACGTCCCACCCGGATGTGTTCCGAAGGGCAGCCACCGTTGCTTCTGCCAATGGTCCATGCCGTCCTCCTTCCATAGTTTCCTGGACAAGGGTGGATTCACCTGGAGGAGCCTCCGGAGGATAAAAGGGGCTGAGCAGCCAGAGGGGCAAAAGGGTTGCAGTCATGAAGCTCCTGCTGGGCAGCCTCCTCTTGGCTGGGGTCTGCTGGCTGGGTGCCGCTGTGACTGTTCCCATCATGAGGAATTTCGATAACCAAAGGGTCAGAGCTGGGAATCCTGGACGGAAGTTCTTCTCCTCCCAATTCTAAGTGGAAGAGGACCCCAGGCGGGACTGTGGGGTCCCAGGTGTTCTCTGGGCTGGCTGGCAGACTTTTCACGACCCAACTAGGGAACATCATCTGTCCTACAAGAGTTGGCTCCCATTACAAAAGGTTTAGCCAAGTCTGGCAGGAAGGATTTGGGTTTCGGAAAGCTAACAGATTCTCCTGCTTTCTCCTTTCCTAGATTGCCAATGATTGGTATCCTCTTCTATTCATTCCTATTGGACAGAGCAGGGGTGTGGCGTTTCCCCCGTTTAGATTGCTGGCCCAGCCAAATGGAAATCTGATGTACAGCATTAGAGTTCCCATGTAAGTTTTGGGAGCTACCATAAGGACAAGCCTCGCTGGTGTCCGCGAAAGAGGACCAAAGTGGGTCCCTCGGCGGCCCTCCTGCCCCCAAAGGTTTATGTGGTTCCTCTTCTTTCAAGGAACGGGAGATGCACGACTCAAGAGGTGGTTCTGAACAAACAGGGCCAGCCTGGGGACTACTTGACCGCTGGTGAGTGGGGAATTCCCTCCAGCCTCCCTCTGGCCTTGCTGACTGGGGAGTTTTCACACCGGGCTGGCGAGGAAGAGACGCTCTCCTGCCCGACTGCTGACCCCGGGGGAGCCGCCCCACCTCTCCACAAGAGGCTTCCTCCATCCTCCCCCTTGGCGAGCGCGTGAAGACCCCTCTGGGCAGGGCAGGGGCTGAGCCTGCCCCCACCTGCCCAAGAGAAGCCCCCCCTCCTTGCTCGAGGCAGGGAAAGAAGCAGGACGGGGCCGAGGCCCCCAGCGAGGATGGCGGCTTCTCCTGGGCCAGGCGGGGGTGGGGGGCTTGCAGGGCTCCTGCCCCGAAAGGGACTTAAACAATCTCTCCCTGCTTTTTGCAATGAAGCCCACAGCACCTTTCGCTTCATGGAAACAGATTATAATACCTACTTCATCACTTACATCACGCGGGGCGCCGACAAGGCCAATGTCTTCCTGGCGCTTTCTGGTAAGAGAGCTGGGTGGGCGGCTGGTCGGGAGAGACCCTCAACCTTGTCCTCGCCCTTCCTAATGTTGGTGACAGCAAAGCCAGGCCCCTCCCTTTGCTTCTTGCCCATAAAGGGCCACTTCTACCATCCACCATCCTTGGTGGGACCCCCTTGGTGAGGCATGTTCCCTCTCCTCTCCTCTCCTGCCCAGCAGCATCTCTGCCCCAGGGGAAGCCCCTCCCTCCCATTCCCTCCCTCCGTCGCAGCAATTGAACCAGGGAATTTGGGGGGAGCCAGAGCAGCCTCCCCCACTTCCTGAAGTTTCCTGCCAACCCCCCACCTCCTTGCTTGCCTCTAGGCAGTCAGCCCACTGTGACGCCAGCTTTGGCGGCGAAGTTGAGTGCCGCTGCCACCTCGCTGGGGATAACTGGAGAGATCTTGCACAGCGTCCTGCAAGGTAACCCTTTGGTCCTTCATGGTCACCTCTTCTGGGCCGGCGGAAGCTCTCCTGGGAAGACCTGGACAGACGTTTCTTTCATTTCAACTCATGTTTCCATGCTCAGCCCAGACTAAGGGCTCACTAGGCCATCAGAGAAGGACTCCTCCTGGGATGACCAATTCTTCTCTCTTCTCTCCTCCACAGCAACCTGCTAAGGGGTCAAGGTGAAGGAGTGCAGATTCGGGGCACGGATGGATCCTCACAAGCTAACCCCCCACCCAATTGGAAAAGGAAGAAGACCCCATCTCTGCTAAAGGGGCCCCTTGGTGCCAGCCAGAGGGCAAATGCCAAGCCTTGTTTGTCAAATAAAGCATAAATAAAACCCAGCAAAGAAACCAGTTTTGTGTGCTTTTCCTCATTCCTCTCCTGAAGAGGGTCTCCCCGCCCCTCCGGCTGTGCTGGCCACCTTGCCTCTCCCGGGGTTGAGTGGTCCTCCCTCCCTCCCTCCCTCCCAGGTGCTTAGCCTGGCAGTCCTGGGGGGCCGTTGGTTCTCTTGGCACCGGCCCAGCAGAACCTCTTAAGTCCCCTGCCTTTCTACCACTAAACCAAAGAGGTCCAGAAGCATCTCTTTGCCCACCATTAATCTCAGAATAAATAAAATGCTCTCACAAACTCAGAAAAACAAGGAAACGCGCCCTGTCCCTGGAAGGGGCAAAATCCGGAAAGACTGGTTGAGAAGTAGTTACGTTGCCCGATTGATTACTTTAAGGATTAATGAGTTAAATAACTTTAATTGCACAAGATCCTGCAGATCTGAAGGTCAAACGTCACTTTCCCAATCAGAGCCGCATTTTACACTCCGGGTTGTGCTGAAAGCAGGGGCCTGACTGGATTCGGTGCCCTTCAAGATGCCACCATCCGTTGCTCTCCTGCTGCCTTAAGGAAGATGGGGAGCTTGTCTTTTGAGGAGAATGAAGCCAAAAAAGGGAGCAGCTCCTGGAAAGCTGCTTGGAGGGCACTCGATGCTTCACCACCCGGGTGCCTGCCTGGAGTTTCTGGGCTGTGGGGCACGGGGGGGGGGCACCTGCATGTCAGAGCCAGACCTCGCCTTCCTGGAACCCTGATGGTTGAGGAGGAGAGCAATGGGGAAAACAGCCAGCGTTCCATGATTCTTTCCACCTTCCCAAACGGCTTTTAGGGATGTTTGCTCTCATCCAGGCTGCATCTTTACACGTTGTGAGACTTTTAGTGCAATTCACAACACCATGTCAGGCCTTGTGCTCCTCCTGAACAAAGATGCGGACGGTCCGGACTTCTGAAAGACAACATCTGTACACAAAGGAGAAGGTCTCTAGGGGCCCAAAGGCTGAGGAGGGAGGCACCTCCTGGCTATTTCCCAGAAGGTTGGCATAGCAAAAACATCTCCAAATCTGGATTGAAACCGGAGCTTTTCCTTCATGGGATTCACAGCACCTGACCAAACTACCAGCAGGGAAAGGGGACCACCTGGAATCTCACGGTTGGGAGTAGCCTAAAGTTTCCCTTGTGGCTTTGCTTCGGAGCAGATGAGATGGGCTCCCTCCAGAAATGGGGACGGTTAAGATAATTGAACCTGCAGCATGGGAAGTCTGTGTGTCGTGATCAACAAGGAAGCAGGTTGCGATGTTGTAACCGTTGACCTTGGGATACCCATCTGGGAAGGGCAAAAGCAGCAGATAAAAGCCAGAGAGGGTCCAGGGCAGGCGACAGTCGGAGCCCAGCTGGCACCATGGGCAGAGCTGGCAAGCGAGCGGCTCTCTTCCTCCTCTGCCTGATGGCCGCAACCTGTCAAGGTGCAGAGTCCACCTGCCCAGGTGAGCAGCTGCCTGGTTGGCTCAGCGGAGGACAGACAGCATCGCCCCCCCTTCAGAGATGGAAAATTTTGCTTCAGTCAAAAAACAAAGTATTTTTTCCCCCCACTGCAAATGTTTTCCTTTCTTCCAGAATTGGAGAGGCTGGGCGTGGATGGCAAACAGGTGATAGCCATCCTGCGGGGAAGCCCGGGCTTACCTCAACCACCAGGGCCACAGGACCCCTCAGGCACTCCAGGGGTCAAAGGTGGGTCTGCTGACGGGGGGAGGGGGGTGCACTGACGCTGCATCTGATGCCTCCTTTCTTTCTTTTTTTTTTATTGAAAAGTTTTATAAGGAATACAAACATTTTCACACACCCCACCCTTCCCCCCTCAACCCCACCCTCCCCTTTCCCACCCTCCCTTCCCCTCCTTCCCCCCCACCCCCCTCTCTAGACTTCCCAGAACAAGCACAGGGTATAGCATTCACAAATCAAAAACTAAAATATGCTAACAAATTATTACATTTCATATTCTCCCTAGGTCCTTAACTCCTTATAACTCTAAAAAAACAAGCATAAACTACTTAAAATTATTTCATTCATAAGCTATATAAATCTTCTTATTCGGATACTTCTTCTGTATATAATCAATCCATCTTCTCCATTCCGATATCTCTCTCTCATTTGAATGGTCTTTTAAGATATGATGAAATTTTTGCCATTTCTGCCAAATGCACAACTTTTCATGTCCATTCCTCAATGGTGGGTGGATGCCTCCTTTCTTGTTGGGGAGGAAGAGCGCTAGGACTGGCACAAGGGGGAAGGACACCCCTTTCTTCCTCTGGCTGTGGGAATCCCCCTTCCCGCTTTCTCCAATTCTGGAAGAAAGGAAAACATTAGCCTCCAGCCCTGGTTTAAGCCTGCCCTGAACAGAGTGGCTGGGAGGGGGCTGCCCCCCCCGGAAGAAGGCTGAGAGAGAAGCCCTGGGGACATTGCACCCCCTGGGGCTGGGCCAAAAGGCCAGGGGGCAGTGAGGGGGATGCTGGCTCCAGGGCTCCAGCTGTGTGGGTGGGTGCTTGCTTGTTTGTACATAGGGGCTCCAAAGACGGGGCAATGAGATCTGGGGGGTTGGATCTTGGATGCCGAAGGGCCGGACTTCACAAAGACAACATCTGTACACAAAGGAGAAAGTCTCTAGTATAGTGGCCCAAAACTGAGGAAGGAGAATCTGGCTATTTTTCCAGATGGTTGTCATAGCAAAAAACAACTCCAAATCTGGACTTTTCCTTCATGGGATTCACAGCACCCGACCGAACCTTCTTCAGCCATGTTGCCCGTATTTCTACACAATCAGGAAAGTTACAGGGCGATTGTTTACTTCAACCGATGAATGAGAGTTGGAAGGGGCCTTGGAGGTCATTTGTTACTTGGTGCACACGTGATTCCCCAGACTTGAAGCCCGGAATAATTTTGGCCATTGGACCCCTGGCTGCTTACTCTGAATGGGAAATCCAGTTCTGCTCACAACCAGCCAGCAGGGAACAAGGAAGCAGTTTGTGGTGCCGTAACAACTGATCTTGGCTTGGCGCCCCTGGGGGAGCCTTGGGTGTCTTGGCACCAGCCCAGCAGAACCTCCTAAATCACCCGCCTTTTCACCAGCAACCCCTTTTCTTCCGTTTGTATTATTCCACGGTCTCCATTCTGGCTTTGCTTTGAAGCAGATGAAGAAGAGTTAGCCGAGAGGCGGTTGAGTGGACAGATGTGTGTCTTGATGGACAAGGAAGCAGTTGGTGGTGTTATATCTGCTGATTTTGGAGACCCCATTTAATAGCAAAGGTTAAAAAGCAGCCGCCACCAATAAAAGCCAGAGAGGGTCCTGGGCAGAGCTGGCAAGCGAGCGGCTCTCTTCCTGCTCTGCCTCATGGCCGCAACCTGCGGAGAGGCAGAGAAGTCCACCTGCCCAGGTGAGCAGCAGGCAGGTGGACTTTGAGGAGGACAGGCAGCGTTGCCACCTTTCGGAGATGGGAAATGTAGCTTCACTAAAAGGAAAAAACTGCTTATTCACTCCAAACCTTCTTCTTCCTTTCCAGAAGCCCAGGTGGTGGAGCTGAATGGCAACGACAAGGTGATCATCCTGCGGGGGTGTCCAAGCTCCCCTGGGTTACCAGGGACCCAGGGACCCCCAGGCTTTCCTGGGGCCAAAGGTGGGTCTGCTGAGAGAGGGGGTAGCTGGCTCAGGAACGTGACCCCTCCCGAAGGGAGCCACCTGTCCTGGGAAGCCACCTGTGCGGCAGGGCTCTAGACCTGGCCAAAGGAAGCCCTTCCTTTCTCCCGGCAGTGGAAATTCTCCCTCGCCAAGTGGGCTCAGCTGCCCCCCCCCCTCTGGAAGAAGGCCTGGAAGGTGACTTTGCTTTCTCCTGACAGGTGAAAGGGGCTTGCAGGGAATCCCTGGGGAAATTGGACCCCCTGGGCCAAAAGGTAAGGGGGCAACCAGGGGGATTCTGACTCCAGGGCTACAGCTGTATGTGTGTTTGTGTGTGTGTGTGTTTGTGTGTTTCGCAGCAGGAGGAGGGGCAGGGAGGTTTGGGGAATAGAGCTCCAAAGAAGGGGCAGTAAAATGGGGGGTGGGTGGGGGTTTGGACTGCCTCAGCCAGAAGGTCAACTCCACCTCAGACCCTCCCCCATCAGCTGGCCACCTGTGTGGGCTGCAAAGTGGGCAGGCATGGTGGGGGGGTCTGCCTGGGGGAGGCAGGAGGGGGAGGTTGAGCCTGGAGGACTCAGAGGAATCTTCTCCTTTCACTCAGGAGAAAAGGGGGAGGCAGGGAAGCCCGGAGAGAAAGGTAAGAGTTTCTTCTGCTTCTGGGGGGGTCCCTTTTTTTCCACCCCGGTGTCAACACACACACACACACACACAAACACACACAAATTGTGTTTGTGCAAATCACGAATGATGCCATTTGGTTTTGCAATAGTTCAGCTTCAACCAATTAAGAGACATTTCTCAAATGGAAGGGACCCCACCCTGAAACGGCTGGAGGCCCTGAGTGAGCAGCTCGTGGGAAGGGGCTCTGGGGGTTGGGCAGAGAGGGTGCCAGCTGTTTCCTCCCCCCCCCCGGCAGAAGGACACCTTTTTCTGGGGTTCTGCTCAGTTCCTTCCTCAGCTGCATGGCCCCAGTGATGCCGTTTGACCCCCAGAAAGAGGGGGAATTCTGCCTTTCTCTTTCTCTTTGCCTTCCAGGGGATAAAGGCGACACAGGAGCAATTGGTAAGAAACGTGGCCCCTCCCAGAAAAGCCAAAATACGGAATAACATAGTTGGAAGGGACCCTAGAGGTCTTCTAGTCCAACCTTCTGCTCAAGCAAAAGACCCCCCTCCATATCATTCCAGACAAATAGCTGTCCACCCTCTTCTTAAAACGGAGCACCCACAACTTCTGGAGGCTCCAGGGTTCAGCCTCAGCCCCCCTCACTTCAAGTCAGCATGGCAGGATCCCCCCCCCCGGGCCTTGCCTTCCACACGGGGTGGGGTGGAGTGTTGGGGTAGGAATCGACTTTTCTTTGCTTCCTTCTTTTTCTGCAGATGAGGAGGGGCTGGATGCTCTCCAGTGTAAGCGAGGTGAGCGGGGGCTGCGTCCTAGCCCTTCCTTTCCTTGGCCCCCCCTCCCCAAATATCTGGGAAAGCCAATGATGTGGCAAAGTCCTTACAGCATCTGCACTTCTGATGAGGGACACCCTTGGCTTCAAAAAGGGAAACATAAAAAATGGGGTTTCCCAAAAACAATTTTTTAATTGAAAATTAAACACTGCAACCCCTTGGACATCTTGACCGGTTGAATGCTGACCAGCCGTTGCCTCTCAGTCAGCCCCCCAGGAATCGGGGGGGTGGGCGTTGGGCCAAGCCATTGCGGAAAGGAGCGCCCCCCTCTCCTGCCTCTCTTTCTGCCCAGGTGCCCGAAGCTGCAAGGAGCTCTTGGCCCAGGGGGTGGTCCTGAGCGGCTGGTACACCGTCTACCCCCAGGACTGCCGGCCCCTGCGGGTGCTGTGCGACATGCACACCGACGGAGGCGGATGGATCGTGAGTGCGGCCCACGGCAGACCCACTCAGGACGGGAGCTTTCTGCTCGCCCGCCTCTTGCCAGGAGTGGGAGGAAGCAGGAACTGAATCTTTCTCCGGGGGGCAGAATGGGGGTCGGAGGGACCCTGGGAGGGGGATGGTTCTGGGGACCCCTCAACATTTGGGGAGGGAGGGGTGCAGGGAGAGAAAGCCTGTGGTTTTGGGGCCTGCCCCATGGGAAGCTTAAGGGCCTGGTTGTCCCCCCGCAGGTCTTCCAAAGGCGGTCGGATGGCTCGGTGGATTTTCTCCGGGACTGGGCCGACTACAAGAAGGGATTTGGGAGCGAGCTGACCGAATTCTGGCTGGGGAACGACCACCTTCACCTCTTGACCTCTCTGGGTGAGGGGCTTCTCCCTCGTGGCCCTCCTGCTGCCAGAGGAGAGGGGCATGGGACCCTTGCTGGGCAGAGCTGCTGCCTGACCCTTCTCACCGGGTGTGGGTCTCGGTGTCTGAGCAGTGCACTATGTGTATCACACACAAGTGTGAGTTTCTACAGGTGTGCACTCAATTCCTCAATTCCTTCCTAGGAGAGAACGAATTGCGTATTGATTTCATGGATTTCGAAAATAAAATTTCCTTCGCCAAATACGGATCCTTCCGGGTGGCAGCAGAATCCGACTGGTATCGGCTGACTCTGGGAAACTTCACAGGGGGCTCCGCAGGTGAGTTCCCAAAAAAATCCATCTCCATGAGCCTCTCTGGACTGAACAGTGCCAGTCCGGCCAAGGACCTCCCTCCCCGGCTGGCTGATGCCCTGGAGATGCCCTGGGTTGGCCTTCCTGGCACCCACACACCCTTCTTCCCCCCAGGCGACTCTCTCTCCAACCACAACAACATGCCCTTCTCCACCCGAGAGAGGAAGCCGGACACTCTAAAGTTCAACTGCGCTGAGATGTACAAAGGGGCCTGGTGGTACAATGAATGCCACTACTCCAACCTCAACGGGAAATACTGGCTGGGACAACACGACTCTTACGCGGACGGCATCAACTGGAGGACAGGGAAAGGCTACAAGTACTCCTACAAGCGCACAGAAATGAAAATCAGGACGGTGGCTTAGGGGGCTCCTTCAGCAGATGGGGGTTTCTTCTGAGGGGTTCCAAAGGGCATCTAGTCCATCCCCTCTGCTTTTGATTTGCTACCTTGACACAGAGCTTGCATTTTAGAAAATGTCCGTGATTAAATGATCTTTAAACAGCTACTCTGAAGGGCCTTTGCAGAGTTTGGGGGCCTTTGTCCCCCTTCATCTTTGCGGGAGTTGAGCAGCCAATCTATCCAAAATTAATAAATAAAATTAATAAATAATTTTGCAACCCAGCCAGAGGTCTCTGAGTGTCCTTTATTCCAAGGGCATAAAATCTGCCAGCCTTTGCCAGCACCTTGACACTCAACGCAGGCCTTGTTCACACATTGCACAGAATCCGAAGTGGGTGCTTTGCTTTCCCTAAGCAGCCTTCGGAGTCCTGCCTGGCGGATATTTGCAAAGTGGCTGCAGCCTTTGAACAGCTTCAACACCCCTCCCCATTGCTCACCTTTGGGCTACCTTTGAGGGGGGGGTGTCTGGAAGTCCCACAAGTCAGCACAGTTCTTCAGCTGCCTCCGGGTAATTGCATAGGTGGGTAAGGCAGCCAGAGCTGCAGGAGCCCAAGAAGACAAAAGTCCCACTGAAATCCTTCCTTCCCAATCCAAGGGGTCGTCTGATCAGAGTTGGAGTTGGGAACCCAAAAGGGGAAATCTCATCCCTGACGGGACACCCCCTCCCCCTCCCCCCACCCCGCTGGCTCAGGGGCCTCAATCTGACGGGCCTCCCGGGGACTTTGCTAGATTAAGCGAAGGCAAAAGAAGTTTAGCCCACCCCAAGGGACGGTTTACCTCTGGGATTCGGGGGGGGGGGGAGCGCACCCTAGAAATACCAACCCAGAGAGAAGAGCGCGCTCCAGGGGAGGGGAAGAGGCTTCCTGAGAACAGCAAAGGCCACTCCGGTACCTGCATGGACACAAGCAGAGGCTCAGGCCAGCGCCTTCCTTCAAGGCAGCACGGATTAGCCTCTCCCCCCCCCTCTTCTCCGTTTATCCAGGCGCAGCCCAAGGACCCCCGGGCAGGGTGGGGGGCTTACCCATGGCGAGCACGGCCAGTCCCTTCAGGCGCACGAATGCCTGGCACAAGGCGCACTCCTGCAGCGCGGAAGAGACGGCCCGGGTCAGAGTCGCTCCCCAGCCGGGGTCCAGCGGCGACCCCCCTCGCTCGCCTTGTGCCCCCCCCGCGCCCCCCCCTTGCTCCGCGCCCGGCGGCCGCTGCCTGCCTCCCGCCCGTCCATTGGCGCCCAGGCGAGACGCAGCTGGCCGAGCCACCGACTCACCGGGCTGGCTGCCGTGGCGGGCGGCATGGCCTCTTCCCTTGGCGGGCGCCGGGCGGCCAGAGCTCCCTCTGCAGGGCCGGCGGAGGCGCCCGGAGTAGCCGCTTTGGAGATCGGCCGGCAGGCGCCGCTGCCTCGCCGGTCTAGCGGGAGCCTGGCGCGGCGATCGGAAGCGGCCGGCCGGGGCGCACGGAGGGCAGGGGCCGCCGGATCCGGGCTCTTCCGCCGGGAGCGATGGCTCCGCCGGGGCCGCTGCGCGTGGTGAGCCACGGAGGGCGGCGGTTCCTCTGCTTCTGCGGGGACGGAGGCGCCTCTCCGCGGCTGCAGTAAGTTCGGAACGGCGCTTTGGCGCCTGGAGCCCCTTGCGCTCGGATCCGCCCTCGCCAACCTCTTCCTGGGGCCCCCGAGCGTCTGCAGAGGGCTGGAAACACCCCCGGCCCCCCCTCGAAAATGCCCGCCACCCATCCCCAGAAGCCCCCCCCACCCTTCTGCCACTTGACTGTCGGATCTGGAGGCTGGCAGAGAAGAGTCCGGCCTGGGACCTCCCGCCCGCCTGTTTCCCTCCGCCGGGCTCCTGCCGGCGAGGAGCCCCTTTGGCCAGCCGTCTCCCTCGCTTCCTTCCCTGCCCGCAGGCTGACCGACGCTTGCGAGTTCTGGAGCTGCCGCCTCCCTTCGGAGGAGCTGAGCGGACAGGTGCGGAGGGTCCCCTGTGCTTCTCCCTGGGTCGGGGGTCCTTTGCGCGCCCTGGGGCTGACTGCTTTCCCCTTCGCCCAGGAGGAGCCCGACTCTCCCGCCGGCAGCCTCTCCAGACTGCGGTGAGTGGGCCGCTGGCCATGGTTCTGCTTCCCAGGACGGATCCCGGCCGCTTTCCCCTTCCCGCCTGGCTACTTCAGCAGCGGGTGGCTCCCATTAGAGCCCACTGGCGGGAAGAAAGCGGAGGGGGAAATGCCAGGCCTGGCGGAGAGGTGGCGCCCTTGGTTTTCATGCAGGGATCGGAAGCGAATTCCCTTCCGCGGCCTCTGCAATGCCCTCCCAGCTCTGCCTCCTGGCACCTCCTGGGCACAGCCAGTCACGCCTCCACTCTTTGCAGGGAAATCCTGCAGGGCCAGACGCCCATCCTCACCCTCGGTGACGGCAAGGCCACCCTGCAGGTCCAGGACGGTGGGCAGAGCGTGACCTTCGACCTGGACAAAGCCTCGCTCCCGGAGGCCAGGAGGCAGCTGCAGGACCTCACCTTCGGCCTGGTGGAGCAGCTGCAGACGCTGGAGAAACGCCTGGAAGGTGCAGCCGGGTTCCTGGAGAGGGCCTGGGCGGATTGGCAGCTTTCCCGTCGGGAAGCAAAGCCCCCCAAACCATGGCACTTAAAAACCCCCGAAGGAGCTGCAGCCATCAAGGCAGAAAGAGTGGGCTTTTTCCTAGGGAAAGGGGCAGGGAGAAGTGCAGGGCTAGTGGCCGTAAAAAGGGTGGGGGGACGGCAGAGAACGGGCATGGCCTCGCGGGGTTTCTGGGTGACTGAAGCTCCTGTTACATTCTGTAGAAATTGCTTCCCAGGGCAGTTTAAGCACAAGCACGTCTGAAGGAACATTTTGCCCAAATGAAACGTGGTCCAGGAGCTTCGACCAAAGGAAAAGGCCCCTTTTGGCCTGGAGCGTTTCCGGGTTGAGGGGGCGCCAGGGCCTGACTCCTTTCCCTCTTCCTCCTCCTCCCCCAGAGAGCACAGCTGCTGCCAACTCCGTGGCCCTCAGGAGCCCCGAAAAGATCTCACCAAGCCAGAGTCTCTTGGGAGCAGGTAAGAGGCGGCATCCAGTCGGGAAGGTGCGCTTCCGCCCCTCCCAATTAAACCAGTCCGGAAGAGAGAGACGAAAGCTGACACAACCTGCACCCAGCCTCTCCCTTCCAAAAGATCTGGCTTCCCAGGCCAGAAAAACCAGATTGTAGAAACCCAGTTACACTAATGTCTGAATGGTCCAAGGGGAAAGGTGATTTTCTCCGGGAGAAATGTTCCCTGGGTCTGTGCCAATGTTGGGCTCCACCCGTCATCTCCCTCTTTGGATGCTCCAAACTGCTGGAAAAGTAGCAAATCCCCCCGAATAGCCCCCCAAGTCTGGGTTATGCGAGGAAGATGTCACTGCAATTTCTCTCCCCCCCAGACTTCAGTCCGCGGAAACCCAGAGGAGGGGCTGGTCCGAGCAAACGGCGCCTGCCTGGGGAGTCCCTCATTAACCCTGGATTCAGAAGGTAAGCCCTTGGGCTGCATGGGCCCCTTTGCTCGGATGGCGCTGAGCCATCATGCATCTCTGGGAGCCTCTCCAGCGAGGGGCACATTTTCCTTCCATGGTCCATGCCAATTCTGGGAACCTGACTGGCTCTGTCGGGGGCACCTCACAGCTCTGTGTCATTGGGGTCCTCAGCTCTGCCTTCGGAGCTCGTCCCTGTTTCTTGCGGAGCTGAGATTGGGCTTTTGAGCAGTTTTGGTCAGGCAGATGATGTGATGGGAGAGGCTTCTCTCACTAGTTCCTCCTTCCAGATGTTGGACTTGAATTCCCATCGCTCCCAACTAGTAGAGGAAGAGCGGTGTGCAAATCCAGCATCTCTCAGCAGCCCCCAGCAGCTTCCTTCTCCCTGCCAGTCAGCGCCCACTCTTTCTGGGGATGGCAGTGCTGAGCTCCCTGCCAGGGAAGGGGCAGAATGAGGGAGGGGAGGGGAGGGGAGGGGCGTTTGAAGGTGTGAAGGATGCTCATACGGGCTTCCCTTTCGCTCTAGCAAGAAGACCCCGACGGGGGTAGACTTCGAAGACGCCTGAACCGTTTTCCAAATCAAATGGGAAAGAACTACTTCATCATGGATATTTTAAAAATTATTTAAGCCTTAAAACTATAGCAAGTATATTTTTATATGTATTATATAGAAAGAAGGTGACAATAAATGCTTTGATTTTACTCACTTTCTGGTTTGTTCTTTCTGGGCCAAATTCTTTGGAGTTGGGGAGGGGGACAGAGGTCTAAACTAGTGGGAGTAAATTCTGCTGTGGGGGGGAGTTTGGACAACAGGAGGCGAATATTCCAATTCTAACCAATTCTGCAGGGGAAGAAGTCTGTCTAGAGCACAAAAATTGACAGCTTCTAAAGTCTCTATTGATATATTAGCGTCTATTTAATTTGGGGGAAAGACATTTAAAGCATTGGACATTTGGGGGAGGGGGTATTGCACTTCAAAAGAGCCATGGGTGAAGAGAGAATGTGGAAATGCAGACATGCTCTGACACGCACACACACAGAGCCCCCAGCCCCACTTCAAGGCCTTCAGGCCATCTTTGCAGGTGTGAAGGGAGCTGACTGTCCTCCCTCAAATCTTCCGGGCTGAATCTGGTCAAGAGGAAGAGAGGGCAGCCCTCCAGAGAAGAAAGGCAGGCTTGCTAGCCAGGGACCACCACAGCACATTGGCCCTGCCAGTACTGCCCAAGGGCAGGGCCAGGGCCTGACCCCATTGCCTAGCACCCACCGCCTTGGCGGGAGAGGAAGATGGCGATGCCGGACCCGCCTAAAGACCGTGCCCACGGGGGTCCCACAGGTCTGGGACTGCCCTGCTTTCTTCCACTATGAGTGACTCTGAGAGAGAAGGAAGAGGAGCCAGGGGGCTGCCAGCCAGAGCTAGCCAGACCCCGATTTTAGCCGGGGGGGGCTATTAGGGCTGCCTGACCACGCCGTGGTAGGCCTGGATGATCTCCTGGGGGTTTGGACAGGTGTACTGGAACTCCTTGGTCTCGGAAGAGGACTCCAGGTAGCGCCCGATGCCCCGCAGCTCTCTGGGGATGCCCGCCTGGCGGTAGTGCTGGCACACGACCTGCAGGAGAAGGGAGGGAAGCCAAAGTCAGCGCCTCCTGGAGCAGAGGGTGGCAGTGCCAGCCGTCCCTTTATTCCGCTGACTTTGTTTTCAAGATGAACCCAAACTGGAAGGTTGAGATTCCCGGGATACCAAATTTTGTTTGTGCTGCGTTTTGGGATAATTATGGCTCAGTGGAGGGTGGGGTGGAGGAGAGGCCGCCCTTCCTTGAATACGTTAGGTGCTCCCGGAGGACTTGCGGCGGGGAATTCGGCCCCAGGACATGCCCGGCAGGAAAGGGTGCCCAGAGCAGCCGGTGGGACCCACTGAGGAGGAGAGGAAGGGGGCTCTGCCTCCCTCAGGATCTTCTCACATTGACGATGTTGAGTTTGGGGAGCAGGTTGCAGTCGGCCAGGGTCATCTGGTCCCCATCCAGGAACCGCCGGCGGGAGATGACCAGCTGGGGGTCTCGCACCCGCTCGTAGTCCAGAGGAATGTTCAAGTATTGGTCCAGCTTACGGAAGGCTTTGAGGAGGGCGTGGAGCAGAGCTGTGGGAAAAACACCCGAGGAGTTAGCCTCTGGGGCAGACGGCAGCAGAGGAATGCGCAGATAGACTGCCTCTAAGGTGGGGGCTTGATCCTGCTACTCAGCAATTTCTTCAGCAGCCAAAGATTCAGCCGGCCTTGTTTCCAAGCCCAGCCAAAGCTCAAGATGGTTTTGCTCTGGTCTTTGAGATGCTCAGAGGTGTCTCTTCGCTTGACCACTTGCTTACATCCTTTTTAGGGGCCGCCCCCTCGCTCCATCGGCTGCCACTCAACTCACTGACCAAGGGAAGATTTTCCTCCTGTTTAGTCTGTGCCCGGCCTATCTCCCCTGCAGGGAAGGGACTTTGTCTCTTCTTGTACTGCCCTCCCCCACTTTGTCCCCCAGGGCAAGTTTAAAGAAAGGTAGCTGGGCCTCCTCCACGCTGCTCTCCTGACCTCAAATGGAGCCTCAGTGGCTCAGCACAGCCTTTCTCTGAATCCCGCAAAGGACTGGACTCAACTAAGGGCCTTGGCACACGCTAGCTAGGGAGGATGGGGGTTGTAGTCCAGAGCCCCTTCCCTCTCACTTTCGTCCTGAGCTGGTATCGGGTTCTTGATGTAGGCAGAGAACCTGTGGAAGATGTCATTCCCGGCTAAGATGGACTCCTTGTACATGGGCGCCAGGGTGGGGAACCTGTGGGGTAAGACAGAGGAATGCTGACTGCTGCGGCTCCTTGCCTCAGTCTCCCCATCTGCACAATGGGCAGAATCCTGCCTTGCCTCTGAAAAGAGAGAAAGGAGAGCCGGCAGGATGCTCTTGCTTCTCTTCTCTCTTGGACTCCCCTCCACAAAGGATGGGGACCCCCACCACTTACTCAGGGGGGGTCAGGGTCTCCTCCAGAAACTCTTCGATCTTGATGGTGTCTGTTTTGGGCTCCCCGTCGTAGAGCAGGACGGGCAGCTGGGCTCCCGGGGCGAAATCTTTCAGGACATCCAGGGACCTGTGAGGGAGGGGGGAGCAAAAAGGGGGCTGAGCCTGGGAAATGGAGGGTCCCCCCCCTTTCTGTATCCCCACAAGGGACATTCCCGGGAGCCAGGAACACCAGAGCCCTTTTTCAGATGCAGCTCCCCAACAGCCCCCAAACCCAGACACCCTCCCCCCACCGGACTCCAGAGCAGCTTTTCCAACCCCATGACCCCCAGGTGGGTGAGGCAACAATCCCCATCACCTGCCAGGGGATTTGGGGGGGGGGGTTAGATCAAAGGGGAACTTCCAGAGGCAGGTTCAGCATTGCCAACTGTCAGCAGGCAAGACGTCGGCCCTTCCTTTGGCCCTTACCGTTTGGTGTCCACCGTGGTCAGCGTGAAGGGCACTCCCTTAAGCAGCAGGACCATGAAAAGGCGCTGGCAGAAGGGGCAGTGCCCTATGGTCTCTCCATCAGTGCTGGCCTAAACAGGGCAGGGAGGGGAGTCAAGAGACGTTCCGGAAAGGCATTCTGGCAGGAGAAATGAGCTCCTGGGGACCCCAACATGCCACCTTTCCTTACACAGCATCCACCGAATGTATGGCACTACAAATCCCATCCTCCCAGCCAGGACTGTGCCAGTGAAGTAGCTTAGCAGCAGAAACACGCCTTTAAGCCTTTCTCTCTGCTGTCAAAACTCCCCGGAATTTCAGTCCAGTTTCAACGCTTGTCAATTCCTTCCTCGTAGGCAAGTTATATTTGGGTCAGTGCAGGCGTTTATGGGATGGGAAGATGGTTCAGCCGCCGTTTAATTGAGCCTCGCCAGCACCAAAGCCTCGCAGCCCCTTCCTGACCTGCCTTTTGGAGGGAACATGGGCGCTGGGTATGCGCTCTCACGCCCGTCCAACCAGCTCCCTTGCGCTCAGCGGAGGACCAGGGAGCCCCCCACCCCTACCCCCACCCCCGTCCCGGCTCTCAGCTGTGATCAGATTGTTCCCCGGCCAAATCCAAAACCGAGGCAGTGTTTCAGGTTGGCCAAGAGAGGCTCCCTCTGCCAGGATGGGTGGGTGCCTCAGGGCAGGGATTTGGCAGTTTCATTTTACGAAATGGATTTGAGCAAAGTCTTTCTCCAAACACAGCTGCACGCAAAAAGATCCCTTCAGCTCCAAGTGGGGGAAATAGAACCGTTGCAGCCACGCATTTGTGGAAAGAGAAGGTGCGCTCAGGACTTCCCAGCCCCTCCCTGGAAGATGCACACCCCCCCCCAGGACCCCACTGGAGGGCTCACAAGTCCCCTCCGGCCAGATGTTGAGGGCAAAGCCTGGCTTGGAACCCAGAGGAACTGCCTCCCAGCTGGAAAGGAAGCAGAGGCTAGGAGCAAGGGAGGGCCCCGTCCAGACACAAACCCCCCCCCAAGGCCAGAGGCTGGAGGGGGGTCAGGAGAGGCCCTTCAGCCTAGGGGCTCTCCAGCAACTTGCTTAGCCTCCAATTGGTGACTTTGGCCATGCCAGCCGAGGTCCCTTCTGGAGCATCCCAGCGGCAGAGGGAAGGAAGAGTCTTACCTTGACAAACAACTGGAGCTTTGAACCCTCCGCCATCCTCTCTCGTCCTCAGAAGGGAAAGCTGTCCAGAAGCTGCTCGGATCTGCGTTATAAATTCGACACACCCTCCTGTGAGCTTCACCAGCCACATTCTTTCTTCCTCGCCTCCCAACGCCCTGTTTCCGCAGCCACCCAATCCCGGGCACTCCCTGGTTCCTTGGGTGGCAGCGGCAGAAGGGCAGAGTCCGAGCTGGGGGTCCCTGGGCAGCCAGAGAGAGTTTGGGCAGCTCCGGGAAAGCCCCCCCCCCACATCACGAGACATCACAGGCCCTTCGCTGAGGTCCTATGGGTTAAAGCTGGGGGGGGGGGAGGCAATGTGGACAATGGCAAAGCCAGCACTGGCGTTACAAGGGAGGAAGAGTCCATCCTGCCTAATTGGTTTGGTAGATATTGAAGCGGCAGGAAGGCTGAGTTTTGCAAAGGGAAATGAAAAAAAAGGGGAAGAGATTTTTGCCGCTACCATATTGATTACAAAGGAACATATAGACCTTTCCCATCCCTCTCAGGCGGGGTTGAATTTTATCTTTTTTTCTAGGAGCCCCAGATTTACAGCGAGATCCCCGGGGGGACCCAGGCTGGGCTCAGGGCAACCGAGGAAGCCTTGTGAAAGGCTGGCTTGGATCATTGGGTGGAGAGCAGCCGGGAGCCCCTCTCTCAACCCCCCCTGCAGGGGCGAAGCTCCCCCTTGGCCTGGCAACACCCTCCCAGGGACATCTCTTAATCCCATCCCTTGGAAAGCCCAGGCCTGGGGCAGCCGGGACAAGGAGTGTCTTCTTCTGAAAACAGCCTAGCTCCCTCGCCCAGCCAGAAAGTGTGAGAGCCACACTCCCGGGAATATAAAAATAGCGATCGCGTTTTGCACAGGAGGACAATCCCCCTGGTCTTTGAAAGCCTGCCGTGAGATTAAGGAGCTGTTCCCAGCGTGGGCGTAATTAAACCCTTGGCCGGATGGCGCTGTTGAAAATGCCAGCCTGCCACGCCCAGGACCGAGAGACGGGGTTCGAAACAGTCCCCCCTCCCCCCGCCTGTCTTGATTAGGGGGAAATGACTTAAGAAACAGAACACAGGTGAATGAAAAGTGTGGATATTCTAAGATGATGAAAATATTCACCAACAAAATGCTAACGTGGGATGAACCAAGACTCCCCACTTCACCGGAGCGATGATGGTGTCGCTCTTAAAGCCACTCACAACTTGCCCAGCAGCTCCTGCCCAGACAACACTCAAACCGGTCGCAGCCTGGCACCCCCTTCAAGGACGGTTTTTGGGGTCCTGCTCAGCCTTGCAAAGCAAATCCCAGCTCCCCCACAAAAGTCTCTGCCAAACAACATGCCGTTATTATCACTTTTTTATTAAAACAATAAATTTATTATTTTTCACATTGGCTTTTCTGGTTCTAGCAACGTACAGGCTCCTTGCAAAGAGAGCAAGCTGCTCCAGGGGGGCTCAGCACTCCCAGCCAGGGCTCGGGGCAGAGAAAAGGGCCAGAGGGGCCAAGAAGACCCCGGCCAAGGGGGCCCCGGCTCGCCAGAGAGTCCTCCAAGCCGGCTTCTCTTTGCAGGTGGCCTCCCTTTGCACCGGATGTCCAGGGCCCATTTCCAGCCCCATCCTGGGGGACCCAGAAAGAGGACCAGCAAAGCCCCACAGCTGTTGTGGGGAGAGAGAGCCCAGCACAGTCCCAATCAGTTTCACACACTCTCATTCACACCCCCTCCCCAGCGCTCCAATAAATTAAAAACATTGTGCTTGCTAAGCCGAAAATAAACCGATGCAATCTGTCTAAAACCATCCTCTTCCTCAAAATACAATTTACACTCGTTCTGTGCTAAGAAGCCGTCTCGCTGCCACCGAGTTGAGAAGGAAGCCATCCTCGCTTTGGCCCCAAAGATGTCTCCTCTGGATCTTCCAGCACCCCCTCCTCTTCATTTGGGGGAGCCCCTGCTGGCCTTTGGCTTCTCTGGAGGTCAGTGCAAACAGGACAGCCAAGGGGCGGGGGGTTGCCCTTCCCCACCAGGAAAGGACGGGCTGCACCATGGATCAGGTTTCTGCAGCCCCACCTTGCATTTCAGACTACAGCTCCCATCGTCCCAAGCCACCTGCTGGGGCATCAGGAGTTGGAGTCACACACATCTGGGGCAATTCCAGAAGCTGCTGGAGAGGCCCCTCCCGCTTCTCCAGCAGTGACTCGTTGTGTAATGGGGCCTCCATGCCTGAGAGCTCTTGAAAGACCCTCGCGATCCCACTGGATGCTTCCGATTAATGCCATGCCAAGTTAGAACACAAGCAGAGGAGTGGAAAGCTCCGGCCCCACAGCCAAAGGGGAGTGGGGAGCCTCCTGGGAGGCCTCTGGGAGCCTTTCAGAGGGTTACTTGATGCTTTAAAAAGGAGATTCGGAAGCAAAAAGCTCCAAGCCTGGTTAGAGGAAACGGATGCTCCTTGGGCTGCTTTTGGGTTGGGGGCGGGGAGCTGGCTTCCTTCTGAGCAGGATGCCCAGATGCCCAGCCCTTCCCAAGCCTTCATGCAGCTGGCAGGGGGCTCTGGTCCCTGGGCTGAGAGAGGGGGGCAAAGAGGAGGGAGGTACGCCCTGACGCAATCCAGAGACTTGTTCAGGAGGATCCGCTCCCCTCGGCTTTCCTGCTTCCCTTTGGCCGGAAAGGCTGAGGGTGCCCAGTCGTCCACCCCAGCACAGCCAGCCGTCCTCCACAGTCAGATCTGGCTCAGCCTGGCAGAAGAGGCAGTGTGGCACAGCAGAGTGCAGTCTCTCCGAGGAAGAATGCCCAAAACTGTGGGGTTCCAGCGGGGTGCGGAGGCAGCTGCTCCTCTGTGTAAAAGCCCCACCCCAAGTCTTCTCACGCAGCCGGACTGTGCCGTGTCCAGTCCTTGGCCATCTGCAAAATGGCACAAGGCCAGTTCCATCCTGGAGGTCACACGGGTCAAAAGCTCGGGCAATGCCTCCTCTCGCCGCCTCCAGGACATCCCGCAGCCACCAAGCGGGAAGGGGCGAGTGGTTGCCCAGCCAAAGGTGGGGGCTGTGTCCCCTCCGTTTTCAGCAGAGGGTGTCCGTGTTGAAGGAGAGCTGAGCCTGGGGGTGGGAGGAGGGGGAGAAGAAAAGAGTGAAGGTAACGAAGGCTGTCCCCCCCCCCAGGCCTCTTTGCCCCCCACATGGCCAGCTCCCTGCTCCCGCGGCACATCTTCTGCCTGACCAGGCAGGGGCTCCCCGGCTCACCCTCTCCTCCTCAAAGCTGATCAGCCCCTCGTCGTCCGTTTCCAGGTCCTCAGGCTCCTCCCCCACCATGGTGCGCAGCTCCGTCGGGGCCCCACGGGGCCGCAGGAGGCTCAGGAGGCGCTGCAGAGGGGACTCTATGGGGCAGGACAGGAGGCTCTCCTGCTGCTCCAGGTTGTCGCTCTGCTTCTTGGCAAAATTCACAAACACCTACAAAGGAAGCTGCAACTCAGGCTGGAGCCCAGGACTCGCCTCCCACGGCCGGGGATTAGGGTGGTGGGGACAGAAAAGGGAAATCTGGGGCCTTCCAAGATGGACGGGCCTTCCCATTATCCTCAGCCACCCAAGGATGCCAGTGCAGCGAGCACAGAGCTGGCCGGCATCCACTCGTCGGACAGAAGAGGGTGGCTAAAGGGAAAGCGGGGACCCCGGTGCCCCCTCACATTGTCCAGCGTGGTCTGGCTGACGGAGTAGTCCTCAATGCCCAGGACATCCACCACTTGCTCCATCTTGCTGAAGACCTGGGCCAGCGAGATGTGCTCCGACTTCAGCTGGTACTGGACCTTGGTGTGGTGCCTCTCCTGGGGGAGGGGGGAGGAAAAGGCAGGGAAGGTCAGGGCCTCCTCCTCCTCCTTCTCCAAGGTGAACCCCCTCTCCCCTCCCCCCCGCCCCCCGACAGTGGCCCAAACCTTGAGGACGGCCTCCGGGAAGTTCCGGCTGAAGAACTGAGCCACTTCCTTCACGTTCAGGCTGGACTTGGTCCTGACGGTGATCATGTAGCCATCCCCAAACCTGTCCAGAACAAAGGGAGGGGGGAAAGAGGGGGCGCCTGCAAGAGCCAGTCTCCTGGCCGGATGGCTCCAGTAGGGAAGTGAAAACTACCGCCTAGGATGGGGCAGCTGAGAGGGCCCTGCCTCCCTCCAAAGGGGCCAGAAGAGGATTTCCTCCAAGACTGGGGCACTCGGGGGCCTGCTTCGCATCTGGGCGTTGCCCCCAGGCCAGGACTGAGAGCTTCCCCAGGTTTGGCCGGTGGAAGAAGCCGCTGCGAGGGGCCCATGCTGTGCCCACCCGGCGCCCTGGGCTCACCGGTTCTTCAGGTGCTGGATGCTGCCCAGGCACTTGAGGCGCCCGTTCACCATGATGGCCAGCCGCGTGCAGAGGGCCTCACACTCCTCCATGCTGGGAGAAGACAAGCACAGCTGAAAGGAAGGGAGCCCCCTCCCCAAACGGCAGCGGGGGGGGGGGAACAGCTCGCCCATTGCTCTTGGTCGCCCTGCAGCCGCTGCCCCCTTACTCATCCACATCCACGGAGCTCCCCAATCCAGCCGACCCTTTTCCCTGGCACCTCAGGAACCCGGGTGTCTCTCTCTGTGCCCAGCCTACCTGTGCGAGGTCAGAACCACGGAGCGGCCCGTCTTGATGATGTCCAAGATGAGGTTCCAGAGGAAGCGCCGAGCCTTCGGGTCCATGCCCGTGGTGGGCTCATCCTGTTGCAGTGGAGGGGACCAGGGGGCAGGATTAGGCCCAGCGGGGAGGTTCCCAAGGCCTGGGTGGCATCAGAGCACCAGAGCAGAAGAGCAAAGCGTCCCCCGCAACCCTCCAGCCGGGTCTCTTCCCCACCTTCGCTCCTCACCAGGAAAATGAAGGCGGGGTAGCCTATCAGCGCAATGGCAGTGGACAGTTTCCTCTTGTTGCCGCCGCTGAAGGTGCTGGCGGGCTTGTTGGCGCATTTAGCCAGCTCCAGTTTGCTCAGCGCCCACTTGACCACCTGGGTTGTGAAGGAAGAGGGGTCTCACACCCACAAAGAACAGCAGCCATGGTGGGGCCGCTGAAGGCCCCCCTCGCCCAGCCTCAGCCCCCGCAGAGGGGCTTGCCCTTGGCCCTTTCTGCCTTGTGGGGTGAGTCCCACCGAGTCCACACGGAAGCAGCAGCAGCAGCTGCCTTCTCCTTTTCAGGAAAACCCGGGAGACGGGGGCGTGCCTGTCCTTCTGCCTCTGCCTCACCCTCTCCTCATCCTTCCACGGGATGCCACGCAGCCGTGTGTACAGCTCAAGGTGCTCCTGGGCCGTCAGCTCGTCGAAAAGGGCGTCGAACTGCGGACAGTAGCCCAGGCTCTGCTGGACCTGCAGAAGCTCCTTCAGGATGCTGTGGAAACCGAGAGCTGGGCTGAGCACAAGGCGAGGGGCTCATCGCTGCCCAGGAGGCCCCCGGAGCCCCTGCAGAAAGGCCGGCTGGGGGGGAAAGGGGGTTCAGCAGCCCCATTCAAAGCGACAGCGATGAAAAATGAAGCAGAGAACAAATGGATGTGTGTGGGGGGGGGGGAATATAAGCATATAAGATCAGCACAGGATTCCAACAGCTAGCAGGAAGACACAGCCTTTTTTTTTTGGGTGGTGCTTTCCTGCAATGAGTAGATCAGAACAACACTGCCTGCCCATGGAGGCTCCATAGACCTATGGATTCACACTTCCTGTTTCTCGCTCTGGGTGCAAATGACCCCATTTTCAGTCTGGGATAGCAAATTCCCAGGACATTCCAGGGGAAAAGAAGGGAATTAAAAAAAAAAAAATCAGCTTCCCAGGGAGCCCTGCAACAAGTGGGCCCCTGAGGGACCCTCCAGCCCCCACCTCCGCGTGCCAGGCGCACCTGTGCCCGTTAATGAAGGCCTCGCCGTTGGTGGTGGTCTCGTCCCCCGTCAGCATCTTGAAGGTGGTGGTTTTCCCTGCCCCGTTGACGCCCAGCAAGCCGAAACACTCCCCCGGCCGGACACCCATACACAGCCGGTCCACGGCCAGAATGCGCCCAATCCTGCGCGATTTGTACACCTGGTGCCCGGGGAGGGCAGGAAAAAAGCCACCTCAGCCTCCGTGAGCAAAGAGCTTCTCCTCAGCCTCGGGGCATTCCCACCTGTGCAGGAGGCTGCCCCCATCTCCCGCAACCCTCTCTGCCCCCAAATCTCAGCTGCTTCAGGATTCAAACCTCGCTCCCTTTGAGCCCCCTGCTCCAGCCAAACCTGCCTCGGATGGACCCCTCCCCCCCCCCACACACACACATACCTTGGTGAGATTCTCAAGCTTGAGCATGTCATTGTCGGCGTCCCCACGCAGAACTCGCTGCCGCTCGGTGGCCACATCCACATCGTCTTCAATGGGTTTCGTGGAGACGGGAAATCGCCTGGGGAGGATGGTGCAAAGCAGCTTTTTTTTCCAACGGGAGACTTAGCCCAGTGTCATTGTGTCCCTCTTTCCCTCCCAGGCACGGATTTCCAGGACTGCAATTCCCACCCAGCCAGACGGGAAGGAAAATTCCCGCTCCCCAGAAATCTCCCTCCTGGGCACACCTACTGGCACACTCACTGTGGTTTTCGGAGAAAGTTGTACTGGCACATGATGGTGATAAAGAAGCCGACAAAGCCTTCCACCGTCATGGCGACTAAAGCCCTGGTCACGATGTCCCACTCAAAGGGAGACTTAATCTTGTCAAATTGCCCTACAGGAACAGAGGCACAAATGGGGCTGAGAGGGCCAAAACCTCCCCCGGGTGGGGGCTTCCTTGGTGGTGGGGTGTGTGTGTGGGGGGGGCAAGGAATTCATCTGAGGCCTTTCCGGGGTCACCAGAGGCTGGTTTCCTCCTTCCCAGAGCTATTTTTCTAAAGAAATTCTTTTAACAAACATTTTCCTGCTGAATGGAAGAGCCGCAGAGGTGAGAAAGTCCTCTCCTCTGGGATCCCCCAGGCAATCTAAGCCGAGCCGTCACTAAGCAAGGCAGGGTTAAGAAACCGCTCTGCGCATCTTCAAAAGCTTGCAACATTATAGGGATAAAATCGTGGGACGGAGAACGGGGAGGAGAAATCCCGAGGCTGAAACAAAGGGCAGATTTACTGCCGCTTTGGATAGTGTGAGATGGCAGCGTAAAAGCTGAATAACCAGATAAAAAAAACTCTTTACCGATCTTTGCGTAGTATTCGTTGATGTACTCATTGTAAGCCATCTCCATGAGTCCGTGGCCCAGGTTGTAGTTGGGGAAGATCAAGAAGCAGCTTTTTAAGTAGCTGTTTACCACCTTCAGGTCCTGCGGAGAAATAGGCACTAAGGAAGGAAGGGCTGCAGCAGGCACGTCAGATCAGCCCCCCCACCCCCTCCCCGGCTCCAGGCCCCAGATTTGGGGGCTGCACTGCCTCTGTGTGTGGTACAAGAGGCCTTTCCACCACGTTGGTCCAGGGGTCAGCTGAAGGCAGGGACTATCAGGGGAAGGATTCTGCCAATCACTTGCTGATTTTTTTAAAATCCTTATTTTAGCTTCCTGCTCTGCCGACACCCACCTTGTCGTGCTCAAAAAGCTGCAGGAGGAAAGTGGCCACGGTGGCCGTGATGCCGATGAAGAGGTTGATGACGATGAGGAAGACGTAGGCCGAGCTGGGTACCTCGAACCAGAAGGAGGCTGGGTACATGATGGGCGTCATGGACCACCTGGGGGAAGGGCACGACAGGCTCCAGATGGAAGGCCCACAAGCCCTCAAAAGCCATGGGGAACCTGCCTAAGAATTTCCCGCCCAGCTCCTTCCCTCTGGAAGTTCAGAGGTAGACTGCCTCTAAAAGTGGAGGTTCCATCCCTAACCTTACAGGGCAGACCCATGCTCCACGGGGCTCTCTTTTGCCCAAAGCAGCATATCATGGAGAGGAAACTGAGCATGCCTCAGGCTGAGGCCAGGCAGGGGAGGCCGCCCCCCCCTCACCAGGGCCCCGATGGCTCCTCTCCCAGCTGCCACTCACCCATAGAGCAGGAAGAGGGCGACCACCGCGGGGAAGTTGGTGGGAGAGGTGTAAGCCGGCAGGTCGAAGACGAAGAGAATAATGATGCAGCAAGTGGCTGGCACCAGGTAGTTGAGCTGGAGAGGAGGGGGTGAAGGAGGCTCATCATGGCGTCCCCTGCCCCCACAGCCACCCCCCTCCACTCCCCTAATGGCTTGGGGGTCCCAGCCAGCCCCCACCCCACAGCCTACCATGTCCCAGACGTAGTTGGCCAGCCAGTAGATGACGGGGTCGCAGCCACTGACGAACTGGAGGTGCTTGGCTTTGGTGGACTTCTCGGCCACCAGAAAGACGACGAAACTGGCCGGCACGAAGGACATGGCCACGATAATGAAGATGGCGATGACCACGTCGGTGCCTTGCAGGCTGAGGGGAGGAGGAGAGGTTGGCCAGCTTGTAAACGTTCCTCTGCTTCCCCACCCCCTTTGCAGAACCCGGCCCTGTTTGCCCCAAAGCTTGCACAACGCCCCTGCGAGGTTGGGATGGTTCCCCCCACCCGAGCTCTGTGAATGCCCTGGGCCTGCTACAAGAGAGGCCCTTGCTTGCCAGAGGGAGGAGTGGGATACGAGGGAAACTTGACCCCCCTGCTACCCTGAGTCATAAAAACATACTGCAGAAATAAACCAACGAGCAGCGTCTGTGGAGAAGCAAGGGATTAAGAGGGGAAGGGAGGGAAAGGAGACCTACAGGTAATCCAGAGAAAGGCTGGCGCTGGTCTTGTTCATGGGATGGTTGGTCAGAGTGATGCCTGGGGGGCAGAGAGAGAGTCTGGCATGAGTGCCTGAGAAGGCTTTCTCTGCCAGGCCCACCAATCTCCTCCACCTCCAGATTCCCTCCTAGCCACATGGCCGCCTCCTCCTCCTCCTCCTCCTCCTCCTCCTCCTCCTCCTCCTCCTCCTCCTCCTCCTCCTCCTCCTCCTCCTCCTCCTCCTCTGTGGCTGCACAGCCTCTCCACACCACCTGGTCGAGTGCTGCCGCTGCCCCAATTCTTCCCAGCATCCTTTCCACCCTTCCTGCTCACCATAGGCTGCGCGGTTGCCTCTGCTGCTGGGCAGGTTGGCACGGAGGATGGCATTGTTGAGGGCATTGAGGTAGGTGGGCATGCTGTGGTATCCTTTGTTGTTGTAGTACACCTAGGAAGGCAGCGTAGGGAGGGGAGCATTGGCCCAGGCTGCTCTCCTGCGGACAGGGGGCTTGAAGAGGGCAGCGGGCACAGAGGACCCTGAGAGGGAACGGCCCCTGGTAGCTGGGACAGGAACTCCCATTCAAGCCCATCCGGCTGGTGCTGCCCACCATAGATTGGCAGAGCTATAACTGAGCCCCTACCTGGGCAGTGCTGCGGACAGCAATTTTCCGGAGCATCGGGGGCGCGTTGTCCCCAAAAGAGGCCGGGATGGATCTCTGGATGTTGCCGAAGGTTACCGCTCCATACCTGGGACAGGAAAGCAGCCGCCACATTCACTAACAGGCACTTGCTAGAGGTCCTCCTGGGGGGGAGGGGGATGCCCCCAACCCCACCATGCACGCCCACGCACACACCTGTGCAGCCGAAAGCGGTCCGATGTGTAGAGCAGATACTCGGAGACGTTGCGCCCCGTGATGTCCACCAGTATGTCCCCCGTCACCACCTTCATCTGGGGAGGGTGCCCCCCTACCCCGCTGGGGCAGGAGAAGCCAGTGCCCTGCATGGAGCAGGTGCACCTGATGGGTTCGTGGACGATGCTGGGCTGGGCCGGGGTGGAGGTGACCATCTCTGGCAGGGAGGAAAACCGAGAGCGGTTTCACCCGCCAAGGGAGCCCAGCACTGCGGAGGAGCCGCGCAGAAAAGGAGGGAAGGGAGCCAGCCTTTCCGTCGAGGGGCTCCCAGTCTCTCCCAGAGCCCGTCCTGGGCGCCCCTCCCAGCCAACCAGAGGCGCCACGGAAGAGCCGTTTTCAGAGCCTGCCTCTCGTCTCCAGCCCTCTCGATGGCCACCTTACCTTTAACCGTGGGCGGGAAAGTGGTGAAGTTCCAGGCCCGCAGCAAGTCCTCGTCCAGAGAGAAGGGGTAGTCAGAGGGGGCCGGGGACGGAGGGGGCGGCACGAAGTTGGAGAGGGGCAGGCCCTGGGTGAAGGAGTCCAGGCACATGGCGTCAAAGTACTTGGCCGCCAACATCTTGGACTCGTTGCTGTTGAGGTTCAGGGACTGGACCTGCTGGTCCAGCGTGCTGTTGAAGGCCGACTTGAGCACACAGGTGGCCCCGATGCCGGAGGGCAGGTAGAAGGTGCTCACCAGCTGCTGGGCACTGGCGTCTGGCGATGGCTGGCTAATAGGAGGAGGAAGAGGAGAACTTTCCCAGCCCAAGGACTCCAGCCTTCCAGTCCCAGAGTGTGTGAAGGACAAAAGCAGACATTTGTTCCAACCATCACCAAGGCAGATTGTACCCCATCCGTCTCAGAGCAGGCCCTGAAATGGGCAAGGGTCTCCTTGCTATGCCCCCTCCCCAATCTTATAGGTCTCAGACCCTCTTGGACCCTCCTGGGAAAGGCCCTGGGGGGTGGGGAGGGGGGGAAGAGTGCAAAGGGGAGGGGCAATCTCTTACTGGTTGCCACGTTCCTCATTGGCGTAGGGGATGAAGTTGCCTCTGGGCTGGGTGTAATTGTGGTACTGGGAAGGCGAAAGGATGAGGGGAGGCAGGTCACCTGGAAAGCAAGAGGGGGCTGTAATAACCAGCCACGGAAGGACACCCCCATTTCGGCGGCAGAAAAGGGGGGGCAGGAAGAGGGTTGACATCGCCCCACCCCCCTCCGTGGCTCCATTGCTCGCTCAAAGCAAAAATGCCCAACGAGGTTTAAAAATGTCCCTCTACCGATCAGCCTTCCCAATCCATCCCCTCCGGATGGCCAGCCTTGGACCCACTGGGCAAGGACGGGGGGGGGGAAGGGGGCTCCTGTCACCTTACCTATTTCCGGGACAGAGAGGGCCACCGTCATGGCGACACAGACGAAGAAGGCGGGCAGCAGGATCTGGGAGAAGATGCCCTTGCTGTTGCGCTTGGCACAGTGGAAACGCTTGACCAGCAGCCCGTGGAACTGGCGCAGCTTCAGCCAGGAGCCCTCCAGTTTGAAGCTGCCTTGTCCGGCCAGGAACGCCTCTTCCAGGTCAGCCTCTGGCTCTGCAGGAAGAGGAGACGCGATGGATGCAAGGAGGGAAAGGGTCCCTGCCTCAGTTTCCCTTTCCTCCTCCTCCCAAATGCCCTTCCACCCTCAACCCGTTGCACCCCCACGTCTTCTGCCGTGAAAAGGGCATCCGTTGGGAAGCTTCAAAGCAGAACTCAAAGGTTTTTGGGAACCAGGGGGGGCCCTCCCCTCCCCTGCGCCCCTCAGACTTTTCCCCCGCTACAAACCTTGCAGGCTGCCATTATCGGGGTCTTGTGGGTTGTCAAACAAGGAGGAGTAATCTCCGTAGAACTTCGAATAAGCCCCACCGTCCTCGCCCCGCACGGAGCCGGCCGAGGAGGAGGAGGAGGAGGAGGAATGCAAGGATGCCTGGGACTGGGCCAAGTCTGAGCAGTTCAGGAGGTTCCCCAGATCCACTTCGGGCTTGGTGGGCCTTGCCGGCCCTGGGAGCGGGTGGCCGTTGGCCTGGGGCTTGGGGCCAAGGCGGGGACTGGGCTGCGGGGAAGCCTCTTTCTTGGACTCCTTGATATCTGCAAGGGTGGGCAGAGGTGAGAATGGCTGCCGAGGGCCGCAGGAGACCCCCAGGCGAGGGAGGCCTGACCCCCTGCAGCGTACCCGCATCGCTGTTCTCGAGCGACTGGTCCTCTTCGGAGACCTTTAGGAAGACCTCTTCGAGGGTGGTGTCCATCAGGCCAAAGCTGGTGAGGTCCAGCGCTTCCAAACTGTGCTCCAGGTGCTGCAGAAGGGAGCAGGGGGACGTTAGGGGAAGTCCCACTGCAGCATCTCCACTTCGGGGGGGGGGGGGGGTTGGGCTCCAAGTGGGCCTTGCAACCCTCTTCTCTGGAATCTCTCTGTGGCCCAGTCAAGCAACGATGCTTCCAGGGTGGACCAAAGGAATTCCCTTGTTCCACTCCTGTAGGAGCCTGCAGATTCGTGGCTTTGAATCAGCTTTTCCCAATTCCAGGAGGAGGAGATCAGAGGAGATCAACCCCGAGCTTCCAGGCTCAGGGGTAGTCTTCCTCTGCAACTACAAGGGGACTCTGTTATTGGCTCAGTCTGTGCCAACGACGTCATCCTCCGTAGTTTCTTCAGGGGCTCCTCAAATGTGAGATGTGAATTGCTTACAAATCCCCTGGAGGCAGAACAGGGTCATTTTAGGTTGGCAAGGACCCTCCCCCCTTCAAGAGGACTAGCTTCTTGAGAAGGGAGACCCAGAGATCACCATCCGGTTGCTTTAAAGCACCTTTTATGTGTTTCCACCCCCCTCCACCCCCCAGGAAAGGAAGAAGCCCTGGAGTCAAAACCCAACGTAGCCCTCCCTCCCTCGCCTTGCCCTCCCTCCGCCCGCCTGTGAAACCCCTGCGCCCACCTGGAAGAGCCGTTCGAAGCAGCCCTTCTTGGCGGCCTCGCTGGGCAGGATGTAGGAGAGCTCCGTGTTGGTGTTGGAGATGAGGAGGCAGGAGGCCACGTGCTTCTTGATGAACTGGCTGACTCGCTCCTCGGAGCAGGGGCTGGTGGCGGAGGGGCAGGGCGGGCTGCGGGGGAGCCCCGTCTCTGGGGGGGGGAGGGAGGGGAGAGTTAGCCAGGCCAAAGGAAAAGAGGATGGAGGGGAGGGTCGCTCAGAATTTGAAGCATTACCCCCCATAATAGCTGCAGAATTGGGTGATTTCCAAAGAAACCAGCTGGGCCAAAGTCTTTCAGAAAAGAAGCAGAGAGAAAAGGAAAGAGACGGGGCTGCAAAGGGCCTGACGGTGACTTGAACCTCCCTGGTCCGAGGAAGTCTACCTAAAGCACGAAAGGCCAAGGACGCAAGAGGACCGAGGCTCAAAGCCTGTCCTGGACACAGGAGGGCCGGAGGGGCCACTGACCGCTGTTGGTCCGGGTGTCCGACTGCTTCTTCACCACCGTCAGCTTGTAGCCGTCCCCATAGGTGCTTTTCAGGAAGAGGGGCGACCCACAGCACTTCAGCTTCCCATGGGAGATGATGGCGATGCGATCGCCCAGCAGGTCCGCTTCGTCCATGTGGTGGGTGGACAGGAGGATGGTCCTTCCTGGGGGGCAGAAAAAGGGGAGGTGGGACACGTGGGGGTTGGAAGGACCCCGGAGGGCACCTCACAAAGCACCCACCAAGGTGAGAGAGGACCAGGGACCTGCTAGGTGCCACCACTGCACCCCCCAAAAAAGGGGCCGGCGACCCACCTTGCTTGTACTTGAGGATGAGGTCCCAGATGGCTCGGCGGGCATAAGGGTCCACGCCGGCTGTGGGCTCGTCCAGGATGACGGCCCGTGAGCCCCCCACGAAGGCAATGGCCACCGAGAGCTTCCTCTTCATCCCTCCGGACAGCATCTGCACCAGGAAGTGGCACTTGTGGGTCAACTCCAGGTCCTCGATCATCCTGTGGGGAAAAAAGCAAAGTGGGGCTCACTTTGGGAGCCCCTCTGGGGAAGACTCGCCCGGCCTGTTCCGGATCTGCTGGAGGAGAGGAATCTCGATCTGAGCCTAAAGCTCCCCCTGCCCGAGAGGCTGGAGAGACCAGGAGGAAAGGGTTAGGGTTAGCCCGCTCCTGCTGGCTGGGGAGCATGGGAGCTGGGATCCAAGAGTGCCGGGGGAGGGTCGGGGGACACCCACTTGGCCATCTCCTTGCAGATCTCCTCCTTGGCCATGCCCTTCAGCTGCGAGTAGAACCAGAGGTGCTCCTCCACCGTCAGCTTGTCAAAGAGGACGTTGTGCTGCGGGCACATGCCCAGGTTCTTCCGGATCTGGTCCATCTCCGTCCGGATGTCGTGGCCGTAAATGGTGGCCGAGCCGGAGGTCGGAGGGAAAAGGCCGGTCAAGATGGACCTGTGGGAGAGGAAGCGGCACAGGGATGGGGTTAGACGGAGCCCCCCCCACTCCTTGCCCCTCCCACACCCTGCCAGGGAGCACCTACAACACTCACATGGTGGTTGTCTTGCCAGCGCCGTTGTGGCCCAGAAAGGAGACCACCTGGTTCTCGTAGAGGTTGAGGCTCAGCTTGTCCAGAGCCAGCTTTTGGTCGGTCTTGTAGATCTTGGTTAGTTTGTCCACGCAGACCACCAGGGGCAGGTGGGTGGGCTCCTCCTCGATGCCCCGGCTCTCCTCTGCAGTGGTCAACAAAGAGCAGAGAACACGGGGGGGGAGGGGGGAGGGGATCTGTCTGTGAGGTGTCGAAGGAAAAAGCACGGCCTTTCCGGACTTCTCTGGCCAGGTGTGCCAGTGCGAGTCTTCAAAGGTCATGCAAAGAGGGAGCCCTTCCCGCGATGCCCCACCATCCCCTTACCCATCCTCCTGTTCTCCATGGCACAGGCTTGGTCTTCCTCTGTGACACTCAGATGGGTCCTCTTTGACCAGGGCCATGACCAGTCCCAGGCCTCGGTGCGCCCGTTTCCCAGCCAGTAGGACTTCTGCAGTGGAAAGTACCAAGGCCGAGGGAGCCCGTACATCCCTGGGGGAGAAGCAGCGGTTGGCATAGCAGGAACCCTCCCTGGAGGGTCTCAGCCCAGGGTGGTGGCGGCTGCAGTGAGCAAGACCCCCGAGCTCCCCCAAACCCATACCTGGGTGCACGGCTTCGATATACCACGTCAGCACCCCATAGACCACAGTGTCAATGATCAGCATCATCATGGAAAGCAGGAGGTTGAAGTCATCCCCTTCCACGGGGGACTGGCTAAAGGTGTGCCACTGGATGCCCACGCCAGACACTTCGTAGAGGGCAAAGTATTTTGAGCCCAGGCCAAAGGCCGTGGTGGACATCAGGGACTGGGGAGAAATGGAGAGGGACGGGGGTGAAAAACTCCTCAAGGGGCTGAGAAACATACGGGAGTGCCTTGGTCATGCCCCTGCTGTGCCAGGCCGATGCCCAACCGAGAACAGCCCAGGCCCCCCATCCCCCCAGCTGGAAGAGGAGTCGTTGCGCCACAGGGACAGATCTTCCCAAGGCTTCTGCTGCCACCCCGAGTGCCAGGGACCCCAACTGCGTCTCTCCTGGGGGACTCACGGCAATGCACTTCTCGAAGGCGGTGATCTTGTCGTGGGCCACCTCCTCCCGGATGGCCACATACATGTAAGGGACGTAGCTGAGGAAGTAGATGATTCCACCGCAGGCCGAGGCCACCTTGGCCTTCGAATACAGCACGGACACCAGGAAGCTGCAGGGAAAGAGGGGGAGAGGTCGGTGACAGGCCGCAGTTCTGTGGATGGGGGAAAATGGGCTTAGCTAAGCAGGCTTCCCAAGCCCATCATCCTCAGCCGGGGACTACATTGAGGAAGAAGGTTGAGGGCATCTCCACAGGAGGCAAGGGAACACATCTCCTACTTTTGCAAAGCAGCACAATGTAGACTAGAGGAGGAACCCCCGCACCCCCCGACGTGAGGGCCAAGGTTCAACCAGGCCACCTTCCCTCCTCACCAGAACATGATGGTGGCCACGGCGTAGACGGCCAGGAAGAGCCAGATGATGAGGACGTCGCTGTGCATGAGGACCTTCCCGTACTTGAGAATGGCGGTCAGGGCAGTGACCGAGATGGACAGCTGGACGAAGCCTGTGATGAACCACGCCACCCAGTGGACGGCATTATTCAGCCCCATCATCTTCATCACCTGCAACGCATCAGCCCCGGGGTAAGTGCCTCTCGGCAGTTTTTAGGCCCCAAATCTCTCATAAATTGCTCCGGTTCTGAAATTCTGAGTCTCCGGTGCTCGCAGGGATGGGAATCCAGCGGTCTTTCCAAGGCAAAATTGCTGTGGACAGGAGAGCTTCTCGCGAGGGCCTCTCTCTGCCTGCCCGCCTGGACGGAATCTCTCCCTGCAGCTGGCACCTCTGCCAACTCTCCTCTCCCTTGGCAGGGACGCAGCCACCCACCCGAAGGCAGGCTGGCTGGCTCTCTGCCCTGGCACTTCATCATGATCTCATTAAGCAGGGTGGCCGAGGGACACGGCCACGCCAGCAGCAATGGGAAGGGAAGGCCCTCCTGGCACAGAGGCAAGGAAAGAGCTCTGCAGGGAAGCGCCACAGAAGGGAGGACGCCGGCTTGGGAAGTGGCACGGCTGAAAAGATGGAGACGGGACAGCTGGAGGGTCCCCCTCTGTGAGCACTTCCAGGAGGTGGTTTCGCCCCCCTCAGCCCTTCCCAGCACCCATTTCATCACCCTGCCACCTGCATCCAGAGAGGCCTACAGGGCCCTGGTGGGAGCCTCCCATTCTGGGTGAGGGTGTGACTTTCCCCTGATCGCCCCCCAATTCTGAAACAGCCACCCCATTTCCTCTCAGGTCCCAGCTGCAGCACCCAGCTCAGCCCTGACTTTTCAGCAAAGCCTCCCTTGGACTGTTTCCCCGCTCTCCTCCTTCCTTTCCTGCCCCTGAATACCTCCCTGGCCTTGGGAAGCAGCTGTCGCCTTCCGCCCCTCCCATCCCACCTCCTTCAGATGATGCTCCTTCTCCGCAACGATGTGCTGGATCATCATGGCCACCGAGTAGACCCAGGAGATGACCATGCACAGCGGCATCATGTGCTCAATCACGAAGAGGAAGCTGGAGGAGGGGGAAAAGGGAGCCTCATCCACAGCCCAGGAACCCCCCTGCCATCCCAGGAGGCGAGGGCCGAGTGAGTCGGGGGCCAGGCAGGCGGCAGCTCCAGAGCACAGTCCTTCTCCTTGGCCTCCGGCCTTCCAGAGAAGAGCTGTTCTCCCAGGGAGCACCACCTCCCAAGGCAGAGAAGGGGACTCACTCATCACGGGTGTAACAGGGGTAGGGAAACATCTGCACGTAATTGCCAGGCTCCACCACATCGCGGCCGACAAAGGTGTTGACAATGGCACGCTCCATCATGTCTTTGGAAAGAGAGAAGCAGCACTTAAGTTGATGCCGATGGTTCTCAGGGCATCGATTCCTGCAGTTGTGAAGGTCAGCACTGGGGCACCCAAACCGGCCTCCAGAGGTGACTGGCCTTTTCAGCGCACAGATAATAAAACGAAGGGTCTGGAAGGGCTACTGAAGGGTGCGCTTAATTAACCTACAGTCAAAGGGGACAGCTTCCACAGACATTGGGACAGGAAAAGGGAGCATCTAATTCAGGCTCTGAAAAAGCCAGCTGGGCTCACCTTGGATCCAGACAAAGCCATAAAGGAAGTAGAAACGCCCCCCGTTATTTGGACCGGGTCTCCAGTACGCCCGCCGGATCTCATTGGTCTTTTCCGTGAAGCTGGAATTTTGGCGGATCTTGTACATGACGTGAGGAGGGAGGCTGCCATCCTTGTTGGTTTGGAAGATCACACCTTTGGGAGAAAAGGAGAAATAGTCCACAAGAGAGGCAAAAAAAAGTGCCAGCACACTTCTGGCTCAGTCCCAAAGTAGGTCAGGTGCTGACCTGGGATGTTGCATTCAACCAACAGATCATCTACTCTAAAATAATCGGTGGCCTCTGAAGTAAATGTACCCATCAGTCCATATTCCTGTCTCTCTAGCCTTATACCCAGAAAAAGCTCCGAGGTACATCGTTGTGCAGCCAGGAAGTCAACACACCAGTGTTTCCCAACCTTGTCCTCTTTAAGACACGTGCACTTCAATTCCCAGAATTCCCAGCCAGCAGGCTCATCCTCCCAGAATTCTGGGAGTTGACACCTACACATCCTATACTTGACAAGGTTGACAAACTGCAATATATGGGATGAATCACTTTGGAGCTGTCCAGAGTGCTGAAGCCCCTGCACCACCATTCCTCCTCCACCAGGAAAAGACATCCCGGGATAATGGGAGTTGTAGTCCAAAACATTAGAAGCCTCCCTCTTAGAAACTCTTTCCCGGGCCAAAATCAAAAAGTGGCTAGAGAAAATAACACAACCACTGATAAATGCAAAACCTGAGATGTTCCTACTAGGGATATTCATGGAAAAATTTACGAAGGAAGTAAAATATTTAATATTACATATTTTAACTGCCGCTCGTATATATGCCCAGAATTGGAAGAAAGAAAATGTACCATCTGAAGACGAGTTAATAAAAAAAATCTTGGAATGTGCCGAGATGGACAAACTGACAAAAGAACTTAAAAGAAAAAGAGGATACAGAATACTATAGGACTTGGCACAAGTGGTATAAGTGGTTGGAGGGAAGGAAAAATGAAGAAGAAAATTAGGGGGGAAAGATAGAAATGTTAAAAAAGACAGAAAGGATATGTTAAAGTATAAAAAGTAGGAAATAGATATGAATGAGAGAAATATATTATATATATAGTAATTAAAATGTTGGGGACAAGTAGTAAATCGGAATAATACAAAGAGAAAGAAGGGGAAATTGTGAATAACAAAGAAGATCACCATGCAATAGGTGTAAAGAGAGTGCGTTTACAAATGTTGTATGTCTTGTATTGTTATATTGTGTTATAAAATAATAATACAAAGAAACTCTTCCCCCTTGGCTACGCTGAGGGCCAGTCCTGCCTAGAAGCCCCAGTGGTCCAGCTGGTGGCTCTGCCACTCGGGCGGAAGAGCTGCGAGGGAGGGCGATGAGGGGAAGGCAAAGTTTGCCCGTACTGGCAAAGACGGTGACGTTGTCGTGGTAGGCTTGGTTCAGGGTGTAGTTCACGATGCTCTCTTCATCTGGAAAGCCCTTGAAGATGTCCACGCTGACCTGAGGGAAAGGGGAAGCCTTTGAGGTGCAAGGGAGGCGCTTTGACACCCCAAAATTAAGTTTCCCCTCAGCCAGTGGAGAGACAGCGTGTTGCGAGCCCCAGTCCTAGGAACCCCAAGCAGGAAACCCCCACCCTCTGGAAAGCAAAGCCCACTCAAAGACGGAGGAAAGCGGCCCCTGCCGGCCCGTGCTCAGCTTCTATGGCCTATTCTAGAAGTTTGTATTTTTAAGCCATTTGAATCTCAAATCCTTTCATGCGGTTTTAAATCATGACTTTTTACCAAACGGCACCATGCCAAAAACATATTTTAAACCTTTAACGTACTTTTAAAAAAAGTCTTGCCATGTCCTCTTCCAGGACTCCTTTCTTGACCTCCCAACCCCGAGATCTCCCCATTTTCTCTGCTCCCAGGCGGAGCCCAGCTTGACCCTTCACCTTTGGGCCTGAGAGGAGGTCCAGTGAGACCCACCTTGGACATGAACTGGATCCAGCCGCAGGCAGCGTTGTCGATCGTGTCCAGCTGCTGGAGAAGCGTGCTGGTGTTGGAGAGGGACAAGTTGCTCTCCATGAAGTTATGGAAGACGGTGCTGTCGGAGACGTTCAGGATCTCGGGGTGCCTGTGAAGATCTGCCGCCATCTGGGGGGCCCCAAAGAGAGCAGGGAGTGAGAGCGTGCAGCCCCTTCCTCTCTGGCTTCAGCTGGGCTGGGTGGAAACACCCTGTTTGCCGACCTTCTTCCCTGCTGCCCTGGGCGGGTGGGGGGCTCAAGCCAATCCCCCTCCCCCCCAATACCTGCTGGAGCCAGGCAATCCGCTGCTGCAACTTGCCCTCCTCCAGGAAGCCCCGGATCTCAGCTGAGATGTTCAGCCAGACCTGGGCGTACCGCGTCACGTTCCCGACAAAGGCGAAGGTCTCGTTGGCCTGTTGTGCAGGGGGAGAGGACGTTAAGCAGGACACCCCAAGACTCTGCAGGGGGGTATTCAAGGGGAGTCTGGGGACATTTTCCTTTGGGTGCTGAGAACTGTGCCCCGGAATAAAAAGAAAGCTCTTTGCCGCTCAGGGAAAGGCAGGGCAGTGGCTGGCATCTGGAGCACCAGATCCTTTTTGGTTTCGCTTCTTCTTGGAGTCGGCATCCAGGCAGCCTGCTGCCCCTCCGAAGGTCAACCACACAACATGCCAAGGGAGTGTGCGCTCTATTTGGGGAGAGGGCGGGAGGCACCCCTGGACGCATCGACTAAGCAAAGCCTCGAATGCGGAAGCCGCCCGTTCCTGCGCTCTGCCCACCTTCAAGATGACTTTATCCACCTCGGTGCCAACGGGCGAATACAGGATCTTGGGGTTGCTGGTCATGAGGTGCACCAGGAGGCCCAGGTTGCGCTGCTCCTTGCTGGTGAAGCCCAAAGAGCTCATGTTCCCCTGCCGGAGGGCCTCGGGTTCAATCGTCCTGAGGGGAGAGATTCTGAAGGTCAACGGCCCACGCCTGCGCTCCATCGGCCCCAAAGCAAAGCCACCCGGGGACCCTCACCGGTTGTTCCCGCAGAGGATGGGCTGCAGGCCGGCCCAGAGCTGCACGAACGCCGAGCACTGCCCTTGCGGATCCTCGGCTGGCGCCTCGCTCTCGGCCCGGCCCTCCTCGGAGCTGGAATTGGTGCCAGAGGTGAAGTTCACAGCTGAGCCAGTGCTGTTGGGGGCGATGGGGGGCACTTTGGCGGCACAGGCTCCCTTGGGGAGGAGCTTGGCCAGAGCGGAGAGGATGTCCAGGTCCTTCAGCACCTTCTCCATTTCCATCAGGTCCTCCAGCAGGGCATGGAGGCGGCTCTGGGCCACGGTGTGGTTCACCTCGTCCAGCTTCAGCTGCAGGATCAAAGATCTGGTTGCAACCCAGGAAGGTCCTTTGGGGTACAATCGCACTGGGCAGTTCATGCCCATCCCGGCCCTGCACTGGACGCTCAGGTGAGGCTCTCGGGGCAGGAGGAGGACGCCCGAGGGCTGGGGTGCCGCAGAAGAGTCTGCCCTGCCCACCTCACCTGTTCAGCCACCTTGCGACCTTCCAGCTGGTCCTTCATCTCCACGGCCAGCTGCCTGAAGTAGTCAGCCCGCAGGCTGGTGCTCCGGTTGCAGACAGAGGCACGATAGGCCCGCAGGAGAGGCTGCTGGCTCTCTGGGATGGCCAGGATGCGCCTCAGCTCGTCCTGGTTCTGGCGACACGTCAGGCTCTCCAGCACAGGGGGGGTGAAAAGGATGTTCTGGGGAGGGGGGGGGAAGCAGCTGTCGTCACTGAAGGAATAGCCAGTGCAAGCAGACCAGCCGTGATGGCAGAGCAGGGTTGTTGGGGCTGGGGGAGGCTGGTGGCTGCCCCCTCCCTGCCTTCCCTCTGAGCACCCTTCCTGAAGCCCCCTCCCCAATCCCCCAGTCAGAGAGTTGGCTTCCTCCTGGCCCCCTCACCTCCACATCCCTCACAAAGGTCTGGGGGCTGTCGGAGCCGGGGGACTCTGCCACGGGGCTGGCCAGGCCCAAAGCGTGGGAGAAGAGCCGGAGGATGGCCTTCCGCTGGGCGCCTTTGGGGGGGCGGCGCAGCGCTTGCCGGACCAGCCCATCTTCCATCATCTTCAGGTTGCCCAGGAAGCTTCTCTGGGGAGGGGAAGAGCGGAGAAGAGGACCCAGAGACCCTCCGAATCTGGCTGATGCTCCTCTGTCTCTCTGGCTTCTCTTTTACACACACCCGCCCCCTCCCTCCCTGCCTCACAATTCCCCACCTCCAAGGAAGTCTTTGAAGAGGCAGGCTGGGCTTTTGGACCACACAGGAATGATCCATTCGCCCCTCCCCCCTTCCTGAACCAGCCCATCCATCACCCCCAGCCAGGCCCTTGTCCATCCTCCCCCCTCTCCCCCCCCCCCCGCCTGCCATGACCAGCAACATGAGGCTCCAGGAAGTCTCACCTCCGGGTGATGCCGCTTGTCCACTAGGCCAAAGTTGTCGGCAAAGCCGGGAGACACACCAAAGATGAGCCGGTAGACCTATGGAAAGAACTGTCAATCTTTGACCCTGGCAACTGCCCCCCACTTCCCCCCAGTCTGGAGCCCGACTGTCCCTCCAGGTTCTGCGCCTGCAGCTGACTGCCCCCTGCCCCGCCAACCTCTCTCAGGTTGATGCTGGAGCCTGTGAGCAGCCCCACCGTCTCGTTGGACAAGGAGAGGTTCTGCATGAGGAAACGGTGAAGCTCCGTCTTGTCCTTGGCCACGGAGTCCAGGGAGAAGCCGGGGGCTGCCAAGGAAGGATAAATGGGGAGGGGGAGATTGGGCAGTGAGTGCAAGCGGGGAGAGAGCCCACCCTCAGCAGGAAGCAGCTCACCTCCTCCCCAAACGCAGCAACATTCAGCAGCTGCATCCTGGCCTGGCCCTTCCCCACAGGGAGGACCCCCAACCCACCTGCCTGGGTGGTGAAGTGGGGCTCCACGGGGCTGGGCCCGGTGCTGCTGCCAAGAGACTCCAGGTGGCGCCGGAGAGACTCCAACTCCTCTTCCGGCCCAGCATGATCCGGGTCGAACAGATTGCTCTTCTCCACCACCTCCTTCAGCCGCTCCAGCAACTGGGTCACCCTGCAGGAAAGACCCACGAGGGGGGGGGGAGGCATATATGAACGGGGGGTGGGGGGGGCACACCCTGAGAGGGGCTCTGGCTTTCTTCAGTCCTTTGCACTTGCCAGGGTTGGTGGAGAAAAGAGGCTGAAGCCTGCCCACCTTTGCTCTCCAGGAAAGCACACAAAGGAACGAAAGACACCCCCCTCAACTCAGGCTGCCCCCACTTTCCTTCCTGCTTAATGCCAAGCTTTCAGTTCAACAGGCAGCTCTTTGTGCCCCCTCCCCCAGAGGAGGGCCCCCCTCTAGCAATAAATGGCTGCAGCCAAAACTCTCCCCTTGGCCTCGGCAAGCTCCTCTCTCCAGTGGCAAACCACCTTTTTCAACAGAATACCAGAAATCGGGTCTTTGGGGTGCAGACCCACCTGGAATTGGAGTACTGCAAGAACCCAAACTCATCGCGCTGCCCGTCGGGACACAGGGACTGCATGACGGGCAAGATGCCGGCCGAGGTGAGGGGTGCTGCCGTGTAGTAGGCTAGAGAAGGAAGAGCGTGAGAAAAGAGGGGTGGGTGGAAACCTGACAGGGTGTGTAAGAAGACGCACAACCAGTTCAGAGAGCCGTGTGAAAGTCAGATCAGTTGGGGAGAGTCTCTTCCAATTAGCCAGAGGGACGGTTCCGGGGGTTAAAGGTCAGAGGTCCTTCCATCAAATTCCCCCTTTCCCCAAGCTTAAGCATGCCCTGGAGATGTGCTGGATCATATGCCCCATGACACTTGGCCAGGGGTTATGGGTACTGTAGTCCAGCACCTCAGGAGCATGGAGAAGCCGGTTCTTTGCCCACAGCCAAGCTGGCATCATGTCTGTTCCCAGGCAGAACTCCAAGCCGCTTGCAGCTCCTTACCAACTGGAATTTGGAGCCAAAACAAAACCTTCCCCAATATTACAAGGTTTAAGACCAACCCACCAAGATAAATTTGCCATAACCCAAATTACACTAAAAAAAACCCACTACAATTTTGCTTTAAAGCTATGCTAATAGTTGCCCTTGTGCAGACATTAAAAAGTTGGACTTCAAATGTCCAGTCTGAATTCCAGGATCTCCAAAAGGTACAGCTTGATCCAATCATTTCACTTCGTGAAAGGTTTACTCAAAAGAGTGATTAGTTTCTAAACAAACACGCAATCTAACTTTATTTACTCGTCTATGCTTTGGTGCCAGAGGCATTGGAGATTCTGCAAGCGCCTGAGTTGGTGACCCATCCAGAACCTCAGAAGCCAGGAAACCAGTGACCTTTGACCCCCTGGCCAAAGGCAGATGGCTTTGGCCAACCAGTTAGTCACATCCTAGAGGGCAAGTTAAAAAGACAAGAAGGATGGGCTGGGGCAGGAGCGAATTAAGCCAGGATCCAACCCTGATCAACTGCAGGAGAAAAAGCAGAATTAGGGTGGGTGGGTGGGGGATAAGCTAGATATGAATCTAGGAGGGGGCTGGATCGCAATGGTGGCAAATAACCCCCTATGGCCTTTTTTGGGAGGGGGCATTTTCAAGGCTTTAGCAATTCCCAAAGCTGCAAAGGGAGTGATGGCCTTTGGGAATGGGCCTCGGCTTCCGAATTTGCACAGGACTTTATACCCCTTTGCCAATCCCCAACAGTTACCTGCCACCATGACTGGGAGGGCTATGAATGCGAGGGGAGATGGGAAAAAGCTGGCATTAAAACAACGTTAGTCAACTAGGGGGGGGGCCAAGCAGCCCCCCCAAAGACGTGGCCTCAGCCCAAAGGAAACCAACTTACAGACTAGAGGAAACAAAGGCGCAAAAGAAGATAGAAAGAAATCAGGTCAGGGAAAAGAAAAATAAGAGTGGGGGGAAGAGAAGAAAAAAAATGTTTCAGAAACAAAAGAAAAACAAACTTCAAAGCAAAACGGGGCGGATCATGGCGATGCCTCAGATGGCAGAACGGGCAGCCTGGGCAGCTTCCCATGGGCATGGGGGAGGGTGGTACCAAAGAAAGGATGGTGGGCCAGGGGGGCATTACCTGTGGGCACCTAAAGGCTGCTCCTGATTCCAATGGGGCTTAATGAAGAGTTACGACCCTCTGCCTTTGCAGGAGCTTGGCTCCTTTTCAGATAAACCCTGATCACCAACAGAGCAGCTGCAACCCGGTGGGATTCTGGGGGTCCCAAAGCCACAACCCTTGCCAGCTGGCTTGGCTGGGGAAGCAGCTCTGGGAAGAGGCTGCCCATCGCATCTCGGTAGGAGTTTCTGCACCAGGTGAGCTAGTTTCCAGGCAGCCGCTCGGAGCTGAGGATGCTTTTTGTCTGAAGCTCAGGAAGCGGGCAGGGATATTTTGCTAACTGCAGGGCATTGCATCCCTCAGCTCTGTCTTCCTGGGGGGGCCTGGTTGCCACTGTGGACTTTGTGCCCGTGGCCATCAGGGGAGACTCACCAGATTCCTTCCGGCGGCCAGGCACTTACCTTCCTTCACCGCGATGGTGGGCTTTTTCTGCCTCAGCCCCAGCAGGATGAAGAAGAGCACCAGCGGGATGAAGATTTCGAAGGACAGCACCCACTGGAGAGGGGAGGGGAAGAGCTGGGATGAGTCAAAGGGCAGGGGGAGACCCCCAGGCAGAGCCCACCGTCCCCAAGAGCCTGGCTGGAAGGCAAACGGGGGACACAGACACCCCGCTGGCCTCTTTGGTGCCGAAGGAGCAGGCTGGTGAAGCCCCCCAAATCCGAGGAGGCTTAGGATCCCCCAAGTCGCCCTCCTCTTTGCGAGCGGGGGGGGGGTGGGGAGGAATGGATCAGGAGGCAACCTGGGAATGCCAACCAGACCTCCTGACTCACTGACCTAGATTCGAAACACAGGCGCTCCAGCTCTTCTGGTGGCAACAACCCGTGTTTGTTCTGCTCGAACGAGGCTGACTAGTGCAAACCCAGAATGTCGGGCAATTGAGCCTTCAAAGTATTGTGAAAATGGGGCGGGAGGGAGCGTTGCTGTGCAAGATCCCCACCCAGATCCTCCTACCTCGCCAGCAGCCCTTCCCACCCCGTCTGCCCACCTGGATGCCCATTTTGCTCTTCTTGGTTCACGCAGCTCCGAACATCTCCCGCCTCCCCTTCAGACCCAAGAGAAGAAGTGGCCCCCTTCTCTCCTCAGAAGGGTCCACCTGTGAAGGTGCCCCACGGCCCGTGGCCACAGTTGACCTGCTGATTCTTCCCCGGAGTCGTGGACTTAAAGAGGCCTTCCTAAAATGGGGAGCCGAGGGGGCTTCAGCACCACAGCCATGGCCTCCCTTGCCACACCTGGGCAACCGAGCCCCCGCCTGCCAGATTCCCACACACTAAGGAAGCTCCATGGAGGGTCATGCAAAAAACACCAGTGGGGGTGGACAGAAGATCTCGCTATCCTCCCTGGAGATTACTCAGAGGGGGGTTGAAATTTTCCTCTTGAAGAGTGCCCACAGAAACCTTCCTCTGCTGGGAGGGGAACTGGGAAAACTGGGGGCAGACGCATTCGGGCCTCGGATGCAGGAGCTTCTCATGCCCCAGCCAAGTCAAGCCACTGGGGACGTTTCCTCCAGGGAGGGCAGCCATCTCCCCACTGGATCCCTCCTCCTTTGTTTTCTCACAATTGTCACTTTGTCACCAGAAATACCAGGCCTGTTTTATTAGCTGGTTTCTACCAGGCAGCGCCAAGCATTTTGGCCACCGAATGGCCGTCTTGCCTTCCGCCATTAACGTTTTGGAAGGAAGAGGCAGCGCCTGGTGTTTGCTTCGGACAGGGCAAAAGGGGCTCCGGGCCATTGGCACCTGCAATGCCCCAACGGCCGGTTAGGGAGTGCTGAAGCAGACCGAAGAGGCGGAAGTCACACCTGGCACTGGACAGCCCTTTGCCCAAGCTGGCCAACGTAGAAAGGGCAGGGAAAGAGGGTGGCACTGCCCGCAGCCCACACGGCACTCAAGGCTGATGGAAAGAGCCTCGGGCTAAAACCCTGCAAGAGGGGGCTGCTTTAGAGCAGCCCAAGGCAAAATATTTATGTCATACACATTATTAGTTCCTTTTTTGTGGCTCTGGAATTAAGCAAGTCTGTATATTTCCATTTCCTTGAGCAAAATTGCAGCAGTAACTGTTGCTTCTACAGTAAAAAAACATCAACAGAAAATTTTCCTGTTAACCCGCAACAACCGAAAAGGGAAAGAAAAGACGCACAGCCCCTTGCCCAGTCTTGCCCAGTCTTTGCAGGGCCAGCTACTTGGGCAGGGAAGGTTCCCAGCTAACCCTTTATGGGAGCAGTGGGCAAGTGGATCCTATCAGGTCTTTGATCCAGTTTTCTCCCCCCCCACCCCCCCCATTCTCTTTTGGATCGTTCAATTTATTTTTCTTAAAAATAGCCTTATGAAGAAGATCCTCTTTGCTACGTTTCCATAGCAACCAAATCCGGGTTTGCATTGCAAGCAGGCACACCGTTCTGCCCCCAAGACACCACGCCGGAGTGAATCACCCCTTGACAGAAAATGGGTTCAGACCCCGCAAAGAGACTGCTGGCCCTCGCTCTCTTACACACCCACACAGCAAACCCCGGCCCACCCACCCCACCCCAAAAAATGGGAACGGAGACCAGCGATGGGAAGGGCTCTCAGAAAGAAAGCAGGGCCCTCTGTTAAAAACACAGCCGCACCAAGTGTGTGAGTGGGGGGGGGGAACTATTCCTGCACAACTGGATAACAAGGGAAAGTCTTTTTCTTCTCTTCACCCAGCAGCCTCCAGGACTTCCCTCAACACCTTATATGCGCTCTTTGCTGGCTAAAGGAGAGGCCGGTTGGCAGCTGCCTTTTCTTTTTTGCTTTTGCAATGATGAAATCGGACAAAGGTCCACCATGCAGCTCTCAGGTCTTGCTGGCTGCAGCTGCCGCCTTGGCCCTCCCAGGAATGTTTACCAGAATCACCTCTGCCCTAAAAGGAAAGGGGTGTGTGTGGCTGTTTAGCAGGAGAAGATAAGACCCACAACACAGCTTGTGATGCGATTACGCAGAGCCTGGAGGAAGCAGCTAGAGAGAGCATCTCCCTTCCAGTGAAAGTCATGGTCATTCCCTCACTGTTTCATCTGGCAAAACTAAGAGCAGTAAACGTGGGCTGAGAACTGACAGGGGAAGCGGACCAGAGAAATCCACCGACAGATTATTTCACTGATCCTGATGCTCAGGGGCAGTCTAGCTTAGTGTGCAGCTCAACTTTGACAACTTAAGGTGTGTGGACTTCAACTCCCAGAATTCCCCAAGCAGATTGCTGGGACGAATTTGGACGCTTTGGAGAATTGACTAAACTCTAGAGCAGTGTTTCTCAATCATAAGAACATCAAGATGCAGGGACTTTCTCTCCCAGAATTCCCCAGCCAGCTTGCTGCCTGGAGAACTCTGGGAGTTGAAGTCCACACACCCTAGTCACCAAGATGGAGAAACAGCAGTCTAGCAGGGAAGGGGAGGATCGGACTGGAAGCATCGGGTTTCTCCTTGGAACCAACAGCAAAATGTTCTCACGCCTTCCGCATAAAGAATTGTCACGTGGGTGCAAATTGGCTTTTAATGCTCTTTCTTGTTAGTGTTCTTGCTGGGGGTGAAATGCCACTTATCTGGCCCTGCCCACATCTCTCTTTCACTTCCAGACTGATAAATCAAAGAGTTCCAGGTAAATTATGACCTGGCTCTGATCTCCAAGGCAAGCAACGCTGGGCAGCTCCCTGGATTTCCTGCAGCTGCAGGCATGTTCTCAGGTAGAGTCAAGAAGGGGAGGCTGGCACTCACTCGCCAAACACACTGGCCCCGTGTTTCCCCCGTGGGAATCTTGCTATGCCACCAAGCGCCATCTGATCTCCCGAGGCACGGCAGGTGTGCCTTCCCTCGGAAGGAAGGAGACGTTCTGTTTGGCACTGCCAAGGAGGAAACGATTGGCCAGATGAGAAGGCCTGAAGTACCAGAACAAAAGGACAAGTTCAAAATCCACCTAGAATGGGAGTTGCCCCGTCCAAGCCTTTAATTGTGTCCAAAGCCACCGTGCCAGAGAGGAAAGCAGATTTCTTGCCTTCAGTCGTGTGAAAGCTCAGGGGCATGACCACGAGGGTCCCTGCCTAGAGACACACCCCACACACACACCCCACTTGGGGAAAGGCAGACCTTCCCTGTATCGGATCCGAAGCCGGTCTGGCTGCTTCCTCACCAGACCTGCCCTGAATGTTGTTATTTCAAAAGATTTCATCAGGGCAGAATGTTCCCTCGCAGAGTTAATTACAAACTTTCTCCAAGTATTTTCCTTTCAACTTTTAAAACACACCCTCGAACAAATCAGTTCCTGTATCTAAATATATGAATTTTGCATCAAGCAACAATTGCTCTCTCTCCCTCTCTCTCTCCTGTAGTCAAAAGGGCCCTTTGGTTTAAGTGGGATTAAATGGCAGCCTTTTTCTTGTTCGCCCCCTTCCCTCTCTTTACCTTAAAGAGAAATGGAGAAGCAGATATAAAGTGCATGGAATAACAGGGGGAGGGGAGGAAATTAACCTGCACAGCTCAAGTTATGTGCCTGGCGGAACAGCTACCCGAGGAACAGGTGGGTGGTTGCCCAGCACGACACCCAGTTGAGTGCCTAAAATTAACAAACCTGCACCTTTATTCACGGCCACCAAAAAAACAACAGCCTATTCCACTCAGGGATTTTTATATGGGCCTTTCCCCTCCCTCCATCGTCAGCACACAGTCAAAAGCCACAAGAGAGTCACCTCCGTTCTCCCTCCCCAAATTTTCATGCACAAGAGGATTAAAAGATGAGCAGAGCTGCCCACCTTGTTCCTAGCTTTAGAGCAGCTGGGTGGGTGGCTGGGTGGGAGGACGGCGGGCAAAGAAAATCCCTGCATCAAATACAGAAGATGCTCTCACAGGCTTCCCAGAAACTCGCAGCCGAGGTGGCATTGACGTCCTGGTGGACAAACCCCCCTTTGTCCAGGCGGGGAGGTCAGCTCCAGCAGGCCAGCCAAATCTCCCCATTTCAAAGGGGGAGAACAATGGAAAGGCCCACAAGGGAGTGTAGGCTTGTGTTAAAGCTGCTTTCTTCCCCCTCCAGATGTCCCTTAACAGAGTTCCAGATCTGCAAAGGTCTCTGTAAACAAACCAGCATGTACAAAAGGGCCCAGCTGGGTCGATGAGCCCCACGTGGGGCCAGGCTGCTCTGGCCACCAGACTGGCCCAGGCGAGGGACCCCAGGGGAGCAGTGCCTCATCAGGCAGGGACCCAGCCCTGAAACGGGGCAGCCTTTCTTCCCTCACGTGGATCCAAAGCAAGGAGAGCCTTTAAAGACCCTGGAGGTAAATCCAGCCCAGCAACATTGGCCATGCTCAGGAGGGGGCTGCATGTGACGCTTCTATGGGAGTGTCCCTTCTCCATTCCTCTGGCCAGAGAAGGAGAAGAACTGCAGGTTCCCTCTTTTGAGGCTGCACCAGCCCCCTGCGGAGGCTTCAACCCACCCAGCCTCATTCCCTAGAGGGGGGCAAAGAAAGGGCTTAAATGCGACCCCTCCCTTTAGAGCAGCGGGACTCAAACAGGGCCACTCTGAAGACGGGTAGACTTCCACTCCCAGAATTCTCTAGCCAGCTTTGGGGACCAGGTTCTCCCCAAACACAAACTTTGTTTGCTCTGCTCTTAGGGAAGGCAGTTTTCCGACAGGGTCGGTCTGTCTATTTTGCTATGCAACAGAGACAGGAAGCAGAACAGAAGAATTTTCTGGAAAAAGCACCAGGTTTTATCTGGCCAGAGCTAAAGGAGGAGCTCTCCGTGTGGGTCTGGCCCAGCTCAGCTCTTGGTGTCAAGATGGACCCATCCCTGCAGGTCAGCCAGCCTCCCCTGCCTGTGGGGAACTGTTTGGTCTCCCCGGGATAACAGGCAGCCCGAGAGTCCGGAGGGTCTCCCATGCGAGTCCTGGCAGGGCACAAGCGCACCGAGCTCTCCTGCGAGGGGGCCACATCCCGCCCAGGAAGCTGCAAAGGGATCCAAGGCTGCTCCGCAGCAGGAGCTTCTGCGGAATTTATGCCCCTGAAGCCGCCTTGGTGCTGCTGCAGAGGCCTTCGCCAGATCCTCCAGGGCTCCTTCATTACAATGGGCATAAATTAGGGGGAGGGGAACCGAGCCCCGGGGAGGCTCTCTTCTGCAGAGGGAAGGAGCCACGGCATCAATGAAATCACAGTTCCAAGAACGGGGCAGATCGCTGGATTATTCAGAGGGAGGTCAAAGATAAAGCGAAACCGATGCCAGAGGAAGCAGCCAAACTCCACAAGGCTATCAAACTGCCCCAAGATAACAAATGACCCACAGATGCCCCAGTGGCAAACAGCAAAATCCCAGCACGCCATCCCCACCCAGCCCTTTCCTAAGAAGGCCCCCAGCCGTGAGGCTGGCCACACGGAAACCTCACCCCTGTTTTGCGGGGCTCATCCCTGCTGAGAAGAGGCTGGAGGCTGAAGAGGGATTCAGCTCCAGCCAAAGTGGGAAAGCCAGCAGAGGGTCCTGCCGGGATGGAGGAGCAGAGAAGGGAAGGGAAGGAGACACACCAGCTTCCAAGAGAGCTAAGATACATTAGAACGTCTCTTTAATGGCCTAATCCTCACGCAGCATAGAGAGGCTCAGAAAAGCCTCCCTGGCCCTTGGAAAGGCAGAGGGGGAAATGAAAGACCCTCCAGTCCCGGGTGGCGCAAGAACGCCTCCACACCCCCTGCTTCCAGGTAGCCCCAAACTACCTGCGCACAATCGGAGCCCTGCTCCTGAGCTGGGAAGAGAAAAACGAAGCAGGTGTAGATTTCCACAGGTGGAAGAATTCCCTCCTGGATTATGGAACGTAATTCCAAGATCTGGCTGTGCCCCAAAGCAGCCACGGATGAAGCTGCCCCTTAAAAGGACTGCAGGTGATTAATTCTGCAGGGGTCACTTAACATCACGGCCTTCGTATAACTTTGGGGAGCTTCCCTGCACTTCACCCCCTAACTCTCTTGGCGAGCTCCCTGCAGGCTGCAGCCTCCGTTCCCTACCCGGAAAAGGGCAGTAGATAAAATGCCAATGTCCCTCCTTCATACCAGCCTGGTGCCTTAAAGCCTGACGATGCCTCTGCCTGACCACTCTTATACCAGTGAAGAGCAAACATGAGGGGAATTCCCACTCCTCACTACCCCTAGACCCCCGCCCCTCATAAGGAGGATAGCCCCTCCTAGAAGACAGTCAAGTCGGCACAATAAGCTACTGTGGAGTTTTCTCCACAATTAGCATTATAATTCATGCCAGCACAGGACCTGTGGCCATGAGTTCCACAGGCCAAGGAGCGTGTAGAGATCCTGAAAGGCAGATGCCAGGCAGGGCAAGCAGCTGGCAGCACAACGCAGGCTGCTTCCTTTGGTAAAGTGAGAACCAAACCTCCCCTGGTGAGTCTGGTGCTAACGAAGGATAAATGCCATGTTTATTTTTAAATAGGGGAGCAGAGATAAAATTGTGTCAACAACGAGGGGCTTCCGGTCTGGCTTCCATTGCTGCCAGACGGTCCTCTGAGACCGCCAGCCCCGTTGCCTGTAAAGAGCCGCCTTTACATCTGAAAGGCGGCTCGAAAAACTCCATTTCCTGAAGGAAATGTGAGACAGAGCAGGCGAGGGCAGGTAGAGCCCTCTGCGAAGTCCCCAGAGTTCTTTTTTTTACTCTTGGGGACGAGCAGGTTGTGGCTCCCTATTTCCGCTCGCCGCTGCTCCGGGCTTCGGGAGAACTCTGCCTTTTTGCAGAGCAAGGCGCTGGGACCGGACCAATCAACGAAATTAACAGATCATCTGAATAAGCAGGATGAAATTCGGATCGGGGATCCTAAACTGCAAGTATTCTAACCCCAAGACTGATTTTAAAGTTAAAGAAGAGTGAAAGGAGGAAAAAGGAAAGTTTAAAATGGCGACTGGCCGAGGCTTGAGAAAAACTGAAAGTGAAAGTCGTTCCGTTTGAATAGCGTTATAAAGTTACAAAGTTACAAAGTATCTAGCAAAAGTGCTGGTTAGAAGTGAAAAGAAAAAATTCTTATTTCATGTTTCTTCCTTCTTAGAGACTTGTTATTGATATTGTTTGGAGAGAAGTCTTTCTTTAAAAGGAAAAAAAATCTTTTGTGTGGCAGGATGGCGCTAAAACTGACAAAGCCAGATAACCAAGCCATGGCGGGAGGGGGGGGCTCTCCCATTTATAAATCGCATGAACAAGTTGAGAGTTTGCAGATGCAGAAGAATGGCTTCATAGACCTAAAGAAATTTTTACTGGAGGAGATGGCAAGACATGATAAGACTGTGAATCTGAATCTTGAAAATTTTAGACAGGAAATTAAAGAGTTGATTCAACAAAAGTATGATATTCTGAAGCAACATATGAAAAGTTTTATAGAAATAATTCTGAAGATGGATGAAATTATAAATTCAAAAATAGACACTAAGGAAGTTGATAAGATTTATAATTTGGATAATAAAATACAAAGAATTGAAAATGATTTAATAAGGATTCAAGAAAAAAGCTCAGAAGTAGAGTTTAAAAAAATAAAGGAAGCTGACTATAAGACTTACAATGTAGATAATATAAAACAAAGGATTGAAAATGAAACCACAATAATGCAATTCAGACTCATGGAACTTGCGGTTAGAATTAGGGGAATACAGGAAGATAAAAGACAAGATTTGAGAAAGATGTCTGCTGAAGTTCTGGCTAGGATTTTAAAGGTTAGCCCTGAAGATGTATCCTGCAAGATTGATAAGGCCTACAGAGTTAATTCTTGGGTGGCAAAGCAAAGGCAGTTGTCTAGAGATGTGGTGATTTACTTTACTGATAAAGAAATAAGAAATGATATTGTGCAAAAGTCTTTCAACTCCACTCTTGAAATGCATGGAAGGAAGATCTGGAAAGCCTGCCCAGCCTCCCTCATCATCTTTGATCAAGGTTAACTCAGCCTTCCAAGGTGGGTAAAATGAAGACCCAAACTGTTGGGGGCAACAGGATGACTCTGAAAACCGCTTAGAGGAGGCTGTAAAGCACTGCAAAGCACTATAGAAGTTTAAGCGCTTATGGCTATTGTTATTAAGGGCTGGAAAACAACACAGAAACTGCCCAGCCTGGATGGAGGCGGAGGGGCACAGAAAGGAAGACACCCACCCACCTCCTGCTCTCTAGATATGATGGACTACAACGCCCATGATTCCCAACACGTTGGCTGTCCCCCAGCGAGGGGAAGTGGAGGATACCCCATCCCTGACCTGTTGCCGGTCTCTGTCTCTCTCTAAAGAAGAGGCCTTTGCAGCCGCTTCCTGCCCTTGACCTGGAAACCGAGGGAAGAGCTGCGGGCAGGGCCAGGTGGACAGGTGGAGGCAGCCTTCGCCCAGCCTCTTGCAGCCTCCCCAAATGTGACAATCCACGGGGGGGGGGAGCGTCTTCTGAGCCCCGGGTTGGCCCTCTTTGTCTTCCAGCCCCTCCGACCAAAGCCGGGGTCCAGCCCCACAGCTTCCCTCCTGCCCTTCCAGCCAGCGGCAGAGGGTCTTCCAAGCAGATCCCCTCCCCCGCAGCCAGGCCGGGAGGGGGGCAAGCGCAGAGATTGGCCGCAGATCGGCCTCTGGGAGGGGGGAGGCTGTCTTCGGACTCCCACCCCAGCTGTTCGGGGGAGCCTTTCCTAAGCCTCCCCGATCCCCCCCCCCTGCAAAATAGCGCAAGAAAATCTCGGCCATCCCCAAGACCGCCGGCCTCTGGGAAGCCCCGCCGACCAAGGGGGGGGGAGGAGGGGGCCAAGCCCCGTCCCCTCCCTTCCCACAAATTCTTCACACACCCCCGTCCCCCCGTCCCCCCCCACTACTGACCGGGCTGCGTCGCTTCAGCGTCACGTTCTTCCATAGCAGGAGATAAAGTTGGTGCAGGAAGCCCATCGCGTCGCCCTTCCCTGGGCATCGGCTGCGGGGCGGAGGGGGGGGCGCAGTTGTAGCGTCCAAGGCCGCCCACCGCGGAGACCCCCTCGCCTTCCTCGCCGGCGGCTTCGACGGAGCAACAGCCGATCCTTTCCTCTCTGCTGCAGGCGGGCGGAGGTGGACTGGAGGCGGGCAGAGGCTCGCACACGCCCGCCCAGGAGGGAGGGAGGCAGGCAGGGAGGGCGGGGCGGCGGCGGGCCTTGGCCCAGCTCCCGCGCAGCCCCCGCCCGGCCGAGACGCTCCGCTCTTCGCTCTCCGCCGCAAAGCCTCCAACCTCGGCGGGGCCCAGCCCGGTCTCTTTAAGCGGCAGCCCACCCGGAGACCCTGCGGGGGCAGCGAGCGACGTTTCTTTCTTTCCTTCCTTCCTTCCCTCCTTCGCTTCAGCACCGGCGAGTGTCTTTTTAAAGGGCACGTTGACGGGCAGCACAGGGTGGGCGATCCCAAGGAGCTGGGGCTTATTCGACCAAGGAGGCGCAGAGGCGATCTGCAGGAGGCTGGCACAGCTCACCCCGCGGAAAGTTTCCTCCACCCTGGAAGCTTCTGGCCGCTGCCCGCCGAGCCCCAGGGCGATGCAGGACGAAAAGCCGCTCAGCCCCCAGGGCAAAATGGAGCCTCCATGTACAGGAACAGGAGACCCCCTCCGCCCACGGACGAGGGACGGGGGGGAAGATCCTATCTAGTGCCCAGGGGTTTTCGGGGGACTGCTGCTGGAATCCAGTTTGTTGCAGGGCCTTTTTCTTTTTTCCCCCCTGGAGGAAGCAAAAGGGTCTCCCGGCACATTTCCCTCCCTCGCGGAGGGGGCCGGCGGAGGAGAGGGGGGTGGGGGGGTTGGGCAGGCTGAGGCTGGCCAGATTCGCTAGGACTTCACTTCCCACAATTCCTTCTGCGCGAGCCGTGGGCTGCTGGGAAATGGAGGACGGTCCTCGCCTGTCCCCCTCCCCGGAATTAAAGGGGTCTCGGCCTCCTAAGCAACCGAGGCTTTGGCGAGGAGGCCGGCTTCAAATCCGAGGGATGTTCTCCTTTTCTAAGGCTGCCCCGGGAAGCGGCCCAGCTGCACGAAAGAGCCGCCAGAGGACTCCGTGGCTCATCGGCTCCTCCCACGGCATCCTCGCGTGGCGCCAAGTGTGCGGGGTGCATGCAACGGAAGCGGGCTCGGGGGCATAAGGAGCCGCCTGCCCGGCCTCGGCGTTGTGGTTCAGCCGTCACACACAGAGACTGAAGATGCTGAGACACCGAGAGAGCCCGGAACAGGGGCAAGAGCGCCTCCTGAAGAGAAACCTCAGAATTGCAGATTCCTATTATTATTGTTATTTTAAAAAACTGGGTGCATTAAAATAAATCCTTTGCCGAATCCACAGTGTGAGTTTCTTTCAGCCCAGAATTTGGTCTCGTTGAGATATTTAAAATTTAATAGCTGGACAGGTGAAGAGGGCTGGGCGAGGAGTAAGAAGACAGGGGAGGTAGCCAATTGGTGGAAGAGAGCCGGCCGCTGCATGGGCTCTGATTGGTTGCTGGGTGACAAGGGGGCGTTTCCTTGTTTCCCGCCTTTTTCCTCCTGTCTGGCTTCCCTCATGAGGTCCCTGCTCTGTTGAGTCACCTGAGGACGATCTTGCTTGCTTAAATTATTAAATATTCTATAAAAATTGGTTTGTGTCGGCGACTCTGACACTGAGTGCCCAGTTCCCTACCAGGCCTTTTCCTGGGGTTGTGAACCCCAAAGGAGCCCCATGGGGGGGGGATGCAGCGACTGAGACCACCTGCTGTGCTACACCTGCACTCCAAGCCCTTTGGCCCGACTACACCTCCCATTATCCCCACCCAGCTTGACAAAAGTTATCAGAATGCGAGATAAAGGCCATTTCAGGAACCAGTACAGCCCAGCTGAAGTCAGAGGTTGAGGGGGGGAAGGCAGCAGAAATTTAAGACTTTTGTGGAAACAAAACCTTGGGCTGTTGGGGGCAGCCAGAGAGTTGCCTCTGGGTGCCAGGTGTCGGGTGCCGAAGCCAGACCTGCAGCTGGCATTGAGCTGGGCCACCGCAGCTCAGTTCCCTTTTTGCTTTCATGCCCCTGATCTCCTTCCAGAGGCAAGCTAAGTGACTGCTTATGCCAGGTCTGGTGGCAGGGAGTTGCCCAGGAGAATGGCCCCCTTTTGAAGGGGAGCTCTGGGGGAGTGTTCACCCAAGGGAAAGCTGCTCCTGCAGGGAACTCAGCTGCATCCTCCCCTCCAGCAGAGTTAGAGCATGGCTCAGCCGTTGAGGCAGCTGTCCCAGATGTGGTTTGGGGCAAGAGAGAAAGAGAGAAGCTTCCCGCAATACAGCTGTCTGAGTCTGACCAAGGTGTGAAAGGCGTCAGGGGTGGCTTTCTTTTGAAAAGCAGAGGAGACCACAAGCGCCTCTTTTGCCTTCCGCCTCGGCTCGATCTTTCAAAGCAAGAGCTCTCCTCTGGGGCAGAAGCAGGGCGGCAGCGGTAAGTTCATCTATACCATTTATGGCAAGGCTGTTCATTTATGCCGTTTATAGCGGGCATTGCCAGCGGGCCCTGAGTAAAGGTGGAACAGAACGAACAGTGCTTTAGACAATTATTCGTTATTATTTAGAGTAAACATTTCCGTCTGTCTCTCTCTGTCCGGTCACAGCCTATGTTCATGCTATGTTTTCGATCAATAGTTAAATCTGTATCATTTGGACAGGAGTTTTAAATGGCCCTGATTTATGATCAATAAAATATAGGCACTAAACTTTCATGCCACTTGACTCTCAGCAACACCTGGGCAGCTCTGCACAAGTTGACAAAAGAAGGCTTATAGTGGGGGGCATATTTCTGATGAAGTATTGAAATGAAACAAAATGAAAGCCTTTTTTTAAAAAAACGAACTTCCATTGTGTTTCCTCTTTTCTCCCTCCCACTAATCATTCTGACAAAAATTCTCCTCCTACAGCTCTTTCCCACCTGCTGCTACCACCCGTCCCCAAAACAGACCTTATAAGAATAGATTTCAAATTCAATATGTTCAAATTCAGATGTTTCAGCTGAAGTAGCAACAGTTTCATTTTTAAAATTTGGAAGGGATATATATGTATACATACATCCTAATTAATATTTTAAAAATCTAAAACTTAGCTCTCTGGGCACAGACATGAGTACATTTCTCTCAATCTGATCCCTTTTGTATTTTAAAATTAAGATTAAAATTAAATTCGTTTTCACTATTTTAAGACTAACCCCATATTGCAGTTTTTAATCTGCATTTCAATAAGGATGTACTGTTCATTGCCCACCATTGACGCAAACTCGTTATTTTCTCATTTTATTTCCTGAAATACGTTTAATGAAAATAGTTTGTTTGATGTGCCAGTTAGAAGAACAGTGATTTTAGTTGCTGGAAGGATATGAAAGCTCGGCTTCTTTAAACTCAGGGCACTTTCAGAATTACTAGAAGCAGCTACATCGCCTGGTGCCCATGAACTGTCTCAAGCGAATCATCTGAGTAGTTGGAGAAAGTTAACAAAATGTACCTTTATTAGGAATAAATGAACCACAGACATTGGGCCCCTTTGAAAAGGAGGAAGAAACAGAATAATGAAATATAGATGAATGAAATGAATCCGTGCACACACAGATACACCAAATTTCATGATAGCCAAGCCAGGTTACACAATGCAATCTGCATTCAATGCTGGTTTTTTCCCTCTGACAAACCAGTTTTGACCAACTCAGTGGTACCAACTCATAAGATTACTAAAGTTTAGAAGATCCGGTCTGTATCATCTGCTTGCCTCATATTTTCTTCTTATCAACCAAGCTCATTATGAATTTCTGCCATCATTTCCTGCTTTGGTTTAATCTGTCCTTGGGGATCCACAGCTTTTGGGGTGGGGGAGGTAAAGGACCTGCAGGTATCTGAATTCAGGGATGCAGAGACACTATTTTCTTCTCACAGCCACCCGTATTTCAACCCTGGTTCTGGAGCAGCCCCCTCCCTTTGCAGCCGTGTGCCCTCCAATGTGCCCTTCAGAAAAGGGTTCTGCCCGAAAGAGGGAGAGGAGAGGAAGACCCCTCAAGGGTGGTTGTGGTCTTTATGAGCTTTATTGCTGAGATGCTTTTTATTGTTTTTCGTGTTGTGAGGCACCGAGAGCCGGTTCCTGTCGGAAGGAGTTGGTGGCATACGCAAATGTGGTGGGTTGGCATCTGTTTGCATCGGCAGCAGAGAAAAACAGATATAGAGATGTTCGGTAGATAGTTTTGTAAGACTTCAAGCAACCATCTTGAGCACCCTTGAGGAAAGTCCCAGTCCAGATGCTTTCCAGGCTCCTGGCTAAAATCTGATTCCCAATCATAGCAGCGACCCAGCTGCCCCTGACTGTCTGCTGCTCCTCGGCATTCAAACCAAACCAAGGAAGCTTTTTTAAAAGCAGCAAATCTTTCAAACTGGATTTGAATCAATTTGGCATCCCTGATGCTTGAAACGGCCCTTCCCTTCCTCTTCAATCCTTGCTCGGCAAGGGAGCCAGCCTCTGCCACTTTGGGCAGAATCCTCCGTTCCTTGCCCAGCGATTCATCTTCTTTTGCACAATCAGTGTGGCTGTTGGGGTTAGAAGGAACACCGCACGCTTCAGACATTTCTTGTCTGGCTTCAGAATCGGCTCCCTGCAACTTTGCTCGGAGACTGATATTTTAGGGTTTTTAAAGGTCCTTAAAACATTTGGTTTGGTTTTTTTTTCTCCACAGGATCTTTATGAATCTGAAAGTTTCTCTTTTCAGTGCAGGATTTGATGCCAGTTAAATTAAGGCAGAGTGTCCTAAACTGATTATTACATTGTTCAAGTTTGATCATTGTTTACCCCGCACCATGCATTTGCGTTCTTTGTACTGCATTTAGATAGAAGTGCACAGCATGCAAAAAATATGACTGTTTAAACCAAAAATAGAATGTGTAGGGAGGGGATTGCAAACGAAAACAGAAAACCTTATCAACTAAAGGAGCCAGTCTGCATAATTAGTATGACTATCTGTCAGATATCTTGTTAACAAGAGCTCTGCTCAGATACCTCTCATAAACTCCTTTTCCAGAATAGAAAACTTTAAAGCCCCCGCCCCCTCCCCACTTCACAGACAGCCTAAAGCTTTCAGGTATTGTGATTTTCTCTCTCTATTTAACTTCCAGGAAAAACTTCCCTCCAGAACAAAATCTGGCTGAGTGAGAAGTAAAAGCAATTCAGATTAAAACATCCACAAAATACCACAGTTACATCCCACTGAACATTTTAAAAAATCACTCCATTTTCTAACCCTCTCCCAAATAACGTGATATTAACTCCGCCAGTTTTTAATGTTGGTTTGGATGATAGATAATGGGAAGGTTGTAGGAAAAAGGAACTGAGGTTTTCTCCAGAGCTGGGGGGGGGTCTCTTCCTTGTTCTCCCTGCTTGGATTGTTTTCATGTCCCACAGACACCCCCCCCCCCGCTCTCTGTGTACACCAGAGCACAGAGACCATCTTCCTTTATCTCTTCTGGAGTTTTGGCTTAAGAGATCTGAGGCAGCAGAGGGGGTGGGTAGAGAGAGGTTCTGTTTGCTTGCAGCCAAATGCAAGACAGAAATACAGTCTATGAAATATTACATGCATCACAATGCTCCGTATTTTCCAAAGGCATAGCAGGCTGCACACCCCACAGTGACCTAGTTGGTGTGCAGTAACACTGAAACATCACTGCAGATGGTGGTGGCACTGCTAAAGCCAAAAGGTTTTGCAGTCTCATCCATCCCTTCCAACTTTAGCAACTCCCAAGACTCCGATCTCAGCAACTTTCTTTGCATCAGGCCAAGAGTTCATAAATTCCCGGCTTCTTCAGGTCAAAGAAGGGCCGGAACAAGAGACTTCCGAGCTGCTCCGTCCCTCCTTTAATGCAATAGGGGATATTTTGCAATCCTTTTGAGCACTCCTACCTCTTCTGCCTTTCTTTGCAGCTCTGAGAACTGTTGGGACTGAGGAAGGAAGAGGGCTGAGCAACCGCAGTTCCTCAAGCGAGCTCCTAACACAAAGCAGCAGCTGTGTTTCTGGTCACTCTCCCACCTGATGGCCCCCGTGGCAAAGTTCTGGGCAGGTGCGTCTCTCCTTGGCATCGTCCTGTTCTGGAATGCCCCGCTTCTCTTCAAGCTGTCCGATAACCCTCCAAGGGTTCCAAGGCAGAACAGCACCTTGATCCTCCTGATCTGGAGCTGGCCCTTCGGGGCAGCCACAGACCTGACCGGTGACGTCTGCTCCAGGCTCTATGGCATCACGGGCTGCCAACTAACCACAAACCACTGCCTGTTCAGCCAAGCGGACGTTGTGGTGTTCCATCACTGGGAACTCCAGTATGAAAGACGGTACCTTCTGCCTTCCAAGGCCCACCCTGGGCAAAAGTGGGTTTGGGTCTCCCTGGAGTCTCCAAGCAACACCAAAGCCCTGGAGGGCTGGACGGGGAAGGAATGGAACTGGGTCCTCTCATACAGGCGAGACGCTGACCTCTTCTTCCCCTATGGGGAGCTGGTGCCTCACTCGCTGGATGTGGTGGAGATCCCAGAGAAAACCGGCTTAGTGTCCTGGGTGATCAGCAACTATCGTGACTCCCAAGCCAGGGCAGCGATGTACCGCAACCTGTCCAGGCACCTCAGAATCGACGTCTTCGGGAAGGCCAACAGGAAGCCGCTGTGCCCAGACTGTTTGCTGCCAACCATCTCCAAGTACAGGTTCTACCTGGCCTTCGAGAACTCCATCCACCGGGACTACATCACGGAGAAGTTGTGGAAGAACGCCTTCCTCGCCGGCTCTGTGCCCATCGTCCTGGGCCCCTCCCGCGCCAACTACCAGCAGTTCATCCCTGCCAACGCCTTTATCCACGTGGATGACTTCAGCTCAGCCAAGGACCTGGCCACTTTCTTGACCACCATGAACGAAAGTCACTACCGGAGCTTCTTTGCCTGGAAGCGGAACTACACGGTCAGACTCCACCAGGACTGGCGGGAACGGTTTTGCTCCATCTGCCAGCAGTACCCCCGCTTGCCCCCGAAGAAGCTCTACCCGGATCTGAAGCGCTGGTACTGGGATTACTAGCAGCATCTGCCGCTGAAGCCAGGAATGTCCCTGGGGCAGCCAGAGCGTCCATGGCTCCTCTCCTGCTCCAGAGCTGCCCATCTCTGGCACTGACGGGACCCAACATAGATAGATAGATAGATAGATAGATAGATAGATAGATAGATAGATAGATAGATAGATAGATAGATAGATAGATATAGATGATAGATGGATAGAGATAAGAAGAGATAGATAGAGAGAGAGAGAGAGAGAGAGAGAGAAATAATGAGATTGGTGACAGATAGATAGATGATAGATGATAGACAATTACCCTCCCTTCTTATTCCAGGGTTCAATTCTTTTGTTCCCTTTCCTTCAATTTCCTTTCCTTCCTTCTTTGCTCAAGGGCTCATCAAGCTTAGCTTCTTCTCCGCTCCCCCAGCAAGGTCTGTCCCCCAGCACCATCCAGTCTGGGATAGATGATGGGATTTGTAGTTGAGCCCACATGGATTGCCACACGGGGAGGCAGCAGCTGAGACGGAAGCCATTCCAGGGGCAGAGAAAGAGGCAAAAGATGCGAAGCAGAAGATCAGCCTGACTTTAAACCCTTTCCTGTTTACCCAAGTGAATCTGGCAGGAAAGGAAGCTAGAAACCTCAGTGCCCCTCCTTGTCTTGAGCAAGGGGCCAGTGGGTGCAATGGTTACAGCGCCAGGTTGGCAGCAAAGAGACACCCATCCTCTGGGCACCCTTGGGGAGTGAGTGCCTTCGACTTCGGCCTCAGCCTTCGCCCGGTGGTGGGCGAGCAGCGGCCAAGCAGGATGGCTGAGCTAGATAGCCAGTTTGCCTGGCCTAATGGAAGAGGGGAGGCAGAGTGACCACTGGCCACAGTGCTCGCTGCCCCAGACTGGAACTCGGTCCTCCCTCAGCCCTCCAAGTCACAAATGCTCCCCACTTCCTGTGAACATCGCTTAGCATCCTTTTAATTCTGCCTCTGGTGAAATCTGGCCCTTTCTCAGCACAGTGCCTATCCAGTGCCAGCCTTGTGTGGCCATCAGCTCCCTCTAGCGGTCCCACTGGATCCCTACGGAGTTGATCCCCATTCATTCTACTGAAACCGCTGGACTGAACCCGGTGCCAAGTTGGAAGCCCCCCGAGAGAGACCCATTTTTAATTTCCCCAACTTTCCCTCCCATTCCCCACCCCCAATCTAAAAGTGCTCAGATAATCCTAATCTTATACTGACCTACTTTGCAGGGATGGGATGTGGGGTGGGGGAGGGAGAAAATCCCCATGCAATATGCTACCTCAGTAGAAGGGAGGAATTTAAATGACCATCTAAACTCCCATCATCCAGAAAGGAAGCTTAACAGGGCAATTGCTATGAGCACTTTAAAAAAGGACCTTTAGGAGCAGATCAGAGTCTTCAGGGTTTGAGGCTGGGGTCCAGAAAGGCTCGTGAGCCCCTCTGGCGGACAACTTGACACCCAAGGATGGTGTCGCTGCTATAAATCTCCCTTCCTTCCTTCCTTCCTTCCTTCCTTCCTTCCTTCCTTCCTTCCTTCCTTCCTTCCTTCCTCTTGGATCTTTCAACCTCTACAGGGTCAAAATAATTCTTTCATCACCACCGAGCATTGCTCCAGTCCTAACTTGAATTGCCTGAATGTTTAATCGGGTTGCTTGAATATTCTTTTCCTATTTAAGAAAAGATCCCCCTTAATAGTAAATTATGTCCCTCCAAATACGTGCAGAGTGCAATTTACTTGCAAAGTCAGGATGGGATGATCTCTTGAGCAGGGGGCCAGTGGGTGCAGTCACAGCACCCGGGAGGCAGCAGGGAGACACCCGTCCTCTGGGCGCCCTCGGTCCCATCCTTCATCCCGTGGGTGGGCGAGCAGCGGGCAAGCAGGAAGGGCCTGTGACAACTTGCCACAGCCAACTCACCACGGCCAACTCTGCAGGAGTCTAGGGAGGGTCCAATTTCTCAACTTTCATTTTCAGAAACAATAGTTGTCAAAAGTTGTGTCATGCCTTGGGGATTGCAAAGATATTTTGGCTATTTCCATATAATTTAGATGTGCTTGGTAAGTAACCACATAAATATTATGTAGTTACTATTACTATTAAACATTTTTGCTTGTTGTGGGACAGCTCGGCACAGCAACCTCGCCACAGGAAAACTCACTGCGGGACAAGAGTTACACTAATATCAAAGAAATGGTGGGATAGAATCATTTTAAACAAAGGATGCAAAAGGGGGAGGGGGCAGAATGAAATGGGAATGGCAAAAATTAAAATATTTTTTTATTTGTTTTAAATAAGGAAATAGAATTGGTCAATGTTCTGCAGCGAGTTGGCCTGTGGCAAATTGGCCGTGAGAAGTTGTCCAGTGGTGAGTTGGCTGGAGTGAGTTTGGCCACAGGGAGCTGGCTATAGCAAGTTGTCCCATTCCGAAGCAGGAGGGCTGGGCTAGGTAGCCGGTTTGCCTGGTGTAACGGGGGAGGAGAGGCAGAGTGACCGCTGGCCACAGTGCTGGCCTCCCCCCTGCAGGCCTGGATGGGATCCGAGCCATCTTGGAGAATCAGCCTGTGCGTCTTCCCCAAAAAGTCTGCCTTTAGATGAGCCCCTTGGTACTTCTCACCTCCTGCCAGAGAATGTTAAACGCTCCGCAGGAGGGAGGCTGGGAGCCCTTTGGGTTATTGAGACTTATCTGCATTTCTCTAACTACTTCCCAGATATTCTCAGACCCAGAATAATTTGGGGATCAAACCACGGGGCCCCCAAGGGTAGAGGCTGCAGGGACAGACACGTCACTGTGAGGAACCCCTAAATCCAGGAAGAAAACAGTTCATTTAAAACTGAAGGGCACCAAAGAAGCATCAAAGATCTAGCTTGAGAATTGGTCATTTAATAAAATTTATTAAACACAGTCCATACAGGTCTGGAAACAAAAATAACAAGAAAGAAAAAATAAATGATCCCTGTGTGGCATTCTCTCCTCCCCCCCTCTCCCCCAGCCCACCATCGCTTCTGGAGTCTAAGAACTGGCAGCTCCGGGGGCACCGACAGAGCCCCCCACCCGAAGCAGGGCTGAAGGAGAAACTCTCCCCTCCCTCCGTATTAGCAACGGATCCAGGCCAGGCATCAGAGGAGCTTAAACTCCGGGTTCGGGTCTGTTTCCCTTGTGTGCAGCTTCCTCTTTGGAAAGAATACAAAAGTAAGGAGTAAACTTCTCAGCAGGATAAGTGCAAAAGTGCTGTGCAAACTCAAAAACAGGAGGATGAACACAGAGGGGTCTCCCCCGCCCTCCCCAAAAGCTGCTTTGGAAACAGCCCGGATACTCTCTGTCCTGCAGTGCAGGAGGTTTCTTCTCTGCTTAAAAAGATGGTCCCTCAGCCAGAGCAACCCCTAAACCCCCCCCCCAAAAGACTTCTGATTCAGGTAGGGGGCCCAGCAGATGGAGACCCCTCTGGCTGCAGCTTCAGGCCTTTCAATTCAGGCCCAAGAAAACCCTCTTGAGACCCTGGTGGGAAGGTGGGGGGGGCAACTTTTGCAAAAATACATAGAGGTGCGGGGGGGGGACATGACGGGTTCTGATGCAACTCTAATGCACCCCAAACATGGTTTCCTGAGCCTTTTGGCAAACCTCTCCAAAATAAAATAAAATAGCCACCCTCTGCCCTGCAAATTCAGCCCATCTCGCAAGGTGCCAACTTCCCAAAAGTTGCTTGTGAGTTGCATCACAACCTCATAGTCCAATTGCATATGCAAAGGCCCCTTTTCCAAACTTCACTTATGCACCTGAGCAGGAAACTTTGTTTTCCTTGTTTTGTTTTCCATCAAGTTTCTAGACCTCACAGCAGGGGCAAGGAGAAATAGGCTACAGCTACCCAGGTGGTTCATGAATATCTTTGGATTTGCGAAGATGGGGGTAGGAATCAGCCTTGATGGCTGTCTAACACAACACACCCTCTCCAACACTCCCCCCTCCCCACAATTCTTAGGGGGGGGAGATCAAATGCTTGGAACATCGTGTCTTCTGAAAGCAACACAGGTGACCAACAATCGCATTCTTCTTCTCTCAACGCCCATCCCATTTAATCACGGAATTCAGAAATACTTCGGAAACCTGAATTTGCTATGAAGAAAATCAATCAACATTCCAGATTTGGTTGTAATTTAAAAAAAAAAAGAAAACTTGGCTCAATGCCATCCCAGCTCTTGGTCAATCAGTCTGGCTGACGGCTATGAATTGCTCGGAAATGCCCAATGAGTCAGAACAGAAGTCACCTCCCTTCACGCCAGGCCAGGGCGAGGAGGAGGCATCACACTGGCAGACCAGTGGGCACAGCCAGAGAGGGCTACGGGGTGAAGGTTGCCTGGCCCTGGGGCTCCAATGGGAGAAGCTCCAGGGGTCACCCCGGCTCCTCCTCTCTGGACAGGTCACTCTGCAGACCTTAATGCTGCTTCGTAACATCCCTTCCCCTTGAAATTCTGAGAACTAAAATTCTGCCCACAAAGCCTTCAGATAAACCCTCCGCCACCTCAGAATTCAGTTCCTTTGAGAAAGTGCTAAAAACGGTGTGAAATGGATCAGGACTTACTACGCCTGGGAGACGCACTTTTTCCAGCTTCAGTCTGCCTCCGGTTCCCACCTGTTAAATGGGCACATGGACCGCTTTCCCAAGGCTGGCCGGGCGGGGAAAGGCCTGTCCGAAGACTCCCTCCCAAAGGGAGAAGCCTCGAGCATCAAGGGCTCCCCAGCCCCCTTATTTCAACCTCAGGGGCTGCAAAACAAGGAAAGAAAAGGGAAGCCCTCCCGCTCTGATTTTTGCAAGGCAGGTCTTGCCATGCCCGAGGCTGGCAGAGATTGCGGGGGCAGGAGGTGGCAAGCCAGGCCTCTGGGCCCCCTTCTCTGCCCTCCCGAGTCCAGACAGTCCACGAAGCCCCTTCGCCGACATACGGGAGCCGGGCGGAAGAAGGGCCGGTGCAGGGGGAAGGCGAAGCCGAGCAGAAGCAGCGAGTTGCCCGAAGGCGGATTTATTTCAGCCAAGAATTTGCGGAGGAGGGCAGAGGAGAGCCGTTGGTCAGGCGGCCCTCGGGCAGGTCTTGCACACAGTCCACAGTTCCCGGTCAAGGGTGCAGCTTTGGGGGCAGAGTGGAGTCGTCAAAAAGGGGGTTTTTCACTTCCATCTCTCCAGTCTTCAGCGGCCAGCAAGGAAGAACGAGAGAGACGCAACTGTCACCCACTCACTGCCTGGAGGAGTGGAATGGCACTGCCCAGCCCAGGGCGGAGGGAGCATGGCACTCTGGGCACTGGGGCAGCGGTGAAATGCACTTACTTTCGCTACCGGTTCGGGAGCGTGCATGCGTGCTCGCTATGCTCGTGCCCGCCTCTTCTGCACATGCGCAGAGGGTCAAAACAGGACATAATGACATCCCGGTGGGTGGGCGGAGCCTCCCACCGCCGGCGCTACCAGTTTGCGCAAGCTGGATAGCACCGGCTGGATTTCACTGCTGCACTGGGGGCCTGCAAGGCAGCTCCACAGCCTGTGGCAACCGGGCTCCCAATGGCAGGGAAATGAACCCCCTGGAAGCCGTTTCCCTTCCCGTCTCTCTGACCTGCTCCAGAGCTGGATCAAACCCAGAGCTCTGCCCTGCCCCCTCCTTCAGAAACAGGGCAAGGCAGCGGGGTGGGGGTGGGGAGGCCCTGTGCCCCCTCCCCTCCTAGAGAGACACCTACCGGGGCCAGGCCGGGGCACTCGTAGACCGTGAAGTCTCCATCCTCGTTCTCTTCGTCCGAGGAGACGGATTCGGGAGCTTTGGCTTCCTCCTTATGCCTACGGATTTCCAGGGGGAGAGGGGCAAATGCCGTGAGATGCCCTGCTTCACCCGCCCCCTTAGGAGCCCACCCCATGCCAAGCCAGCTGGGACTTTGGCTTCAAAACTTCCGGCCAAAGTTGAGGCAGAACTGCAGACATCTTGACCCGAAGCCCCTTCGGTGAGGTCCCTGGACACCCAGCCCTGCTGGGCTCCCCATGTCAGGCCAGAGCTCATTCAGGGGGTGCCCCAAGAATAAAAGGGGCGAATGGGCAGAGCCCTGCTGCCAAATCCCTACCAGCTGTTCACCTCCACATCTGGCTGCCAGAGGTTTGTTTCATCCAGGGGTTCCTAACCTACCTGACTGCCAACCTGTTTAGAATCCCCCGGCTGACAAGCAGCCTCCTGCCCCAACTAAGCGGAGACAGAAGCGGGCAGGGGTGCCAGCTCTTGCCAGCCTTGCATGAAGGAGCCCCTGGCCTCCCCCCCAGCTTCTGAGCCCAATTCACAGGTGGGTCAAAGAGGAAACCAGGAAGAGGGCAGAGGAACCCAAGCCTCTGGAAGGGCTTGGAGCCCATCACCACAACAAAAGGACGCACTTTTCCATGGAGAGCATCTGCTGCTTCTGGTGCTGGTAGTGGTACATCTGGGCACTCTGTGCCAGCTTCTGATCGCCAGGCTGGAAGGAAAGAGGAAGAAGGGGGGACACCCACACTGCAGAGAATGTCATACCAGCAGAACAGGCATCACCAACACGGTGCCCCCGAAGCAGCTGGCACCTTGCGTACCCAGAGAAGGCCCTGGCCTGGGTGCCAACGAGCCAGGCCCAGCTGGGGCACAGAGAGCTCCCTGCCACCAGCAGAGGCCAGCAGGCAGAGCGAGGCTCACAGAGAAGCCTGGCACAAAGCAACTCCAAAGAGCCAGGGCTGGCCTAAGAAACTGCCCACCACCCACCCGGCACGCCATGCCAAGGGGCGTCCAGGGCACTTACAGAGAGCTTGTCATAGGAGGGGGGTTGGGGCAGCTTATTTGCTGGATAATCCGCTTTTTGGGCAAGCAGGATCTCCTTCTGCAGCCTGTGGGGAGAGAAGGACGTCCATGAGGGGAAGCAGCACAAGAGCTGGCAGGGTTGCCCCAAAGCCTACCGACCCCCAGGCACCTTCCTCTGATACACTGCTGCTGCCATGGAGGTTCCATTTGGAGGCAGCATGGAAGGGGTCCGGGGTGGATCTCAAGGCTGCCACCTCAAGAAAGTCAGTTGCCCCCCTCTGCCCCCTCCTCTGCCCCCTCCTCTGCCCCCCATTCTGCCTGAGGGCAGCCCCAGAGGACTTACCTGCACCAGCAGATTGTTGCCACCACCAGAGCCGCCACCCCGGCAGCTGTGCAGACGACAATCAAGCCTGCAAGGGAGGACAAGGGAGACTTGGAGAGGGAAAAGCAGTCAAAGACATCCCCCCCAAAAGATAGACTGCTATTAATATGGGATTATCCAAGGCAGCCTTCCCAAACCATCTTAGAGCTGAGGACTAGCATCTTGAGGTCTTGCTCCCCTGTATTCTTTTCTCGGGGTGGGCGGAGGCTCACCGAGGACGAGGGCATCGTTGGAAGAGATGCGGGTCGACTCCACTGGGGGGTTGTGGACCGGCTTTGTGATGGGGTGAGACGTGTCTGGCCATCCCTGCCGGCCACTCTGCGAGGACTCTGCCTTCGATGCTCCGTTCCTGGAGTTGGGGCCAGGGGGGGCCGGGCTCTCTGCGTGAGGAAGAACTGATTGGCACACAGAGAGGAGGAAGAGGAAGGAGAGACACCCCCCTTACAAAATTAATGATGCCCCCCTGCTCTACGCCAGGCAGGGGGAGCCTCCTGGGCCTGGGGCAGCCGTACCTTCCTGGCCGTGGGGCAGAGGCCCCCTCCCCTGCTTGGAGAGCACATCGGACACCAAGTCAATCTCTTCTTCTAGGCTGGGAACAAGAGAGCTGTGCCCTGGAGAGGGAGGGGCCCACAGGAAGGGCAGTCAGCAAAATAAGCAAAAATCACAACACTTACAATTTCAGTGGACAGTTCAGCAAGCAGGGAAGATGCAGAGAAACCTCAGACCTTCCCAGTTTTAAGAGGGGGGGGTCTTCATAGAGGGGCCCCAAAGCCACCGAGAAAACAATCCCTTTGCAAGGGAGCTGTTGCATAACCCACCATCTGTCCGCCAAAGGAGCCGCTTGGAACTAAGTCACGCCAGAAGCGGCTTCCCCCTTGTGCCAGCTGCCTGTTCTCTCCCTTCCCACACCATTCCTCGCCTCCCGAGGGTGGGCAGGCAGAACATGGGCAGCCTGCAGGGGAGGACTCTCCGTGCCCTGCGGTCTATAGAACCACAGCACTGAGCGGGGGGGCTTAGAGGTCCTCTAGTCCAGCCCTCTGCTCACTGTAACTTCAGTTGAAAAGAGCCACCTTGGTGCCAACTTTCCTTCTCGGGGAACACTCTGGCACATCTGACTGGGTCATATTTTAGTTTTTTTCTCTCTTAAGACTTCCAGGCATGGTGTGACTTCCTATCTGGAGCCCACCCCTGGAAAGGCTGAGGAAACCCTTGCATGGACTCTCCTGGACCAGGGTCTACAGAGGAGTTGCTGCAGTTCAAATAAAGCCCCCCACCCACCATGCGACAAGGGCGTACTCCGGAGACTGCTCTCCTGCCAGGGAGGCAAAAGTGCAGGCACAGAAGGGGCATAGGGAATCCCGACCGAGCCCCCACTTCCCCTTCCCCTTCCCCTTACCTTTGGGCGCTGCTGTCCTGGGCACGCATCTTCTCTCTCTGTCTTCTACGAATTGAGGGAGGCAGGGGCCACAGGCATGCGACCCCAGGGGACACTCCTTCCGCCGCTGAAGGGTGCAGTCCAGGTGTCGAGGACACAACTCTGCAGTTCAAAAGGCAGGACATTTGCTCACTCCGAGACGAACGACATTTGGCTGCCCAACTCGGCCGGGAGATCTAGATGGAAGCCCTTCCTTATGGACAGCCCCCAAACAGCCAGCACAAGGAGCCCCACAAAGGGGCCGAATGACCTGTGGGTCAGTGGTGAAATCCAATTTTTTTTACTACCAGTTCTGTGGGCGTGGCTTGGTAAGGGCAGGGGAAGGATCCTGCAAAATCTCCATTCCCACCCCACTCTGGGGCCAGCCAGAGGTGGCATTTGCCGGTTCTCTCAACTACTCAAAATTTCCACTACCGGTTCTCCAGAACCTATCAGAACCTATCAGGATTTCACCCCTGCTGTGGGTATGACCAAGCCTCTCCTGCACTAAGCGAGGTCTCCCTCCGGGCTCCCTCCCTGCAAATTCATTAACTTTCTCTGGGCTACAAAAAGAAGAAGATTGCTTATTTCCCACACGGAGGCCTCCCAGCGCCTGTTTGGACACAGGGGACACATGGGACTGCAGCCCCACCACCCAAAGGCATTGCCGCCCTCCAGGAGTGTGCAAATCGGGCTCCCACAGCCTGGACTCTTTCCAGTCACCTCAGTCTGCAATTTGGAAACTTCAGCCACCAGGTGGCACAATGCAAACCTCTCTCTCCATGCAGGGGAGGGGAATGTGCAAAATAACCGGTCCCCACCCGGAAAGTAAGCAAAAGCGAAGCGATAACCCAGGAGCAGAGCAGCAAAACGGGAGAGAGCTACTCAAGACACAGATCCAGCCCTCCAAGAAGCCCAAAGCCAGGGAACCCGTTGGCTGCCCGTCCGATGCCAAGCAAGATGCCAAAAGCCCCTTGGAAGAGTCTGGCGATGGGGCCAACTCACCTGAGCCTCCCTCCCTCCCTCCCTCCCCATGGCCCCAGGGAGGCTGCCCAAAGAGTCCCCCCCCCCCGTGGCTTTGGCAAACCACACGGAAACAGTAGCCGAGGGGAAGGTTTGGGCTTCGGAAGAGAAGCAGGAAAGGGGGGCCGGGAGAACCGGATGCTCCTGCCTGCCTGCCATCTCAGATCACCTGTTTCTGGTCAAGGAAGCAGTGGCAAAGTTGGCGAAGAGAGTCACCCAAGCGCTTTGTTTTTCTCTTTGCTCCATTGGCACTTGGAGGAAAGGCGGGTCCCTGCCCAGTTCCTGCCCAGCAAGGACGGGGAAGCCGGAGTGCCTTGGCAGCAGCAAAGCTTGGCCTGCAGCAGCCAAAGACAGAATCCCTGGAGCTGCACCCACAGCCTCTTGCCGGCCTTTCTGCCCTGGCTGTTCAAATCAGCTTTCAAGAGGCAGAAGGCACTGAAACTCTCGGCTACATCAAGCAAAAACGGCAAAACAAGGAAACAAGCAAGGTGTGACTGAACAGAGGTTATTTCAGCCACTGGCAGTGGGTCACCAGCCTTCTAAGGGTGGGGGGTTCTTCCCACCTTCAGGGGCAGAGGCAAAAACTTAGCTGCCTTACCACCACCAGGGACACCCCCAAACTCCTTTTCCTGCAAAGGGAGGCGTCCCCTCTCAAAAAGGAAGAGGCCCAAAGATCACACACGGAGGCCACCCCGCCTCTTATCAGCCCAGGCACTGCCAGGGAGGGACCGAGCCTTGCAAAGAAGGAAATGAAACTCCTGATTTTAGAAATGGGAGAGGAGGAGGAGGAGGAGACGAAGAGGAGGAGAAGAGGAGGAGGAGGAGGAGAGGAGGAGAAGACGAAGTGGAGGAGAAGAAGAAGAGGAGGAGGAGGAGAAGAGGAGGAGGAGAGGAGGAGGAGGAGGAGGAGGATTTCCCGAGCCAACCTTCACATTTGCACTCCGTTGCCCACCTAGGGTGGACCCACAAAGACATTTCACAGACTGAAAGATGAAGCTTGACTCTAAAAGGGATCCAACCAACCAATTTGGGGAGCTGTCCACCAGGAGCCGGTGCTGCCTTGGGCCAGGCTGAGGCCTTGAAAGAGTCAGGGACCCGGTCAAGCAAGGCTGGTTGGCAGGCGTTTGTCCCAAGTGGGCCAGGAAGTCCTCAGCCAAGCGCTCCTTGCCCCCTCCTGCTTCAAACCCCAGAGAGAGAAGCAACCAAAGAGGGATCCCCAAAACTCAGCAGGTCTCTGGAGAACTTCCTGTAGGTGACAAAGACCATCTATGGAGGCAGAGCCAACTGATTAAAAACGGCTGTAATAAAATGACTGGCAGGCGAAGCAGACAGAAGTCATCCTGGAAGGGGGGCATATCGTTTGTGGGGAGGAAAGGGATCCAAAATGAAACCCCTTTCCTGCTAAGAACGGGACAACCCTCCGTTCTGTGCAAACATGGCGGGCACTTAAAATTTAGCCTTTGAAGTTGAGCTATTTTGAGGTGGCCCAACCCCTCCCCCCAATGCCCCCCCCACACACCATGACAGTCCCCCAGGCTGAGCAAACAAGACAGTTGCCCAGGGCAGCTCCTCCCCCCCCTCCACGAATCACAAAGGAGGCAAGGTGGATGCCCAGAGAAACTCCTTTTTGGTCATCTCGACCCCAGGACAGCCTGGCGATGAAAGGAAGGAGCGAAAAGCCCTTCATGTTCGTTCGTTCGTTCACCCAGGACGTTTCTCCGGTGCCAATTACCGCTTGCCACGTTTGCACAAGCCGCCTTGTGCTCGGAAAGTCTTTTGACAGAACCTCAAACTGCCACTGGTTGCCTCCAAAAGATAAGGCAGCTCAGGTCACCTCGGAGGAGGCCGAGCTGCCCAGGGTCATTTCTGCTGCTTTGTGCCAGGTGGCTTTGCCAGCCAGAGGCTTCTTACCCTACCCCGGTTTTGGCACCCGCTCTCCCCCTCCCCCCCTGCAAAGATACACCCTCAGAGGGAGTTTTCCCATTGGCCAAAAATGTGGCTCCCATCGTCTTAAGAAGGCAAACTGAAATAATTGCTTGCACATCGAGCTAAATTCCTTTTACGCCATTTCTCTCCCTGCCCCCAGTTATGATTTTAGGGGTTTTTATCTCCTTGAAACAAGGAGATAAAAGCACCTAAAAAAACAAAACATGAAATGTTATTTTTTGCGGTGGGTGGGGGAAGTGTCAAACTGCAGGGGAAGTCCCCGGGGTCTTTCCAGGCTCTTTTGCAAGGGGCAAAGGAGCCCCTCCACCTGACCCAGGATGGATCCTCCTCCTTCTCCAGGAGCCTCTCCTTCTGGGTCATTCATGCCTGCTGTTCTCTGGGCTGGGCCACCAGAAGGTTTCCTGCTTTCAGGCTGGCTGCCAACGTGGCAAAATGTCTCCCTGGAACACGAGAGCCCTGAATTATTGATGGCCTCTCTGCCAGGCAGAGAGGAGGAAGGAAGGAAGGAAGGAAGGAAGGAAGGAAGGAAGGAAGGAAGGAAGGAAGGAAGGAAGGAAGGAAGGAAGGAAGGAAGGAAGGAAGGAAGGAAGGAAACGAAACACAAACTAACCTTCCAAGGTCCCCAGGCTGCATTTTTAAGGGTTTAGAGACATACAGTTCCTGGAAATTCTGCTGTGTGTATTCAGATGTTTTCTACCATTTGCACAGCTTGAGAAGCCAAGGCCTATCAGCAGAGATATAGGCAACCTCACATGACCTCTGCCTTCTTGGACACGCCATTTGTTCCCACTGAGAAGATCAGGTCACCCTGCCTCCAGGCTCTGCTGCTGGCGGGAGTCACAGGGGGGCAAAACCGGTTTCGCCCTCCATCACTTGACCTCTCCCCATCTTCCACAGATGCTCCAGCCACCCGCCACCATCTGCCTCGCCCGGGTCTGTCTCCCTTAGCAAATTAAGCATCTCCCGGGGCTGCTGGGGGCGGGGAAGAGGCAGCCAGCAGGCCTGGGAGAGGACCGTCTGCTGAGCTCCAGGCGTGCCAGGCCTCAGAAATAAAAACTGACTTGTGCCAAGGCACAACATCAACAACCACAACAAGGTCATGTGAGAAGGGGCGCAGCAAGGGTGCCGGTGCCACCTTGCCAGGAGCTGAGCTCAAAACTGCACAACTGAGCCCAACTCTGCAAGGGCACCAGAATTCACAGGAATTCAAGATGAGGGTATAAACAAGAGCAAAAATACACCAGAAGGGTAGCTTGCATATAAGAATTTCCTAGCAGAAATTTCTCCTGGCGAACCGCTTTTGCAAATGCGGAAATGCCGAACATTTTCCTACATTGCTTCCTGAAACTGGTTGTCTGGATGCCTCACAAGCCCATCCTAAAAAGGGCCCCTATTCCCAGCTTTGTCCTTGAAACCAAGATCAGACGCAGCTAAGAGGATGCTGATGGATACAAGCCGAATTTCCACTCTAGATTAGAACTGGTTTCTGAAGCAGGGACAGGGACTTTGCAGGGGAGGGGAGGAGGCAGGAAGGGAGGAGAATTCTTTTAGTCTGCTTAAAGGATTATTCCAGAAGATCCGGTAACTACCGAGGGGGCGAGAAAGGCCTCCGTACTGCCTGGTCTTCAGCATCCGTGTGCAAAAGAATAAAGTCAACAAAAACTTTGGGAAGAAACTTCTCTGCATATTTAGGATTCCTTTGCATGGGGAGTTCCAGGGTCCCTGAAATCCTTGCCAACAACCCTTTTTAAAATAAGTGAACTCCCTGGCATTTGGGACCGAACCTCGTTCCTCTGTTTTATGCCCAACCAACAAACCAGGATGTGATGAAGAGAGCAAGGCCATCATGCCCGATGCCTCTTCCCAGCTCAGTTGCTTCTTTGCCAGGCGAAAATCCCCTCCGTCCAGGAAGAGGATGGGGGAGAGCTGGATCAGCCATGATTCCCAAAAGGCAGAGAATTATCTGGGTCTCTTCATCCTGCAACAGGCCTGGGAATCACAACCGTCCCTTCATTTTAGTGTCCGGCATTTGGATAAATGTGCCAAAAATTACCGTAATGGACAGAGTGAGAAAAAGAGCATGAAAAACACCACCAGATCCAGCTCTGGATGAGTCCCACAGTGGACTTCCCCCTTTGCTGACCTTGGCTCCGTCTGCAGCCCATCGGTGGTCCCTTCCTTTCCCACACCCGCTTCCGCCAGTTTTGCTCGTGTTTTTGGAAACGTGTCCCGCCCAAGGGCTCTTAGCCCAACAAAAGGCCTGGAGCAGAATGCCAGCCTCTGGCACCCGGTCCCTGAAAAACAACAACACACCTCCCTTGTCTGCGGATCCTGTCAATCACCGGCAAGCGTGTGCGGGAATGTTTCCCAGCCTGCAGACCTCTGACCTCCAGAGAAAAGATTTCAAGAAAAGCAGGTTTGTCGGCACACACGGAACGGCCAAGAGACAGAAGGAAACATCTGTCTCCTTTTTCTGTGTGCCGGAAAACTTTTCCCTTCTCACAGAGGACGAGGGAGACGCATCGCAAATGGACAGAGAGGTCTCTGCACAGCCCTAGATGGCATGTGGGACCCCTGGGCTATGGGTCAGGCAGATGGAGAGAGCCATCGGGTTATGGGGATTATGATTTTCCATAACTGGGGGGCTTTAGGGTGGAGGCGGCTGCCCCACTGGTGCTCTTGGCAGCTGCTTCACAAGCCTCCTACACATGGCTCACAGCCTTCACTCCTTCTCCCCACCCCTGAAGGTCAGAGGGGGAAAGAAGGCAACCCAAGCCTGCCGGCTAATCTAGGTCTCCTGGCACCCCACCCCCACCCCCACCCCACCCATCACTGTGATCGACTCACCCACACAGGCCACTCCAGAGACCCTAAGAAACTCAATGACACAACCTCCATCCCCTCCTGGGTCTCTTCCTTTCTCTCTCACAGCCTTTTATACGTGCAAGGATTCAGCTGCAACCGGATGCTCAGTCCAGAAGGGCCTATGACAATTCACCGTGTGCATGGAAACATCTTTCAGCCCTCAGAATGGGACAACTTGCCATGCCAACTGGTTTGGCCAACTCACCACGGCCAACGCGCCACAGGACGAGTCACTGTGGGACAAGAGTTACACTAATATCACAGAAATGGTGGAATAGAATAATTACCTTATGATGAACGTATCTTTTCGTTTATGTACACTGAGAGCGTATGCACCAAGGCAAATTCCTTGTGTGTCCAATCTCACTTGGCCAATAAAAAAATTCTATTCTATTCTATTCTTGAAGAAAGGGTGCAAAAGGAGGGACAGAATGAAACGGGAATGGCAAATTTTAAAAACGTATTTTAAATAATTAAATAGAATTGCTAAATTGTCCCGCAGCGATTTCTCCCTGGGTGAGTTGTCCAGGTATGAGTTGGCCATGGGAAATTGGCCATAGCGAATGGGCTTGGCAAAGTTGCCCCATTCCGAGTCCAGAGGGATGTTTTCATGCACGTCTGCAAATCGGCCGTAGGATTATTCCAGGGCGGCCATTCTGAGTCTGGCCTTTGCACCGTCTGCTCAGAGCGAGACTTCACCGAGGCCAAACCTGGCCTTTCTCGGCCCCTCCGGCACCCAGCAGTGCAAGGGAGAAGAGAAGTAAAGGGGGGAGGGGGAAAACAGGCCCCGAGATCTGCCTAGCAAAGGCCAGCCAGCAGGTGCCCTGTGGGGGTGGGGTGGGGGGATGGGGCGTTCCGGCCTGCTGGCTGCAGAAAAAAAACACCCGTCATTCAAAGCCAGCCTGTCATTTCTGAGACTCGCTGGGAAAAATATCGACGTTCCCCGTGGGAAGCTGCCACCCAGATCGCCACCTGTCCTACATGGATTTTCGTGCTGGTTGTGATTGCCTAGAAAAGAGAGACGGTTGCCTTGAAAGCCTGGCTCCCTTTCTCCAGAAAGAGCGTTATATGGGGCCGAGCCCCCAGTGCCATAAGACACCCCCTGTTTTTAAACATCATCCAGATGTCTTCAGATCGATCCATTCAAGCTGTTTGATCTTGCTTGCAAAGCTCAGGTGATATAACACGCTGCCCCCTCCCCCCCTATCCAGGGGTGACTTTGCTCCAACACTCAGCCAAAGCCCCCCCTCAAACCATCTACAGACCCCTTAGAGATCCACTGTAGGGATCTTGGGGAAGCTGCAACCGCCCCAGACGGCTTGAGGAGGCTAAGAGTCAAGGCCACGTCAGACAAGAAGGCGCCAAAGAGGAACAGCCTTGATTTTTCCACCCAGGGAAAGGAGTCAAGGACCCTCTTTCGGATGGTCCCAAAACAGCCCCTCGTGGACGGAAAGGAAGCGCTGGCTAAAACGGAAACCAGCCGGAGAGGAAAGCGGTTTCCTGTCTGAAAAGGAGGGCTGCTTCAGACAATGGACTTCACAGGAAAGAACTGGCTGACTTGCCTCCAGGCTCCTCCAGGGCCAAACTCGAAGGCGCCCATAAAGCATCTCTGCCCAATGGGCCCCCCAGCCTCACCCATGCCAGGGAGACCCTCGGAAGGCAGCGATCCCAAAACTCCCAGAGGAAGATGAAGGGGAGGGGGTCACCTTTGTGGAGTAACCCCCCAAGCTTGCTCAGCTTTTGCTCTCAGCTTTTCCCAACTCTGCCACCCCCAAACTGCCAGCCCCCCAACAACAGCATTGCTGGGGGAGAGAAGGGGCGATGGCTGAGTCAGAGAAGCGTCACCCACCAGCCGCTCAAAGTGCCTTGAGAGGATCCCCCCCCCCATCCATGCCATCCACCTCATCCTTTGCAAACCCCCCCCCCCACACACACACACAAACACAAGCAGCTACACCCCCCTTTTCAGCCCTTGGGGGCAGGGGGCAGAGAGGGGAAGCCCAGGCAAGGCCGCAGGAGCTGGCTGTGATGGGCAACCCCTGCAAAACCTCCAGAGGAGCCCCCTGGATTATTTTCCAGCACAAACTCTCCAGAGATTGGGGGGGGAGGACCAAAGTTGCCAAGAGCTTTCAGAAATGATGTCATGGGAAGAGGTGGGGGGGGGGGGCGCAGCTCTGGCACCTGGCTGGCTGACCACCTCTGAAGCGGGGAGGGGGCAGCCGCTGGAATATCAAAGGCGAGGCTGGTGTGGGGCAGGAAAGGGTGGCCGGAGGGGGCTGGGGAACCCCAAAGGCCTCTCAAAGGGCAACAACTGACACGGAAGGAGGACTTGGAGGAAAAGGGACCCCAACAGCTGGGGAGCCCCGTTCCAAGGCAAAAAGTTCAGGAAGCAGAACCCGCGGGGGGGGGGAATAAAGGCGGGGGGGCGGCTGCTTTGGACTGTGGTTCCCATCCTCCCCATCTCAGGATGCCGGGCCGAGCCTGCAAGGGGAGGAGAGCCAGGAAACGGGCAGGACAGAGGAGCGGGGTGGCCGGAGCCAGATGGCGGGGAGAGCCCGCGGGAGCGCCGCGCTCGCCTCCCCGGCCTCGGCTGGCTGGAGGCGATGGGAACCGCAACCCTCGGCCGCAGGGAAGGACGGGGGGACGGGAGCTCCCTGGCCCATGCTCCGCAGCCCGGGAAGGGCCGGGGCGCGCTTACCGCCGGAGGTGGCCAGCAGTCCCCAGGCGCCGGGCGGCGGCAGGAGCAGCGGCAAGAGCAGCAGCAGCAGCGGCGGCGGGAGCGGGCAGGGGCGGCGGCGGCGGCGGGCAGCGGCGCTCATCCTTCAGCGGCTGCCTCCTCGGGGGAGCATCGCAGCAGCAGGAGCAGCGCGCAAGAGGAGGCGCCTGCCGGGCTGCGGCACCGGAGGCGAGCGGGGCGCTGGCGGAGCGAGGCGGGGCGGGGCGGGCAATGACGCCGCCCGCCCTGAGGCCGCGCCCACCTGCCACACCGGCAGCAGGTGCGCAGGCTGCCCGAGCGCCGGGCCAGTGCGGCTGCGCAAGGCCCCCCTCGAACCAGGTTACCTCCTGCTCTGGCCCATGGCTTCTCGTTTGCCGTGAACGGCTGGCGCCAACCCCGATTCCCCTTCCGCATCCCCGGGAAGGGCTAATTCAGCCCCTGGACCCGGCCCGGCTCACCTGGGCGCGCAGGAGGGAAGCAGCGGGGAAGAGGAGCCCGCAAGAAGCTCCGCCGGCCTTGTGGGGGGGGACTTGGGGAGCCAATTGAAACCACGGAAGGGCTTCATGTACGCCCCCCCCCCCATTCTCCCGGCTGAGCTTCCTCCAGGCGCCCGGCCGACGCCAGCGCTTTCCCCACTTTGTAAGAACGGGGCCCCGGAAAACCAGCCCTGCACAGGAGAGCACCCCAGATGCGTGGCCCAAGAGGGCACAACTGCAGTTGCAGAACAAACCAGGATCATACAGCTCAGCCACCCCAGGGCACTGAACCAGGGCACCGCTTCCCCCGAGAGGCTTCCCAGTAAAATGGACCAACCGGGTCGGTCGCCAAGCGAGCTTTTATTAGGATTTCTTTTAAGGCAAGCATCACTTTGTTTTCTTTACATAGAAAATAGGCAGAATACAACCCAAGGCCACAGGCGCAGACAGAGGCACTGAAGAAAAGCACAAGGAAAGACACACACGCACACTTTGTTTTCTTTAAAAATCCCACCCTCCCCGTCACCTCCTCCTTCCTAGCTCCCCAGTTTGCAGTGCCGGAGGCATTTTTCTGCCCACCCTGAAAATATATATATATATATATATATATATATATATATATATATATATATATATATATATATATATATATTGCAGAAGCCAACTGTGGGAGACTTTAATACTGTTGCACTATCAAGGTAAAGAATAGCAAAAAAGAAACCCTCCCCAAATCCTGGATAATGTTGTTTTTTTAATATTATACAACAGTGTGCCATTAAAATAAAAACAGTTATCCTGACTTCATCTCAAATTCACACCTGTGGGATGGGAAACGACTGTCACCAGTTCAAACTTCGATTCAGAAATAAATCTCATTACCTTCAGGGTGACTTATTCCTAGGAAAAATAATGGAATATTGCAATTTTGGGGCCTCTATGCCCCAATCCCTTGTTGCAGGAATTGTCTAATTTGGGCATCTCTCTTCTGGATTCAATTATTGTGCCTGACTGTGTTTAGGCATGTTTTTAAGGGTGCCGGAGGAGCGGTCCAATGGGGTTGCAACACAGCTAGCAATCGCTTATACAATCCTGGCAATTTCAACTTTGACAGCTTTGCTATATGTGTATTGTACACTAAGAAATGGAAGGACCCAAAATAAGCTTAAAAATATAAATTCAACGGTGGATTATTCTTAATTTCTGAATGAGACCTGGTTTGAAATCTGTTGTCTCATGGATGGGTGTGACACCAGGGGTGAAATCCAGCAGGTTCTGACAGGTTCTGGAGAACTGGTAGCGGAAATTTTGAGTAGTTTGGAGAACCGGCAAATGCCACCTCTGGCTGGCCTCAGAGTGGGGTGGGAAGGGGGATTTTGCAATATCCTTCCCCTCCCACGCCCACAGAACCGATAGTAAAAAAATTTGAATTTCACCACTGTGTGACACCCAGGGGTGCAAGTAACACAGAGACTTTGGGGGGTTTTGCAGGAAGAAAGGAAGTCGTCTCCTAACCTCTGGAAAAGATTGGGAAACAAAAAAACAAAAAAGATTTCCAGAGGTTGAGGGGATCCAGGCCACCTCTCTGCCAAGGAGAACTCCAAAGGAGGGCTTGTCCCTGCAAAGGGGGTCAGTAGAGAATATGTGGGTGAGGAAGAGGTTCTCTCGTTGATTTACTAAGCGGAAAAAGAGAAGCTTCTCTCAGCAACAGAGCTAAAGGCAGCTTGCTGAATTCCCATTCCCCTAAAAGAGGGGATCTCCGGAAGCCAAGCCAGGCCTGGTTTGTACAAGAATGGAAGTCCCTCAGTTGTGGCCGACAGTCAGAAGTCCATGTGGCTGCCTCCAAAGACCCTTCCCCAAAGTCTTAAGCTCATCTGGAACAAAAGGGACTCCCATTTTTGAAGAACTGCTGAGAGGCGATAAGACCCTGGGGCCTCCTGACGTCCATGGTATTTACTCCCAGGGTCCTCTGTCTTGGGGTGGGGGCAGTGTCTTGTTGGGTCGAGAGGTTTAGGATGGGCCCCTGGCTAGAAATTCTTGAGTCTAGGAAGAAGTGGAAGCCTGGAGGTCTCCAGAAGATTTCCTTGTCAATGCCAGCACCTTTTTCTTGAAGGGGAAAGCAGGGGGTGGAGGCTCGTGGCCCTCCAGGAAGGAAAAAGGAGGCAGGAAAGTGGCTGAGCTGTATATGCCCACAATCCATGCCAGGCACCGTCCGCCTCCACGGAGAGTTGTTCCAATTTCTTCCTTCCTGAGTTTTGGCAAAAGGCTGGAGTTCCCAGCGCATGACCAGGGAGAGGAGGCAGGGCAGGAGAGAGCTGGTCTACACTGCCCCTCGGCCCTTGGAGGACTTCAGCAGGCAGAAGATGCTGCCCAGGCTGCCCAGAAGGATGGCGACAAAGAGGAGGATGAGGCCGACCCAGGGGCCGAAGCTGGTGCCCTTCCGGGAGCTGGGCTCTTCCGCCGGGATCATGTTGGTCAGGTTCAGCATGTAGCCCAGGGCCCAGCCGATGGTCGTGTCCCCGGCCTGCGAAAGTGAAAAAAACCCACAATTGCACAAAGGCTCCCTCGGCTTGCATGCCCCAATACAGCAACTGCTCTCCGGACCCACAGCTGACCCACATCTACTGCAGAACTCCCTGCCTGTTGTGGTCTGCCAGCAGCCTGTGGAGCTGGCAGCAGAGTCGGCCAGTGAGGAGGCTGGGGAGGAACACGGGCCAGTCCTGGAGTCTGTGGAAGGCTCGGACGAGGGCTCTGCATCGGAGGCAGAGAAGGGGGCCAGGGCCATCTGGGAGTTATGTGCTGCTTCCGGAGCCTCCGGAGTCTGATGTCAGAGAGGCAGAGGAACAGAGGGGAGCCTGTTCCCAGTGCGTGCATGCGCAGAACTGCCAGAAGGCAAGGACAGTTAAAGCAAAAGGGGTGACTTGGGAGTAAGGCTTGGAGACGATTGGAGCAAAGGCACGTGAGGCTTTGCAGGAAGCAACTTTGTTCATGCTGGCCAGTTTAAATTCTGCAGCTCCGTTTTGACTCTGTGCTCCGTGTGGCCTTGCAAAGCCAATTGCCAATTAGGTCTTTGGCAGCGTGTCAAGGGAGATAAAGGTGGGTGCTTGTCAGCCTTATCCCGAAGGACTGTGGCAGACTTCTGTCGGGCTCTTTACAAACTATTTGTGGTTCATCACAGGCTGTGAATAAACAGAATTCACAGCCATTAAAAGAGGGGCTTGGGGACGAATCGTGTGCTTTTTCCTGTCTCAGGAAGCCTAGGCCAGAACGCTGCCCTCCCCATTCCTCTTCCCTGCAAGCGACCCAGGAAAGTCTTACCTTCTGCTGGAAGGCTATGTTGGGGAAGGTGCTGTTGCTGAACGAGTACCCCCGGGTGAGCAGCAGCGAGACGAAGGTGGCCATGGAGCAGAAGTTCTGCAAAAGGTGCTCCAGCTTTGGCCCCTTCTTCAGCAGCTGGAGCGGCAGAAAGAAATGCCCAGGCTGAGTTTCGGCCTTTGAAAGAGCAGCTGCTCTCGTCCCCCCTCCCCCCACAGACACACTTTACCTCCTCCCCTTCATGATGAGAGAAAGATTATTCAGCCCACCACCACCAATTATTGGTTCCACGTTCATTCCAAGGTTGCTTCTTCTTCTTCCTCTTCATGTCTTCATTCGATCATAGGTCACCTTGGAGGGTTCGTCTGCAATTCATTGTTGGCCAGGCCGTAATTTCAGGGGTTCCTTCCCCAAATCCTCCTGGGCATCCCCCCATCTCTTCTCTTCCTCTCTGCTTATCCTTAAGTAGCTGAGCCATTTTTCTCCTGCTTCATTTTGCCTTTATTGACGGACCGTGTCCCACCCAGCTTTCCTCTGGCAAAGGGTAATGAAACATCTTTGATCTCTTCTGCCCCAGACATGTGGGTGGAAACCAGCATGGGGCTCCTTTTAGATATCTCCTTCTTCTGCAGCTACTTCCAGGAAATCGCCATGATTCCATCTTCCCCTTTTCAATTCTCACAACAGACTTGTGAGGTAGACCTGGTTTGGAGGTGGCAGCAGACCAAATGACCCCACCCCACCCTGAAGCTACCAGCCCTTGTCCTACCCATGAGCCACTGCAGTCTCCACTTCATTTCATTTCAAGTTTAAACCCATTTTTTTAAAAAAGGATTTCAGTTCTATGTTGGGGGGGGGGGGGAGAGAGAGAGAGAACTAGTGATGTTTACATGGCTAGCAAAGCCGAAAGAATTTGGCCCTGGTTGAAGGAAGTGAAGGAAGGTCCAGGGAGACAAACCCACCTCACTCCAGGGGGTGGTACAGATGGCCTCCGCGCCTTCTCTGAGGTCACTTGGAGTGGCTACCTGCCTTTTCATCACTGACCGGAGGAAATCCACCGTGTAGAAAAATGCAGAGAAGGCCTTTAAGGGAAGAAGAAAAAGAAAAAAAAATTTATTCCACCAGGCGGGCTTGGCCTAATCTTTTCCCTCTTTTTAATATGTAAATTTTAATCTGTTTTTAAATTATTGGGGTGTTTTAATTTGTCTGGGCCAAAATGGTTTAATTCGATTTTATCTGGTTTTTTAAATTTTTTGTATCTATGTGATTTTATTGTTTGGCTGTTCACCGCCCTGAGTCCTTCGGGAGTAGGGCGGTATACAAATCAAATAAACTAAACTAAACTAAATTAAAAAGAGGGACGGGGCAATTATTGTAAGATCTTTAAAGTGGTATCACCAATGGGGGTCAATGCATTTTTAAACAGTCAGTCAGATATATAGGATTCTATACCTCACTTCTATTTCAGAAGGGGACGGAGTAGCGGTTGCCAGCCCAAACTGAATTCTCTTAAAAATGAAGCTGGGGGCCATTCGGTCTATTGGGGGGGGGGAGGGGCGAAGCTGAAACTGGGCAGTTGTACAAGAATTCGTAAACCCCACTTCTAGATTACTGCCTCAGGCATGAATCAAATTTGAGGGAGACTTGACTTTAAAAAAATGGAGGAACACAGTAAAGTCAGGCTAGCTGACACAGGTGGAAGCTAAATTCTGTAAGAATTAGAGAGCTCACACCCTGCCCCAAACTGAATTGGAAAAGGGGTGTCATGCCCCACTTCACCCACATGGGGGCAGTAGCGCTCCATCCTTGCCAAGCAGGAAAAAATAACCTAATAACAGTGCTGGAAGAGACCTCGGAGGTCTTCTAGTCCAACCCGCTGCTCAAGCAGGAGACCCTGTACCATTTCAGGCAAATGGCTGTCCAGTCTCTCTTTGAAACCCACCAGTGATGGAGCCCCCACAGCTTCATTGCTTCAGTTGCAGCGGCTGCCCCAGGACACACACGCACACCCCCCCCCAGCCCAACCCTCAGCGAGACTCACGATAAAGTTTCCCTCCACGGGGGGCTGGAAGACCCCGTCAAAGGAGCAGCTGGAATAAGGGCAGTCCGTGAAGCGGAAGAGGCTCTCTGCGTGTGCCAAGCACTGGGCAGGGTCTCCAGAGCCGCTCATGTTCACCATGGCCGTGGGGAAGTAGTTGGGGGGCTTCTCGGAGATGGCGCAGGGCGACCCGTAGATGCTTTCCATGGGGAAGCTGCGCTTGAATCCCTGTGGCCAGCAGGGGTTTTCCAGTCGGAGGGCGTAAGCTTTAGCCTGCCAGGAAAAAATACAGGGAAGGGGCTGGTGAAGCAGAAGAGAGGGGTAAGCCCCCCCACACACACACACCCTTGGTATCTGCCATCACCAAGGTGAGGGACGGGCCCCTTTCCCTCCATCGCAGTTTAGGGGCCCCTTTGCAGCGTCCACCTTCAGGAACGCTCTGCCCGCTGACCTGCCGGAGCCAATCCCAGCCGTGGGGGCCCTATAAACCCCCGTAAAGTCCCTGCACCACAACCGCCCAGGCTGTACCTTCAGGACCTTGGAAGTCAGCCTGGTGTGGATCTCGTTCATGCCGTAGCAGAGGTAGCTGTGCGTGTAGACTTGGTAGCTCTGCCCGTACAGCTTCAGCGTCACCTGGTTGCCGGGGCTCTCCACGACCCCCGTGGTCTCGAAGGTGATCTGGGTGGAGGCCCCGCCCAGGTCCATGGCCCCCACCGTGCTCTTCTTGGGGCGGACCCACCGCCCGATCCACCCGTACTGGGGAGAGAAGACAAGGCAGGCCTTCTGTGACGTCACGGAGCTGAACCGACGTCCAATCGGGCTGTGACGTTGTGCTGACGTCAGAGCAAGACCGGCCAACGGCGCACGACTCGGAGGAAGAGCAGGGAGCTTCTCCTTTGGCAAAGAACCCGGAGGAAAGGCGAGGCGGCCCTACCTTGACAAAGTTCTCCAGAAGGTAGTTAGCGGTGACCCACCCGAACAAGCCTTCATCCGCTCCGCTCAGGATCCTGGCTCCCTGGAAGTCAAAGGGGTATTTCTTCAGCGTGGCGGTCACAGCTTCAAGGACGCTGTCTGAAGCCTGTGGGTTAGAAATGCTACACAGACAGACAGACAGACAGACAGACAGACAAATAATGAAACACTTTATGACCTGAACCAGGGCTCCCTCCCTCTCTCTCTCCCTCTGGAATTGCTCTTTGAGCTCCTCAGAATCTGCCCTCGGGGTCTGTTTGAGGTCTTGGGGCTGCTGGGCTGGCCACCATCCACGTCACGATTCTGTACGATTCTTCCCTCTCTAGCTACGCCCACGGTTCCCGGCATCGTAAGCCCAGAACATGAATTACGTTGGTAACCAAGGAGAGTCATTGTGAACATCAGCAGCCCAGACAATCCCATTTGTTTGGAGGAGGGGTCCCACCCCCCCACCCCCATTTATTTGGCTCCAGCTCGTCTCACCCCTCCTGAGCACAACTATTTCTGCCAAGGGAAGGAGCGTCCGCACAGTCAGACAAAGGGACGTTTCTTCCTGTTCGCAGCGTGACCCCTTCTTTGCCAGGGGGGCTGCCAACTCGCTGGAAAGGGTGACCCAGGGGGCACACAGAGATTTAGTGTGTAAACATTGGGGGAGGGGAATCGGTGCTCCCCCAAGTGAAGGATGGACGGGACAAATTGCACCGGCCACTGCCAGGTGGCACTGCTACCTTAGCAAGCTTGAGAAGGGGACAGGATGGCCAAATTCAGCCCCCCTGAGGCCGGGGAGTGGGGTCTCCCCATTGGGTCTGGAAGTCAACCGAGACTTACTTCAGCAGCCGCATGCCAGCCGTGGCACCCAGGTAGAGGGGCGTGATGCCATGCCTCGCCTTCGGGACATCCTCCAGGGCCTGGTCAAGGCAGGGTACCAAGCTCTGCCCGGCTGCCGGTGGGTTCGTGAAGTAGCTTGAGATGCCTTCTCCTGCAAAATCCATCTGCCCTGAGTGCCAGGCTGGCGGGATCCCCCTCCGTGGAGAGACATAGCCTCCCCAGGATGCCCGATGGGGGGGGAGGGGAGGCTTCTCGCCAGGCACGAAAGGGAACAAGCTATTTCAGCAGCCAACAGAAACCTGGGAGGATTTGCTGAGTCAGACACGGTTTGACTCATTCCAGGGTCTGATTCCTGGCATTGCCTTCTCCCGCCCTCCAGATGTGCTGGGAATTTGGATCCAAACATCTGGAAAAAGCCAGGCTGGGAAAGACTGCCCTGCTGCAAAGGCTTTCCCCTCAGCCCTTGCCAGCTGCCCAGACAAAGAGCCAGGGTGGCCCTGGGCCCAGGCCTTGGCATGGCCTCCACCTGGGACAGCTCCTGTTCTCGCATGCCTTTGAAGAAGCCCCTGGCCCTCTGCCAAGCCATGCCCAGGCACACCCACCTCCCTCCTCCCAGAGGAACCCACGGGTCTTTCTTTCCACAGCCTTAAACCAGGTGGGCCATGCCAGTTCTTTGTCCGATGCCCAGGGGGGGGAAAAGAAACGGAACAAAAGAAGAAAGAGGGAGGCTGCCCAGATGCCATTGTTCTGCCAGCACCAATGCACAAAATGCAGAATGGAAGTCTCAGCTGGCAGCAAAGCTCATGCCACCCAGTTCTAAGTCACCCTGAACTTCGCCTTCCCCGGGCACAGGATCACGCAGGCCCTCTGCTCCTTGACAGGCGTGCCCAAACTGAGCTCTTTCAGACGTGGCTGTGCCCCAAGTTATGGCATGCCAAGAAGAGGCTCTGGATTGGGGAGAGGAAGAGTAAACCTTCTCTGGCCTCCCCCAGCACTGGGGACGAAGGGAGCCCCATCCGGTGCTTTCAGCAACATTTAGGGGGCTCCAGCTGCAAACTCTTGTCCCTGGAAGGACAGACAGCCGCCTCCCACAAGCAATGTGGGGGGAGGAGGCAGGGGGCTGCAGAGCCCTGATTCTGCTTACCCTTCACGTGGCAGTCGCTGTGCTGGCTGACAATCCCAGTCTCGTTCTCCTTGTTGGACGGCCATTTGTAGACAAACATGGCTGTGTGGGAAGATCCGGCATCCAAAACTATCCCGTACTGAGCAGGAGAAGAAGGAGAAGAAATGGGAGGGGAGGAAACGTCAGTCAGGGCCCTAGTTTTGCCTCAAGACACCCTGGACAGACAGAGGTCGGGGTACACAAGGGGACGCCTCTTGTGCTGACCAAATCCCCTTGCAGGTCTGTTGGAAACTTCAAGCAAAAGGAGTTCGGGAGGGTAATGTAACCGCCCCACGGCCCGTTGCCAAGTACCACTGTAGGCACCCAGACAAGCCGGGGCCTCTACCGTCTTAAATTGCTCACTATTGTTCCTATGTTTTAGGCACCATCTCCGTGGCAGAGGGGGCCGCATGTCAGCCCCAGCCCTGCGACACTATTTGGGGCCGCCATTCATGTGGGGGTTGCCATTCCGCTGCTGCACGTTTTTGCCAATGACGCTTCCTGCGTTCCTGCTCTTCTTGGTCGTCTCACTTTGACTCCCCAGCCGCATGTTAGACGGCTTCTGGGCACGCACTTTTCCCCATCCATCACTTTAAGGAAAGACGGAGCAACGCAGAACCGGAGCGCCTTGCGATGGATTGGGGAGGGAGAGGGAGGATACGGGGTAATTGGATAATTGAGTGATTCCACTGGGGTGGAGCTGTATGCTGCTTAAAGGGTGATGGGGAGCACGGAGCCTCAGCTCCAACAAAGATTCCTTTCTGTAACATTTTAAGGTGGTCAGTTAGTACTGATATCAGGATAAACAAACTTGGTTCTTGCTTTTGCGTGCTGAGGGGCTTTTTTCCCCATACTTTACGGAACCTGACAGCTTGGCTGAGCAGGATCTTGGTTCCAGCCGAGGCCTTGAAGTTCTGCTGCTGAGATCCTCCCCAACTTTTCTCCCCCTCTTCCTGCCAGGTTGGGAAGCGCCTTTTGTTACTCTTGGTTGTGCAACAAGATTTTGATCCTTTGTCCTTTACTGTAATCTGAAGCATTTCCATTTATCTAGAACTGAAACAGGGAGGGATCTTCCCTGTGGTCTGGTCCTGGAGTGGGGGCCACTTTCCTTCCGCTCAACAAGGCTGCCTCCATATCCATCTGCCCGGACTCCCCCTCCCCCAAGAAGCCAAGTAGGTCCCTGGCTATTTGGGGTGAGGGTACATCTGCCATCTTCTTTCTCTTGAGCCCCTTCCCCAAAACATTTTGAGCAAGGGGGTCTCTCCTTCCCAGGCCACAGTTGCAGGACCAAGAGACCCCCTGACCACCACCAGAGAAGTCCTGCAGAAGTCGGCACGCAGAGCTGCTCTCTGGAATCAGAGTTTGGCCTGAGCTGCAGGAAGACAAGGCAAGATCGGGCTGGCACAGGCCGGGCACAGAGTGGCAGATGGTGCCAAAGGGTCTCTCTGACACCAAGGTTAGTCTGCAGCTCTGCAGCCCCCAAAGACCCCAGGAGGGTCTTCTCCCACCTGCCTTGGGAATCGAGTGGGGAGAGCGCAGGCAAACGATGCTTTTACAATTTTGGCCTCTGCTGGATGGAGCAAAACAACTATTGGCTGAACCTCCATTGTCTGCAGAACACACGTATTATCCTAGCCACACACAGGAAACCCGCCTTAGTCAGAATCTGGCAGAAGTCAGGCTAAATATTTTTCCCAGCCTCCCAATTATTTACAACTCCAGGTGGAGAAATTCGTAGGGCGAGATCAGGGCTGAGTCCTTTGCTACAAGCAACAACTTGCTCAGCCCTCGGAGAGGTCCATCCTCTCCGCCAGCAACAAATCAAAATAAACCCCACAATGGGCCAACAAGTTTCCGATTTCTGGCAAAGAGGCTTCCTGGGGGGTGCCTCACTCTCCTCTGCAACAGACTGGAAGACCCTTCCCACACTTCATGAAGAATCCGGGACCCCCAAGTTCTGAATTTTGCAGTGTTAAGACCAATGAACAAAGCTATTGTTCTTAACCCTAATCCTAACCTTCAGGGAGATCCCCCCCCAAAGTGCACCAGTTGACCCACAATTTAGAGCCAATGCATTCCAAGCAAAGAACTAGGATGTTTGACAACATTCTGAGGTGTATCGAAAGAGAGGAATGTGCCTAGGGGGGAAGAGAGGCTGGGGGAGCAGATTCCTAGCTGTGATATTTTGATCCCTTCCTGAGCAGATTAGCCCACAATACAGAGGAGGAAGGAAGGGGAGAACTGGTCTGGCTTATTCAGCCTCCTGAATCTGGGGCCAGTTACTTTCCTCGAGCCCCAATCCTGACGCAGACCTGCCTTTTCCCACAACTGTTGGCTGCTCCCATCCCAAAGAGATCATTAAATGCCGGTTTGCCTTCTCTGCTGGTTTGACAATAATCTGTGGATTCTGCCCTCTGCCACTTGCCCCCTTTTGAGCTTTAATTCCCCTGGGAGACGCTTCACTAACAACACAGGGAACCCCCCCCCCTATTCCGCAAAGCATTTCTCAACTGCTGCATCAGCTGGAAAACAGGGCGGCCAAGTCTTTTTCCTTCCCTCCAGAGCCCCCCAGAACCGAGATTAGCTAGATTTTTTTGGGGGGGGGTCCATGCAGAGGTCAGAATAGAAGAATCCAGGACTGAAGGCGATGCAACCCTCCTGGGTTGCCTCCATTATTTGGCCATGATTGGGCCAAAGCGATCCAGGCTGCAGGAAATAACTTGAGTACCGCCGTTTGTTATAATTGCAGAGACATGGAATTCAAGCCCCAAACGCAGGCAGGGACTGACTCACCCCCTCCCACCCACCACTTTCACTTCTCTCTCGCGCCACGGAAACAGCACTGAGTTGGCGGCAATCTTTTCACACTCGGCAGGCTCAGCAGGGGGCCTGTTCTGGAGCCCCTCACCATCCGGTGAAGCTGGTAGATGGAAGGGATCCATACGACACGTGTGGAAGGCGGCTGGAGGTCACCCAGTGAGAGTCTGGCTCCTCTCCTGAGGCTGGGGACTCCCCTGGGGGAAAATACAGGCCTCCCCTTCAGTGGACCCCAAAAGTCAGCCCTCCTTTAAGGAGGAAATGGGCCAGCCAGTGCTGGGGGAAATGGGAGACATTCCTCTCTGCCTGCCTGACTCCAAAGGAGGACACGCTTCCCTCTGAAGACAAATCAAGATTGCTCAGAGAAGTCAATGCGCCCCCAAGGGGTGTCTGTCCTGGCAGTCTCAACAGCATGAGAGTGGCCTCTGCAAAGAGGGAGCTCAGGATTCCTCCTCTTCCTCCTCATGTTTTAACATATCACCGTCCTCAGAAAACTCTTGGGTCAGTCACTCCCAAGGACCCTCCTCTAAATCAATGCAAACTCCTTCGCTGCTTTCCCACCAAAGAACTCCCATCCTTCAGGCCACCAGGAAGTGGATCCTCTGGTGGTGGTGGTGGGGGGGGGTGTCGCCAGAGACTTAATACTTCTGCAGTATTTGTGTTCCCTAACGGTTACTCCGGTGATGGTCCCAGGAGGAATTAAACGGTCGATTAAAACCACTCCAAGCAAGCAAAACTGGCCTTGGACCAGTTCTCCGAGGAGACCGCTCCCGAAATGGGCATCTCTGCCTCGACATACACAGAGCCGTGCTGGCTTCCCTGGTGGGGGTTGGGGGTTGGGGCAGAGCTCTCTGCCCACCAGCTACCCAGAGGGAGGTGCCCATCAGGACCCAAAGGCTTGGTGGCACTTTGCAGGACCAGAAGCCTCCTGAGCTTGGAGCCAGAGAAGGAAAGGGCCGTCCCCTGGGACGCCGATGAGACCCCCTCAATGAGACCCTTTCCCAAGGCAGGTCTGGTCCTGCACTGCCCACCTTCTTCCCCTGCACCCCCCCATCCCATTCCCAGCTAAACTCTTAATCCTCTCTCCCGGATTCCAATCAAGAAACGAAACCATTAAGTAGGTTTCCTTTCGGACACGGGCAATGCAATGTCAGGCTTGCTGATTGTCTTGTTCCAGACCCTTCCGTGGAAGAAGGCAATGAAGTCATACTTGGCACCTTCACAGCATTCCCAGGGCAGGCAGGGGGAGCGAAATCTGAAGCCAGAGGACAATCCAGAAGCTTTTCCATGGGAAGGCAGGTAGATCTGCTCTTCGGGCAGCCCGGATAAATTCTGGCTCTGAAATTCTGGATAAATTCCAAGCAAGCAGGCCAGGCCACTAGCAATGCCCCCCCACAAAGCCCCAAGGTATCCCCCACAACTTTTCCAAGGGACTGAAGGGCTTCTACACAGAAGGAACCTGCTTGACTGAGTGGCCTCTCCCGTCCCCCTCCCTCCCTCCATCCCTCCATCCGCTCCCCCCACCCCCAGGAAGCTCATCTCCAGCATTTCAAAGGGCTGGCAAGGGGCCCGCCAGGCTCTTCCAGGGATTTGAAAAGTGCCAAATGTGGGAGGCACAACCAGGGTGTGGCGTCTGAGGAACAAGCATGTTCCCCCAGTTGCACACATGAGCTCATTCCTCTTCCCACATCTAGTACCCTGATTAGGTGCCCAACCTGCACTGTTGGGCAGCCTCCGGGAGGGGAGGGGAGGGGAGGGGAGGGAAACACCATTTGCACTGGGGGTCTTTGGGGGCCTTGTCCCACCCTTCCCCCTGCTATTTCAGATGTGCTACTCGAAAAGTGCATCAGTTCCTACCGTTTAAGGTAATGAGGAGGCTTGGAAACGCCCTTCCAGCCACCCAGAGCTCACGGTCGGTGGTGCCATGATTTGTAAACCCAGCATCCTGGCTCTGAAGAGGGTCCCAGGGATCCTCTTCCCTTCAGAGTTTGCAAGCAGGTTGCTTCTCCCACAGCCTTTAACATTCAGGTAGGTTGCTGCAGGGCATGGAGGTTTCCCCTCTTACATGGCGGAGGAAAAATAACTCAATGAAACCACAGAATTCACAGCAGCCCCTTTTAAAAGCCGGGGAACTGCAGGGGGAGCCTTTTCCCCTTCAAAACAACCAAATAAAAAGAAAATGGCATAAATGTTGATCAATTGCTTAAGCCTTTCCTCCCCCCCCCCCAAAAAAACGTGGGAAAAGTGATGAAAGAGCCAACCCCCCCTCCCTGGGGACATTCTTCTACTTTATATTCATAAAGCAGGTTTTTCCTTCTCTTGTGCCAGTGCCAAGCTGCCCTTGATAATGTTTAACCCAATGCAGAGTCCGTTGGTGGTATCCCAGGCTAGGACCCCTCCCTTCCTCCCCCCACAACAGTGGCTTTCCTCCTGGCACCGGAAAAAGAGCCGCGATGCACCCAGAATTCCAGGCTGATCCATGCAGGGAACCGGTTTGGCAACGTCTCCCTGGCCCAAACTTCACCCTCTTCTCCTGATGCAGGTGCCCATCTGCCCAGTTACAAATGCCCCCTTTGGTGACCAGACCTGCTCCGGATCTCCCAGAATTCCACAGGGGAAGGCTGCCATACTAGATGGAGCACGGAGGCAAAGCACCTTTTTAAAAAAACAAGGATGCAGTCCACATGGAGGACCAGGGCAGAAAATGATTGCCAAAGGATCAGAGTAACGTTCCACAATTGTGTTATGCTACAATTCCCATCACCTGGGTCGGACTCGGGAATGATGGGGTTTGCAGTCCAAAAGACCTGGGAGAGGTCTAGGCTACCAAATTTAAGGAAAAGGGTTGTGGGGGAGGGGGACCTTTTGCCAATTAGCATTTTGAAAATTAGGAAATGCCTCAGGGAAAGAAAGGTGGGTGCCCCCCCACCCGTCCATGAGAGGTTTCCCACAGCCGAAAGTTTAGCTTGGAAGCTGTTTTGGGGCAGAAAATAACTGTCTCCCTTATGTAATTCTGCCAAATCGTCATGGGCTCCGATTGCTTTGTAAATAAAGACAGAACCAATCCTTCTTTTTTCCTTCCCTCCCCCTCCTCTCTCCTTCTCTCTCTCTCTCTCTCCCCCTCCTTCTCTCTCTCCCTCTCCTGCTCTCTCTCCCCCTCCTTTTCTCTCTCTCTCTCTCTCTCCCCCACTCCTCTCTCTCTCCCCCTCCTTCTCTCTCTCTCTCTCTCTCTCTCTCTCTCTCTCTCTCTCCCCTCCAGCTTCACCATCTCTTAAAGGTGGGGGCAACCACTCTCCAGAGAGCCCCATCCCGCTAAGCAGAACCCCCAGGGACAAAGACAATCAATCTTGGGCAGAGCGAGCAATAGCCTGATGGGCTGCTTAGGCCTGTGGGCACCAAGGAAAGGCCCACCCGGCCCAGCATTCTGGCCACGGACCTCCTTTCCTTTCTGGGGGAGCGGGACCAAGATCTCCATTCCCTGGGGATGATCGGAGAGTGAGCTCAGCACAGAAGCTGGCAAGAGCCCAGTAGTTCTCCGGTGCTACAGAGGACAACGGAGGGCCAAGCGGACTCCTCTCTTGCGGCTCTTCCATCTCCCCCCCCTCACCGCCAGAATATAAAAGTCGGAAGCCCCCAATAGATGCTTGCAAGACACAGGCAGTCTGCACCCCCCAAAATGCCACCCAGGAACAGATCTCTTCCTCCGCTCCTTCTGCTTCCCCAGAAATACACCCACAGCTCGCAGATCCCCAACCAGCCTCCCACTTGTGCCAGTCAAACAGGTTCAGAAAACAGCAGGAAGCCGAAACCCCCCGCGGGGTCTGGGAGCTGCAAACACCCTTCACCCGGGCAGGGCTGGGCAGTATCCTCTTTGCCCAGGCCGACCTCCCGGCTTTCAGCACCGGCGCCCCAAGCCTTCGCGCGCGCACCTGCCCGCAACTCCCGGGCCGACCCCCGCCCAGCTCCGCTGCTCCTGTGGGCGCCGGCAAAAGGGGCGCAAGAGAGCGGGGTTGGCGCAGGACGGCGGCGGGGAGCCCCTCGCCTCCAGTTACCTTGAAGGCGGGCGGGTCCTGCACGTTCTTGGTGGGCACGCAAAGCAGGACGAGTCCCGCCACGGCCGCCAGGCACAGCGCGCCCAGCGCCGCTACCACCGCCTTCTTGGGGCTCATGCTGCCGCCACGCGCACTGCTCCTACTCCGCTCCCGAGCCGGAGCCGAAAGCAAAGCCGGGAGCCCCGAAGCGCCGCCTTCTTCGCGGCCCGGGGAAGGGCTGCTCCGAGAGGCGAGGCAGGTGAGCCTCCCGCCTCCTCCTCCGAGAGGCCAAGTTGCCCAATCTGCCTCCAGAAGGAGGAGGAAGAGGGGGCGTGGAGAGGCTCCCTCTTCCTCCTTGGAAACCGCAGCTCTGAGGAACTTCCACACGGAGGAGCAGCCTATCTCCCCGGTACTGAACATGGGGGGGTGGGGAGGGAGTGCGCTGCAAGACAACCTGCGAGAAGTTAATCCACCTTTGGACTTGGCACTTCAGGATCAGCTGTCCCCACCTTAGCCCTACCCAAGTTCAGCTATTGTGTGAATGCAGGAATTTGCCAGGTCTTTGGCTTGCAACTCTCTTAGGTCCTCAGCCTGCATTTCCATCCTCAGTCCCTCCCCCACCCCCCCTGGGGAAAATGGTGCAGAGGCTTATTAGGAGCAGCGTGCCTAAGGTTGATGGTTGGCACTGAGGAGCTGCTGAGCTCATTTTCCCAGGCCAAGCAGAGCCAGCCCTGTGCCTGGGACTCCCAGGGAGCTCTTCCCTACTGGACGCTTGTTTGTTTCTCTCCACTCTCCTCTAATGAGATGGACATGCACTTTTGGTTTTTTTTTTTTTTTTTTTTTTTTTATTATTATTATTATTATTATTATTATTATTATTATTATTATTATTATTATTATTTCCTCTGGAAATAAGCCTTTCGCCACCGGAGCTCAGGAAACACTTCTGGAAGGGAGCACTCAAGTCCACTTGAGGAACAAAGCAAGCTGAAAAGAGAGAGAGAGGAAGAGAAGCCGCAGAGACAGTCTTGAGAAATCGCCTCTCCAGATGGCTTTGAAGTCCTCCGAGGGAACGCTGGCAAACGGCCTGGCTGTGGTTGTGCGCCTGCCCACTTGCGGCTTAGCCAATCCGGTAACAAACAGTTAAACCTTCATCGAGGCTTCTGCTGTAAGTCGCCTGTTTGGACTGGGATCTCCAGAATGCTTGCTTCCGAGTTAAGGAGCTGTTTGAGTCCTTTCCAGATGCCGAAGGCTCCGTGCCCACCGGAGTTCTTTCCCAGCACGCTAAGAGTGCCACTCCAAGGATGCTGTGAGACAGACAGACCTCCCCAAGAAGGCCCTGCCTCTTACATCGCCCTTGCCTGGTCCAGCAATGGACCCTGCTTGAAATCCCGGGTTTCAAGAAAGACGTTTACAACCAGCCTGTCTGCAGCAGGATGGGGCAAAGACCCTCAATGCCCTCCATGCCAACTCAATGAGCAGAGGAGGAGAACAAACCAACCTTTGTAGCATAAAATACCCCTCCCCCTGTGAGACTTACTATTTATAGTGAGTTCCCTCGCATTCTCTAGTTTGTTCCCTTCTTCCAAACTTAGATGCCAGCCACACAAAACATTAACGTTTCTATGGAAAGAATTTGGAAGCAGAAACACTCTCAATAATGCCCGGGGTGCCCCTTCTTGGCATTTCCACTTGGACAGAAGTCCAAGGGGTCTTTTGAGGCTAACTTCTCTGGGACAAAAGACTATTATCCTCAGTGTCTGACCACATCCAAGGAGACAAGGAGCATCTTGGGCAGAGATGCCCCAACTGGGGAAGACTGAAACAGTCTGGCTCAAAAGTTTCCAGGAAGGCTGCTCAGATGCCTTCAAGATGCCCACTAACAAGAGAGAGACCAGCCTGGATTTGTTTTCTCCAGAATTTGGTCAAGAAAGATTCTCAAGGACGTTTCTTCTTCATAATAGTCCCTTGTCTGAATGCCTGGCCTCCTTTTCTTTTCCTCATTGAAAGACCCAAATTCTGGGAAGAAGAGAAGGGTGGAACTCATTCTGACTTTAGCAAAACATCTGCGATTATATGAATGGGCGCAAAGCCAAAGCAACATTGGACCACTGGATAAGAGAGGTCCTGCTATCCGTCCTCAACCTGAATTTAAGAGTGGAGGAAGCCAAGAGAATAAGGGAATTTGAGTTGGGGGGTGAGGTGGGGCAGAAGCCCAGATTTCTGCATTAAGCCTGACTCTGCAGAACTGGCTCCTTCCGGCCTTAACATCTGGAATGCCTTCTCAATGACGATCAGGCAGTAAGTCAGGGAATTTATGCACCAAAAGTTTTGCAAATGGTCACAGCTCCTCCATGCTCAGATGCAGTTAAGCCCCCAAAGGGTAGATTTACCCAGGTAGCACGACTGTAGTGTTATTATTATTATTATCCTCATTTTCTACCCCTTTGATTGGTATTATTATTATAATTATTATTACTTTGTTGCTTTGCATGTACACTGAGAACTTCTGCACCAGAGACAAATTCCTTGTACTGTATGTCTAATCACACTTGGCCAATAAAATATTCTAGTTCTGTTTCTTTAAAAAGGGAGGAAGAAGATGGTGGACCATTCTCAAAGGGTCTCCAGTCAGCAGAGCAGACTCCCCCTGGATTTCCCAGAAAGAGGGGGCTTCTCCCTCCTGCTCCCCCCAAAGCAGCATCTGCAGCCTCATTTTGCAGGGTTTGGCTATGCCATTGTCAAGGCTGTTTGGCTTTTCCTTCAAGAGTCCCCTTTTCATGGAAGGAGCAAAAGGGCAGCAGGGGACCCCTTGATCCAGAAGCCCCCTCCCCATAGGAATGAAGAATTGCTGGTCTGGCAAAAGGCAGCTTCTATATCTGGGGGGGGGGATTTTCCTGCAAAACAGCAGGAGATGCTTCCTGGCCAAATTCAGTTGCAGCAAAGGGCGAACTGGCCAGAGGTTGGAATGCATTCACAAGGAATGGAGGATATTTTGGTGCTGGGCCTTTTCACGACTTACTTCAAGCTCAGTTTCTTCCCCTTTTGGGAGCCTAGCAGGGTCCCTCACAACCTTAAATCCCGAGAGGCACTTAGCCATAAAAGGGGCTCCTTCGCTTGAAAGGCTGCCCTGACCTCTCAGTCTTGGGGGCTGGTAAAAAGAGCAACAGTTCTGCAGCTTTGGAACAGGGGCGTTCTGTTCTCTTAGCCTCCTGCTAGCAAGTGTGAAACGTAGAGTCAACGGAGGATCTTTGGTGCTCTCTGAGCTCTGTGGTTTTCTCGCAGAGGTTTAGTTACCCAAACTAGGTAACATCATCAGTGGGTCATGAAACCTCTGCGAGAAAACCACCAAACTCATTTCGACCCTGAGCTACACATATTCTCCTTTATCGGTATAATCCACCATTCCAGGCTTCCTTCAGTTCAGAGGGTAAAACGCCAAAGGATGCTGCAGGTTGAGGCAGATGGTGAGCGAGGGCTCTTCAGCCGTTCACTCTTCCTTGGTGATCTTGGGGTTTGTCTGGGAAAGAGATTACTCTTAACTAGAATGTCATCCCAGATGTTCCGACTTTGCTCTTGGCTTCATGCGTGGGTTTGTGGCTTAGCGCAATACAAGAGGGCCTTCATAGCACATCTGGGCTAGAGCCTGGGCCATGTTTCAGGGGTGGGGGTGGGGGGCTCCCAGGTTGCTATGGAATTAATAAAGGGGCCACAAACCAGGTGGGAGCCCGGTTGTTCCCCCTGCATTCTGGCTGGCTGATGATAAACAGAGGAACGTGTTGGAAAATGGCAGAAACAAAAGGACATTGAAAATAGACCCATTCCTGGCCAAGTCTTGCAACATAGGTTAAGCCATAAGCGCATGTGGGTGGGGCAGGACTGTGGGCAGTGAACCAGCCCCCCCCTCTTCTCCCCCACCCCGCCCAGCAGTTCTGGGAGGACAAAGAGATCTGGTTTCTGGATCCAGAGCAAGCTGTCCACGGTTGTTTCTGGACTGCTGCCTGGGACACGTGACCCTCCCGCCTTGATGCTCCCTGTGGGGAGAAGCCCCGAGGTCGGGGGAGTTGAAGATCTGGGTCTCTCGCCCGAACTGGGCCTCTTCCGCTCTACTTTTCCTCAGAAGGACCCTGCCTTGCATTGAAAAGACAAAAAACCTCCACAAAAATAGGAATTGTTTTTCCAGGAATGAGCAGCTGATGGGGAGCCTTCTAGGTTTATCCCACGCCTCCCCTCTCTTCCCCAAAGTTCAGTGCAAAAATCCTGACGCCTCGATCCATAACTTTAAAAAGATTACTCTCTGGCAGAACAGCCCTCTTCATTCCCTGAAAAACTCATTTTTGAAAGTAAGCGATCCAGTTGATTAAACACAGATCCTTAACTTGGTCCTTGCTTCCTTCTCGAGGAAAAATCTCTCCTGCGGCTAGAATTTTTTTTATTTTAACTTTATCAGCATCTCTTAAACAGACTCAGCCACACACCCCAATTTCTTTTGGGCATCTGATTTCAGGCTAAAGCCTCTCCGGACCCCTTCGATCTATTCCAGGCACTAATCTAAAAGCAACAGCAAAATAAGGTTTAGCTTTTTTTATTTGGATCTTGCACAATGAGAAAACGAACACATGTACTGTATTTTAAAAAAACACATCCTCAAAAATGCTACGCAGAAAAAGAAAACTACACACAGTGTTTATTTGTAAACATAAGAGACCTCTGTAGCAACTGGAGGGAAAGTCAGAGAGTCCTTTGGCAGCTTCCTCTTATAATGAAAAACAGCTAGTTCTAAGCAGCCTGTCAGCTGAACACGCCTGTGGGGTGGGGGTGGGGGGGCTTCTCTCCCAGCGCGAAGGAAACCAAGCAGATTCTGAAGCTTTTCTGTTACACAGAGGAAGTGCACCCACATATATGCCCTTCCACGGGCAGAGTTTGGAGTAGAGCAGCATGGAAATATCAGCCATAAAAATAAAATTAAAAAAATGCCCAATTCAGCCAAAGGCCCAGGCGCAAAAGAGAGTCCGTGTTCATTCTAAGAGGTGAGAATCGGGACCCCTGGGGGTCTGACAGGACCCCTACATTTTTTGAACATCCAGGAGTGTTGCAGTCAGGGAGGGGGCTTCCTTGGGGCAGGATAGTGGGAGTCTCAGCCCCACTCCTGACCCTGCAAAGCACCCATTGAGAATATCCTTTCCCAGAGATGGGGCCGCGACGCCTCCTGCTGGCCGTGGGGTGCGGAAGGGCTGGCTTGCAAAGCGAGCGGGTGGATAGGGCCCCGGTTCTTCTGCAGCCGCCCCCTCACCTCCCCCCATGGGAGATGTCCAGTCTCTGGTGGGGGGGGGATGCCCCAGAAAGAGGCAATTGGTGTCCAGAGGCTAAATGAAGGTGGAATCCAGCTGGTTGCTGTCCTTGGTACTTTCTGCCCGGGCTCCAAAGAGCTGCTTGATGAGGGCCGACTTCTCCTGCTCCAGCTGGGTGATCCGGTGGCCTTTGTCCGTCACCTCCTGGGGTGGGGGTGGAGGGCAAAGCGGTGTTAGCAAAGCACCGTTGGGGCCTCCCTCCCACCCACCGGCAAAAGTGGGGGGGGGGTTCTGCTTCCCGCTGACCTTGGTGAGGAGCCTGTTCTGTTCTTTCAGCATGTTGATGGTCTGTTGTGGCCCTACAGATGGGGAGGGGCCCAGCAGAGTGGCAGGCGGGCTGTGCGAGGCGGTGGGGCTTGAGCTCCCAGGCTGAAGAGAAAGGGGGTTTAAGCGAAAAGCACATAACAGGTTTCTAGTCCACATGGGCAGCAGGGCCTTGCCCCAGGCAAACGCCAGCAAAGTTTATTTATTTTATTTGTACGATTTCTCCGACAGGGTAACTCCCACCCCACCCCCACCCCCGTCCCCCGTCCCAATTCCCCACTGCACCACCAGGATCCTCACTTTGGCCGAGAGGGAGAGCAGCTGCCAGAGGCACCGGTTCAGCTTCTGTACTTGGGGGAAGAGATGGTTGAGCTGCGCCAGGCTTTCGTCTTCCTGTTGAGAAAAAAGGGGAGGGGGGGTTTCTGTGGTTGGTGCCCTCTGAGCAGGCTGGCCAGCCCTCCCCTTCCGGGTGATGGTTCCAGCGTCCTCAAACCTGCCTCTTGCCCTCACCTGGCGACCTTTGCTTCGTGCCAGCTGCTTCTGGTGCCCCTGCAGGCGATGGAGCTGCTGGTGGTACCAGCTCCGGACCTCTTCGACCAGCTCCAGCCCCTGCAGCAGGAAGTCCTTCTCCTTCTCCAGCTCCTTCATCTGCTTCAGCTGCCGGGAGACACAGAGGGGGCAAGGGCGTCAGCAGGCAAGGCCCTTCATCTCCATAACCCTCCAACTGCGAGACGAGGGCATGACGGGCGCAGGCGCCGCTCCCCGGTTGGGCACACTCTGGATTTGCTTTAAACTACAGTTCCCATTGCTCCCAGTGCACTACCAGGGAGGCAACCCAAGCTGTAGTCCAGCAGGCCAGCTCGGGGAGCATCCCTCCGCCTTGCCAGCTCTTCTGCCAGGTGGGGGCACAGGAGTGGGAATACCATCTCGTAGTCCACTCCGTGGGTGATAGTGTGTCTCCGCCGTTCCCCTCGAAGGCTCAGCTGCCTCCGGGGCTCCTTGCAGGGACCCTCGTTTCCCAGCTGCTCCCTCGGCTTCCGGCTCCCATCGGCCTCTCCCGCTGCAGAGGGGAAGAGGAGGGGGAGAGTTTAAGGGGAGGGGGAGGGGTCCTTGGTAAACCCACCACTCACAAGGAAGCAGCAATTTTGATCCTTTCTTCCCCTTTCCCCCTTTTTTCTCCCAATTTACAACTCCTTTTGCAATCTGCCCTCTGACGGGGTGCTCTTTCTCCCAGGTGCAGATCCCCCCCCCACTCATGAATCAGGTTTTTCCCCTTCGTGTCCCACCAGGGAGCCCCCCACCCCTCTGCAATTAAACCTAGATTGTTTGGTCTGAACTAGGCCAGGGGTCACCTAAATTCATAATTTCGAATCTCCTGGACCACTAATACGAATTTTTAAAACAGATAAATAGTATTTAGTGCAATATTAAAACTGCAAATCATTTTTCTGGTGACCGCCGAGCTAGGGGAGAGAAGAACTCTGCCCAGGGCCGCGGAGCTCTGGGTCCCTCACCGGCTCTCTTGCCCTGCAGCTGCTGCTCCGCCTGCCCGCCGTGGCTGCTCCGCTCCAGGCTCCGCGGGGCGCCGCCGCGTGTCAGGGGCGGGTCGGCGGGGGGCCCGGGCGCTGGGGCCGCCGCTTTCCCTCCGGCGGGCTGCTCGGGGCCCAGGAGCGACAGCCGGAGCCCCAGCACGAAGCGCTCGAAGGTGAGGTAGCCGCTGGCCGGAGCCGCCCGGCGCAGCCCCTCCAGCACCCCCGGCGGCAGCGGCCCCGCTTCCCCGCCCGGCTGCAGCCAGCGCGACTCGATCTCCCGCAGGTGCACGTAGCCCCGGCGCCGCTCGTCCAGGATGTCGTAGAGCGGGCGGAGGCTCTGCAGGAAAGCCCGCGGGGGACCCTCCGCGCTGCGCTCCGGCGCCATCGGGGCTCGGCCGGCGGACAAAGGGGCGTGACGTCAGCGGCCCGGCGCTCATTGGCCGCCTGCCCCCAGCCCTCGCCGCCCATTGGCGGAGCCGCCCCGCGAACTGGTTTGATTTCGCGGCGGCAGCGGAGGAGCCCGAAGTGGCGGCCGGAGCCCCCCGACGCCCCCGGCCCCGAGATGCCGCGCAGGGCGCCTCCTCCGGCCGCTCCGGGGCGGCGCTGCTTGCCCCCCGCCCTGCCCTGGCGCCAGCGGCTGCGGCCGGGGCAACGGGGCTGGGGCTCCGCCTGGGCGGCCGGGGCGGGGCCGGCGGCTGAGCCCGGCGGCTGAGCGGAAGGGCGCCTGGTGGGTCGTGGCTCCGTCCCCCGCTCCGGCCTCCCGCCGCGCCCGGCCATGGAAGAGGAGCTGCGGGGCCGCTTGGAGCGCGCCGGCCAGCCCCACCTGCTGCGCTTCTGGGCCGAGCTGGGGCCGGCGCAGCGGGAGGCGCTGCTGGGGCCGCTGGCGCTGCTGGAGCCCGAGGAGCTGGCCGAGCATTGCCGCCGGGCGGCCCAAGCCTGCGCCCGCCACCAACGGCCCTGCCCCGGGAAGCTGGAGGGCCGCATACAGCCCCTCCCGCCCGAGCTGGTGGGCGGCGTCGGCAGCGGCGACCCGGCGGCTCTGCAGCGGTGGGAAGAGGAAGGTGGGCGCGCCCGCCAGGGGGGCCTTTTGGGGGCCTGGCCTGGCACCGGGCCCACCGCCGTGCCTGCCTGGCAAGGGAGCTGAGTTTAGGGGGGGGCCTCTCAAGAGAGGTGGGCTGCTGCCAGCTGGACCTTCTGTCTTGCAGGCCTCCGCCAGATCTCCCAGGGCAAGGTGGCGGCACTGCTGCTCGCTGGCGGGCAAGGGACGCGTTTGGGGGTGCCCTACCCCAAGGGCATGTTCGACGTGGGCCTGCCCAGCCACAAGACCCTCTACCAGATCCAGGCCGAGAGGATCCGCAGAGTGGAGCAGCTGGCAAGCCAGAAGTTTGGCTCGCCGTGCCTGGTGCCTTGGTGGGTCCTGCGGCCCTTAAGCGGTGGCAGAAAGGGATCGGGTGGGAAATCCGCTAACGCCGGGCATCTGGCTTCTCTTGCAGGTACATCATGACCAGTGAGTTCACGCTGGGGCCGACGGAGAAATTCTTCCGGGATCATAATTATTTCAACCTGGACAAGTCGAACGTGATCATGTTTGAGCAAAGGATGCTGCCGGCGGTGACCTTCGATGGGAAGGTGATCCTGGAGGAGAAGGGCAAGATCGCCATGGCGCCAGGTGTGCGGCTCTCTTCTGGCGCTGGGTGGGCCTTCCGGGACTTTCTCTGCAGTTTCTCTGCACTCGTTTTTGATAGGAGTTTCGTATATCGAAGCCACTTCTGGAACAAGGGACCCACGGTAGCTGAAGGTAAGCGGGAACGTCTGCGGTGACTGGAGGGGTAGAAAGCCGTTGCTTGCTCCTGTGTTGCAGATGGCAACGGTGGCTTGTACCGCGCCCTGGTGGACCACAAGATCCTGGAGGACATGCAGCGACGGGGCGTCCAGTTCGTCCATGTCTACTGTGTGGACAACATCCTGGTCAAAATGGCGGACCCCGTCTTCATTGGCTTTTGCGTCTCCAAAGGAGCCGATTGTGGTGCCAAGGTGAAAGGGTTGTGCAGCCTGGTTTAAGCCCAGCCTCTCTCGGTGCCGCATCTCCCGGAATGAACGACCCCTTAATCCTGCCCTTGCAGGTGGTGGAGAAAGCCTACCCCGCCGAGCCTGTCGGGCTGGTGTGTCGCGTGGACGGAGCCTTTCAGGTGGTGGAGTACAGCGAGATCCCTGCGGAAACAGCCGAGAAACGCAGTCCTGACGGTCGCTTGGCCTACCGGGCAGGAAACATCTGCAACCATTTCTTCAGCCTCGACTTCCTTTGGGAGGTAGTGGAGTAAGTCCCCTCTCCCCCCCTCCCCCTCCAAAGCAGCACCGAGGGGGCCCAAGAGCAGGGTGAGATTGCCAGGAGCAAAGACAACGGAGAACCTAATGGGATCCAGGAAGGGGGAGAGAACGAGCTCCCTGCTTTTAATCTGGAAATTGACGGCTGTCGGAGGTAGTTTAACTGCTCTGCCAAACCGCCAGTCAGCTGAGTATTATTCAGAAGGCGAAAAAAACTAAGCGTGTCTGAACAAACCACAGAAAAGGCCTCCCAGTATTAAAATTATGAAACGGTTTTCAGGGAAGAGCTCTTTTCCCTTCCAGGGTTGAAAAAACTTTCCAGGCTGCCTGGGAGCACATTGGATCTCCCATGGGGGCTGTTGCTTCTTGGTGTGGGGAGGCCGGGGATGGTCCTGGGCCGCTTTGGGGCCGGGTTTCCTGAAGACAGTCCTGGGCTTAGGAAGATGTCTGGAGAGGAGGAACCCCCATTGGCAGATGCCGTTCTCTCCTCTCCAGGCAATTCGAGTCGCAGCTGACGCCCCACGTGGCCATCAAGAAAGTGCCTTACGTGGACGAGGAAGGCCGTCGGGTGGAGCCGCTCGAGCCCAACGGGATAAAGCTGGAGAAGTTTGTGTTTGATGTGTTCCCGTTTGCTAAGTTAGTGGCCGGTGCCTCTCTCTCCTTTTCTTTGGGCCTGGGGACTCCAAAGTGGGACAGAAGGGAGTGGGGTGGCAGAGAGGGGTCTGTGCAGCCTTCCAAGTTTCTGCATTAACATAAAGTCTGTAGAAGCATTGCACACACTGGCTGATCCGGGGCCCCTCCCTATTTCAGAGGTGGCCTGCACAGATCAGTGGGTCACCTTAAGGCGCAGGGGGAAAACCTGCTCTTGGGGCAGGTAAACCTGTTCTGCCTTGGGAGCTGAAAGGGGTGCTGCCATCGTGAGCAGCTGAGCCAGAATTTTGCATGGCAAACAGGTGGCGAGAACATCCATCTTTGTGAATCTATAATAATATAAAGGAACGAAGTGATGTGGGTATCGCCTCAAATGTTTAACTAGCTTGGCATTGCCAAATGAAACGACTGTGCAGAATTAAACCATCTGTTGGCCAATTTTAAGCACCCAACTCTTTGTTCCTGGGTTGACAGAAACTTTGTCGCCTTTGAAGTCCTGAGAGAAGAGGAGTTCTCCCCCCTGAAGAACGCAGACACGGCTACCAGAGACACTCCGACCACGGCACGACATTCCATTCTCTCTCAGCATTACCGCTGGGCCCTCAAGGCGGGGGGCAGATTCGTGACGGGGGACGGGCAGCCGATCCCGCAAAAGGAGAGGTGGGTTTGCTTGGCTTGATCGGCCCGGTTGGGCACGAGGCTTGGCAGGGGTGAAGGGGCAGCCTTGGCTTCCTGCTGCAAAGTCCTGGGTTCGCAGCTATGGTTGGGTTTTGGTTTAGTACGTTGTGTGAATCGGCTGCGTGTCTGAGTCAACCATCGAGGCTTTGTGAACCACCTGCAAAGTGTTCCTTTGATGAGTAGGACGGGAATGTTTTAAAGTTAAGTCAATATTGATTTTTACGATTTAAATCGGGGATATTAAAACAAGTGTAACTATTTACCAGACACCCATGAAAAGGAGACTTGAATGGTTAACAATTAATATAAAAACTCTCCATGTTCAGTGGCAATTCAGTTGAATTGGATACATTACATACTATTTAAATCTAGAATCTAGAGTTATTATCCCAGTCCCAGATAGTAGATTTGGTTATTCCAGGAAATACACTTCAATGCATTTGGATCTTTATTATCCTCCAGCGTGTTGCGTTTGTGTGTTTGTGGAGAGCCTTAAATGTTTTTGCTTTCCTGTCATTCTCCAGTTTCTCCCAAGACGAGGAACCGCCTGCTGTGTGCGAGATCTCACCTCTAGTCTCTTACTTTGGAGAGGTCAGAAAATTATTATTCTCCGTTGAGCTCCAAAAGGGTTAAATATCTGTCGCTTTATAAAAGGAACAACTTTGGGCAGGTTTTTGCACTGACTCAGGAATAAGGGCAGCAGAATCCTTTGTAAACATATACTCATTGGGGTTTTTTTTTTCCTTTGCAAAACATGGAAAGAGCCAGAATTTAGCAGTAGAAACTTTGCTATGCATGTAAAGAATGCTAATATTGAATTAGGCCTGGTGCACTTACGAACCCTTCCCTTGGTTTGTAAACATTTTTTAAGAGCACGTGATTGGTGCCCTAAAGTGAAACAGCAGCCTGGTTAGGCCTCTATCTGCAAAAAGTCTGAAAAATATATAAAAGAATTGATGAAAAATAATGTGAACAAGGGAGGTAGAAATGTGTGGATACGGGGAAAACCCACAGTATGTATAAAGTAAATAGAAAAGGACTGATTTTAGAAATAAAAGATGGTTTGTGATTGTTGCAGAAAGCAAAGATAATCAAAACAAAATTTCTCCACCATCATTAATTGCTAGTTTAATTCTATTTTATCACAGAGTCCATCTCTACCCTTTGGGTTTTTCTTTAAGGTGTCTTAAAACAATCCCCCACATTCAGTGCGTCCAACTCTTTTTTTGCAGGGGCTGGAAAAATACATGCGGGGCCAAAACCTTCCATCTCCGTTTCTCCTTGATGAAAGCAAAGCTGAGCTCTGAGCTTTGGCTGAAGCTGGATGGCTCCATTTTGGAAAAAAGGTCAATATTTTTTTAAAAAATTAAAGCAATTCTTTTTAGAAAAAAAAAGTAATTTTGAAAAAGAGCGCTTTCAAAACCAAGGCATGTTTGCCTTCCTGGAGGAAGGTCGGAAAAACGACCGGATATCTGAGAATCTTTCTTCATATTAAAATGAATTTTAAAAGCAACCCTGACCAGGTGTGATCCTTGTTTCCGGTGGAGATTTGATCAAAGGAAGGGGGCGCTGGTTTTAATGCCACATTATGTCTTTTGATGCTCCTGTCGGCTTCTCTTCATCCTCCTTAGAAGTCTAAGAATTGGCCAGGAAGGAGGGCAGCATAGAATATGAAGCAGGGCTCTTCTCTGGGAGAATTCTGGGAGTCTTAAAGCTGCCAAGTTTGAAGACCTCTGATATAAAGCATCAGGCTGGATCACGAGGAACAAAATATGAGGTTTGGGGAAGGAAGGGAGGGGATGCCTTCAAGGAGTCACGTGGAGCCACTTCCTAGAGTTGAGGGTCGGGTCACGTGGTGTGCCAAAATTCGGTTCTGACGTGTTATTGACTGCGCGTCTCCCAGTGAAGGCTAGAGGGCGCTGTGGCAACTTTTAACCTCTCCAAGAAAGGAGGGACTCCGCGGCGTCTTAGCGCGGCCGCTCTAGGCTCTCCCGCTCGGTGCCGCGGACAGCAACAGGAAGAAACATGGCGGCGGGCGGAGGGGAGCTCCGCGGCTCCTGAAGGAAAACCGTTCGCCGCCATGTACTCGGCCGCCTCCTCTTCGCCGCCGCCGCCGTCGCCGCTCCTGTCACCCCCGCGGCGGGATTTCATCTCGGTCACGCTCAGCGGCGGCCAGTTCCAGACGGCGGGCGGCGGCGGCGGCGGCGGCTACAACAACAGCAAGGCCTGGCGGAGGCGTTCCTGCTGGCGGGTGAGAGGAGCCATAGAGTCGGGATGGGGCAGAGGGGCTCCGCGGCGCCCTCTAGGGGAGAGGCAGCGGGCGGGAGCGGCTTTTGCCGCGCGCCCCCCGGCGGCGGGGTAGGAACTGCAGCGCCTGGGCCATTGCGGGAGGACTGAACTGGGGCCGCTGCAGGATTGGGGTGGGGGGGGGACCCAAGAGGTCGAGCCCTTCCTGGTCTGATTAGCTGGGGCTGGGGCTGGGGCTGGGGGTGCAGGGCTGGGTGGGGCGGCCCTGTCGGCCCCTTGTTGGAGCGCTCCTGCGGGCTGGGAGCTGCTGACGTGGGCGTTTGGGGTTTGCTGTCCGAGGGGCGGTGCTGAAAAGGCGGCCAGCCAGCCAGGCTTAACAGACCAGAAAGCCTCGTTCCTCTCGCAGGGTTGGCTTTGGAAGGTGACCTCAGATCCTTGTCAGTGGCCAGCAGAGTAAACCCCTTTCCTCCATGGATTGTAACAGGATTAGCCACCATAAATACAGAACAGGATAGAAATTCTTTATTGGCCAGGTGGGATTGGACGCACAAGGGATTTGTCTTTGGTGCAGAAGCTCTCCGTCTAACATGAAAAGACAAGATTCATTCGTCGAGAATCGTAAAGTACAACCCTTAGTGATAGTCATGATTAAGCAATCGAATCATACTAGGAAACAATATAAATTGTAAGGATGCAGCAACAAGTTACAGCCATGCAGTCATAAGTGGAAAGAGGTACTAGTAAAGAAGGGAAGATTAATAGTAGTGCAGACTTAGTGAATAGTTTGACAGTGTTGAGGGAATTATTTGTTTAGCAGAGTGATGGGAAAAACTGTCCTTGTGTCCACTTGTTCTGGTGTGCAGTGCTCTGTAGCGTCGTTTTGAGGGTAGACAATACAGTCTGGAAGGACCCCTGTTGGTTGCAGATCAAAGAGTGTGATTCCCATGGCTCCTGGTTAAATATTTCTGGTGTTTGGCAGCTTTAGGATCCCCAAAGCTTGCTACCCTCGAGATAGATTGTTTTTTATCAGGGCAACCTGGTCTACCCAAATATGGAACGGAGCGCATACTGCTTCCGCTTTCGCTTTTCAGCCCCAATCCAGAGGCCTTCGCAGGCAGTCGCTTTCGCGAGAAACTATTTTTCTGTTAAATTTATATTTTACTGACAAAGACATAAAGGGAGAGTAGTATAGATCTATTTCAAGTTATTTAGCCAATGGCCAGCTGACGAGAGCTAAATAGTTTGAAATAGATCTATAATAGTTTCCCTTTATTTCTTTGCCCGTAAAATATAACTTTAACACAAGTTGAGATAGATTGCATCTGAACACGGGAGTTGCATCCTTCTCTTTAAGGCTAAAGGACAGGGTGGGTGGACTGAGAATCCATCATTCAGGATCTCACATACCATAAAATCCAGTTTGGTGCCTCTGGGTGTGTCAACGATTACCCAATAACATACCATTTTTAAAATTCTGTGCTGCCTTTGATCCTGAAAGCAGCACATCACCATCAAGCGTGGATAGAAATGCATAGGCTTTGCCTCCCATTTAGATAGTTTTAATTTGTTTTTCAGAGAAACGTTCCCTGCCAAAATAGCTAACGCCAATGCTTAGTCAGTAGATGAGGCGGGCAGCAGGTGCATTTCTCGTTACTGGATCATTTCGAGAAAAGAAAGGACTCATTTAGGGGCGTGGCAAGTAGGCGCGAGCTGTTGCTCGTCTGTCAAGGAGTTTCTCCTTTGAGACATTTAGCGGAGAAGTGCTTGTGTGTGTCTGCAGCTGCCATCCCACTGAATACAGAAGAAGCAGAGTGGAGTCTTGTTCCAGACCCCATGAATTGCATTGTACGTAGGAATTTCTTTCTCATTTAAGGCAGGGCGCTGAGAGGAGGATTGGGGTCACATCAGGGTATTCGCAAAGGGGCACGAGAGAAGCAGAGGCTGCTTTCCTGAGGCATTTTGTGGAGGAGACCCGTGGGTTGATTCTGGGCTTGGAGAGGGTGCTTTGTTGTCTGCCGTCAATCACCAAGTCAGAAGTGTTTTGTTCTTTTGATTCTGCTGTGAAGTGCTGCCTCTATTAGTCAAATGCATCAAATAAATATTTCAGCCGCAGGATCTCTTGCTCTTGCCGTAATTCTTGGCATGGAAAGGTAACAAGGAGGTGCGAGTAGGCAGCATTCAACGATGTTTTGGGGGGACTCATGCAGAGAGGTTGGGGTCAGCCTCCCTGCGAACATGTTTGCAGGCTGAAGGTTCCTTTTGTCTTTTGTAATGTTCCCCCTCAGAAATGGAAGCAGCTGTCCCGCCTTCAGCGCAGCATCATCCTCTTCCTCTTTGCCTTTCTGGTTGTCTGTGGAATCAGGACGTATGCAAATATGGCTGACCCGTGGAAAAGTACGTTCCTGCTAGTTTTTCTACCATAAGTTACTGTTGCGTAATGGAAATCGGTTGCTTTTCAAATGACTAAAACCACAATCCTGTACCTTTCAGCTCAGAAGCACTGCATGTTTCTGGAGGTACTTGGGGCTTATTTTCAAATAAAAGGTTATTCTGCTTCGTGGTTTTACTGTGATGAATTATTTTTAGAAATTAAAATTTTTCGAGCTATTGTGCTCCCAAACTTGCAAGCATTGCTTTAGTTGTGGGTTTTGTTTTTTTATTGTGTGGGAACAAGAAGATCTCGCAGAAGAAAATGACTTAGTGTTCCTTTCTTTCTTGAAACCAACCTTATGCGTCAGCACTAGTCTCAGCGGCTGATTTCACTCCGTTGCATCAGGTTCATTGCAATTAATTTCTTCATGCAGGTGCAACCAGCAGATCTTTGGAGGAGCAGAAGGCTGACCTGGAGATCCCTGGATTGAATCCAGCAAATCAGGCCATTCTCCCGATACCCCAGAAAGCCGATGCCAGCCTCAGGGACTTTTCACCTCAAGTAATTCCCCCTTCCTATCCCCCACCCCCCACCCCCCTATTATCTTATTGTAAGCCAAGGGGAGGGTTAGCAGCTGTTAGGCAGCTCAGCTGCATGTGGCCATCATTGTTTGTCAATCTGGCCTTTGAACTTTTCTATCTGGAAGGAATTTTTCTAACCGGACTGATCCCCCGACTAGCCTTTGCTGACTGGACTGACTCACCCGCCATAGGCCAGCATAGTAGTCTTAACACAACTGGAGGGTCTCCTTTTCCCTGCTTTCCTTGAAGCATTTAGACTTTCAGCTGTGATTTCTCCACTCCTGCCCATGAACCGATTCCTTTGTTTGTTTTCCAGAAACCTCCGAAACAGATTCCTGCCCGGCGAGGCCCTCCGAATCTGCAGATCCGGCCACCTTGGAGGGAGACGGAGGCCAAGTCCCAGGAAGAAGCCATCAGAGCGGAGGGAAATCCTGGCCAGGCAGGTCAGGTGCATAACCTGGATAAGCCCGTCGTTAGGTGAGTCGCTTAGGTAGGTTAGGTAAACTCTCTCAGTTTAGCCTAGGACAGTTTTGGACTCTGGCCCTGTTGCACGTTTTAGTCATGCAGGAAAGATGGGATGCTTGACTAGCAGGTGGACGTGTCACCGCTAACAGAGAAGGACTGCCCAGTTGTGCCGATTGGCAGGGAAAGTGCTGGAGAATGCTCTCCTACGACGTGGGGTGTCTTTGTGTCATCGGTTGTAACGTAGTGAAGGCCCACGGAGCAGAGAAAGCAATAATCCTCTTTCTGCAGTTGGAGAGGAGCCGTGATTGAGCCCAACCCGAGCCCTGAGCCGCCTTCCAAGAAAATAAACCATCCAGGCAGGCCTTCTGCCGTGGCATCCGAAGACCAGAAAGAGCCAGGTAGTGGGCAGGGCTCAGCTTAACCCAGATGGCTGCCCAGGGGGGCTTTGCTGACGTGGCAGCCCACCCTTCCTTCCGCAGGACCTTCTCCTGTGACGGAGACAGGAGGGGGTAGCTCTGCGTTTTCCCTCAAGGGCAGCTCCCGATGCCTCTTCCTTCCTGTTTCAGTGGCCCTCAATAAGCGCCAGCTGGCGGTGATCGAAGCCTTCCGCCACGCCTGGAAAGGTTACAAGGAGTTTGCCTGGGGCCACGACGAGCTGAAGCCCATCTCCAAGTCCTTCAACGAATGGTTTGGCCTCGGACTGACGCTCATCGACGCGCTGGACACCATGTGGATCTTGGGCTTAAAGGCAGGTCTGTGCCTTGCCTGTCAGTTTGCTTGGCCTTCCTCCTACCACCAGGGGAATCTAGAGGAGGTTGCAGGCAGAGCGGGCTCCCTTCTTTTGTCTCGGCCTTCGTCCACCCACAAAAAATCACCCTTGTAAGTTGAGGCGGCTGTCTCTGAGGAGAGAGAGCCCAACATAGAGCAGATAAAGGAGGAGCCTCTCAAACTCAGGAATAATCTCTCAGCCAGAGCAACTGAGCCTGGACAGGGCCTGGGGCTTCTCTCCCAGAGTAGGCAGGGTCTGGAGAACTTGGGCTAGCTTTTCCTTTCCTGCATGGGAGAAGTTGGCTCAAGCTTCTGGGCTTCCTTTCCCTAATGCAGAGTTCAAAGAAGCCCGAGAGTGGGTGGCCAAGGAGCTGGACTTCAAGAAAGACGTGGATGTCAATCTCTTTGAGAGCGCCATTCGTATCCTGGGAGGCCTGCTGAGCACTTACCACTTGTCTGGGGACAGCCTCTTCCTGGAAAAAGCAGTAAGTATCTTGCTTGCCTCTGAAGACCCCTGGAGGGCCCCTCCCCTCCTCAGAATGATCAGGAAGGCCTCTGAATCGGTCTTTCCTCTCCGCCCAGCACCTGAAAACGGTCAGTCGGTTGCTTCCTTCCTTCCTTTCTCTCCCTCCCTCCTACTCTGCAATTTCTCCCTTGTTCAGAAAGATATCGGGAGCAGGCTCATGCCGGCCTTTAACACCCCTTCCAAGATCCCCTTTTCGGACGTCAACATTGGGAAGGGCACAGCCCACCCCCCACGCTGGACCTCTGATAGCACTGTGGCTGAAGTGACCAGCATCCAGTTGGAATTCAGGGAGCTCTCGCGCCTGACCGGTGAAGAGAAATTTAAGGTACTGGGGGGGGAGGGAGGGGAGTGGATTGGCTGGGCTCCCTCCTCTTAATGGGGGGAGGAGGGGGCGCGCAGAGGGGAAGAAACTACCTAATCAAGAAGTGGAGACTTCCTCAGCTTTTGGGACAGTCGGTTATGGTAATGCTTCCTGCATTTCTTCTTGGGGTGTAGTTCCCACAGGGCATAGAGAGGGTCACACCCACCCACACCCACACCCAGGTTGAGGCTGGATGGAAGCGGGTCCATTCCCTCAGAATTCTGGCTGCTGCGCATATTTCAGAACCCCGTTTGTCAGTGGAACAGGGTACCAAAGCTCCACTGTTTGTTCCTTTGCCTCCTAGAACGCCGTGGACAGGGTGATGAGACACGTCCACTCCCTCTCTGGCAAGAACGACGGCCTGGTGCCCATGTTCATCAACACCAACAGCGGGCAGTTCACCCATCTCGGGGTCTACACCCTGGGGGCTCGAGCTGACAGCTACTACGAGTATTTGCTCAAGCAGTGGATCCAGGGAGGGAAGAAAGAGAACGAGTAATTCCTTTTGAATTCCCCTTCCTTCCTTTATAAGAAGCCTGGCAGGATTTTCTGTGGAGAATTCTAGGGCTTTTCCTGCAAGTTTATACAGGAGGGTTAGCCCTTGACAATTGGCGTTCCTGATCGGCCCTAATGATGCACCATGGCCTTGATGGAAGCATCCCAGCCACTAACGATGGCGCCTCCCCCCCCCCCCAACAGGCTCCTGGAAGACTACGTGAAGGCTATTGAGGGCGTGAAGATGCACCTGCTCCGGAAATCCTATCCCAAAAGGCTGAGCTTTGTTGGGGAACTCGCTCACGGTCGTTTCAGTGCAAAGATGGTGAGCCTTCTTTTAGGGAACGGGTGGGGGGGGGCAGAGGGGCACCCTTTTTCCCACAATTCTGCTCTTACAGAGGCTCATGCTTCCTCTTCAGCAACCAGATACCCTCCCTGTTAACCAAGAGTGTTGCTGAGCACTTAGGCATGTTTCCTCTCCCAGTTTCTGAACGGCAGCGGATGGATTTGCTTAATGAGTCAAATTTCAGGCTCCGAGCGCTGCGTTTTCAGCCCTTCTGCCGGGCCTTTCAGAATCTGGTCCCGTGAAACCCGCTGTATTGCCAGCACCTGCATTTCTCAAGGGCTCATAACTGCCTGTGCAGATCTTCCCCCTTCCTTCTTCGCTTTCACTGTCACATCAGTTCCTCTCTTTTGAATAAGAAACCCCTTCTCAGAGCTGTAATAGGAAGGCAGCTGGCCATGCAACCGGCCAAGCGTGGCGTGCAGGGAGCCCAGAGCTCAGCTTCAGCAGAGGAGAGGGACTTTGGCAGAGAAAGTCGGTATCCCACCAGCTTTCCTCCCTCTGTGTTTCCGGAGCAGGATCACCTGGTCTGCTTCTTGCCTGGAGTCCTGGCCCTCGGCGCTCACAACGGGCTTCCTGCAGATCACCTGACCCTGGCGGCAGAGCTGGCAGAAACCTGCTACCAGATGTACGTGCAGGTAGAGACCGGACTGAGCCCCGAAATCGTCCACTTCAACACGCACCCACAAAAGGACCGGAAGGACGTGGAAATCAAGGTGAGGAGTTCAGCAGGGCTGATCCTGCCCTGGGTCCCCGGTGCGCCAAGCAGAGGACGAGCCTCGCAATTCAGAGCCCGCTCTGCGGTGGGCACCCAAGTCACCCCCAGGGTAGAAATGCCCTTCAGCTTCCCTTCTGCTCTCCTTTCCCCAGACCGCCGATAGGCACAACCTGCTGCGACCTGAGACGGTGGAGAGCTTCTTCTACCTTTATCGGTTCACCGGCGATAAGAAGTACCAGGATTGGGGCTGGGAGATCTTGCAGAGTTTCAATCAATACACCCGGGTAAGCCTGAGCTTGGGGCAACCCGGGCCGTCTGCTTCAGCATCGGGGTCCCATCAGAGAGAGCAAGGAAAGGAGGAAACCCCTCACCCCTCCACCAACCCTAGTTAGCAAGAAGTACAGCCGGGGAGAATTGGCTGGGAGAAGGCAGGCTTTGAATGAACAGCGCCCCAAACAAGCCAAGATGGTGGACCTTGATGGCCTTCAAATTTCACATTTTGGGTTCTCCCATCCAGGTCCCGACCGGTGGCTACACGTCCATCGACAACGTCCAGAACCCCAGCAATCCAGAGCCGAGAGACAAAATGGAGAGCTTTTTCCTGGGTGAAACCCTCAAGTACTTTTTCTTGCTCTTTTCGGATGACGTGAACTTAATCAACTTGGACCACTACGTCTTCAACACGGAGGCCCACCCGCTCCCCATCTGGCCATCGGCATAAACCGAAGCCGGGCGTCTGCCGTTCCCAGGTTCGATCCCGTCTCGATTCCGGGGACCTGAAGGGAGGTGTGTAGCGACATTCCCGGAGGAATTATATGTGAGGGAAGGTGGGTCTCCGGAATCACAGCCCCCTCTCCAAAAAGGGGCACCCAAGCAAGGAACGGGCAAGCGGGCCCCTGCCACGCCAGATCCCGCTTGGCAAAAGCGGGGAGCGCAAGGCTCGCTTCGACCCAGGGAGTGCCTCAAAACTAGCAAGGAGGGGACCCCCGTGGAGGGCCCAGCATTCTTCCGTTGTCTCCGATCCACCTCTCGGCAGGAGAGGCCAGTCAGGAGGAAAGGGTGGCCTTGTTCCCAGGTATCCATCCCAATGTCCCTGGGGCTGTGAGTTCCCAGGATCATTCCACAGCTGCAGGTGGGGGTGGGGAAGGGGTGAGAACCCTCCCCTCGAAAACAGTGTTCCTGATCCCGAAGGGCACTTGGGAGTAATCGGGAGGAATTTGTGCCCTGTTGCGAACTGGGGAGAAGCTGGATGGGGTGGTAAATATATACATATATACATATATATATATTTTCTTAACTTATCTGCAGCAATGCAGGGAGAAAAAATGTGAAAATTTACATTATGAAAAAAAAAAACCCCAGAAGGTTATCTATGTAGGAATTTATATGTGTATAACATGAATAATGTTTTGGCTCAGGTATCCTTCCGAAAACTGCTTCCTGCATGGGTTCCTCTTCCAGGTGGGAGGCCCCAGAGGACGGTTGACCTTTACTTTGCAAGCATGTGGGGTGGGGTGGGGTGGCTGGAGGGCAAGGAAGCAGCGGGTCACAGGGGCTTTATCCCCAGAGCAGATTCTGCCCGCTAGGATTTCTGCCACGCCTCTCGTGCTTTGAAAAGTTCCCCCTGGAAAGTTGGGCTTAAAAACCAAGCTTTTAACTATCAGCCACAGAGGAAGCTGCTCACTAAAGGTGCAAACTCTGATATATTTACACACCGAAACGTGGAACAAAGGCTCGTTTGCTTCGGCTTTCCGCTTGGTTGTGGCCTTTTTGTCTGTCTCCGAGTCAGGACAAGAGCAACCTGCAGGATACGAGGCCATCTCTGGCCTGGGCAGGGGCTGCCCTTTCATCCCAGTCCTTCCTTTCTGTCTTTTCGCCCATTCCTTCTAGCTTTCATGGCCCTCCCTCTTCCCAATCTCCCTCTTCGCTCAATCTCAGCACTTTAAAGTGGGGGCAGAGAGAAGATTCACGGGACAATCTTCCCCCGTTTTGGTGGGACTGATTTTTTGTATTTGGGGACCTCTCTGTGCCCTTCGTGCTTGCTGCTGCTGCTGCCGCCTGGTGACGATGCTCTTGCGGCTGGAACAGCTGCTTTAAATCCCGGCCCAGCAGAGGACAGGGAGACAAACTGGCATTGCCCCTCTCGGCTAATGGCACATACTAATGGCAGCACTGGAGCTGTGGCAGGAGAAATCCCGGCGGGATTGTTTTCTGCGAAAGTGGTTTCAGAGGGACTGGTGATCCCGTTTCTTTTTTGTATGCCACGCCTGACCCAAACAAAATGCATGTTTCCCAAGACTGTGGCCTTTGGTGCTACCTAACAGATGGGACGGTGCAATGACCAAGAGCCCCAATCAAGAAAACGGTGGCTCAGATCTCTTGGCGCACGCCTCGAACTCGGTTCCTTCTCCCCTGCAATATCACAAGGTCGGTGACTCTCACAAAGGGAGAGAATCAAATGCTTTGAACAGTTGAAGCACAATAGTATCGTCATAAGAAAGATTCCTTTCCGATCTTCTTACTGTAACTCTGGACTTCTGAAGAACTTCACTGTCGCCACGTTCTTGTAAATGATCTTTTGTTTGCTGTTGTGGCCACCAAGTCCCAACTGAATTTGGGAGTGGGGGGGGGAAGGTGGTCCTGGCTTTCGAGGGGGTGCTTGCAAGGCACTATTAGGTAGTTTCCTGTTCCCCCCATATAAACAGATCCTGGAATTTAAAAGCCATACTGTAAATCCCCAGTTTTGGGAGGCCGACACTTTACGTTGAACTGGTGCCTTCCGATTTCAAGGGGAAAGAGAGAAGGGTTGGGATGGCCACGTCCCTGAAGGCGAGCATTTCTTCCAGCAAGCAAAGCATAGACCTGGGCTGCAGACCCACGAGTCTCTTTCAAACAAGCCACCTAGGACGTCTGTTTCCTGGATCCTCCTCAGAGTTAGATGCTGAACAGCCCCCCCACCCACCCCCAGCACAGAATTGCTTTGCTGTTTTGTTTACCGGTGCACAACCCTGAATTTCCACTTGCCTCGTGTTCTCCACGGAGGCCGGAATGTCGTCCTAGTTTTGGAAATTTCAAGAGAAATTTGCCATGTCAGGAAAACCTAGCTCCGTTTTCTTGCGCAGCCAAACCGGGGCACATTCCGCGTGATTTTCCTGCCGTCTTATGGCCAGTTCATCTCATGTCTTAAGAGCAGATGTCTTAAATGATCAGGCACCACTGGACAATTGGCTGTAAACGGACCGGCAGGGAGGGAGGGTTTCTGGCTGCCAAACTTGGTAGAGAAGCTGGCTATCGTGAGGAGCACCCTGTGTGTTCCCATCATTCCCTCTGGATAATCACTTTCAAATTACCTTTTTTTTCCTCCCAAGAAGAGGCAGACTTGCTGAAGCCTTGTTGGTGCGATCTGGTCAAAAGTATCCATAAAGTAGAATTAATTCCTTTTGCGAACGGTTCAAAATGTGACTTGCCTTTTTGCAAAGGTGGGAAAAATCTCCGAAATGAAAGCGAATCTTACAAGTGATTTTGGCTGGGAAGTTAATCTGCAAAATTCTACTCCACCTTAATAAACTTCCAATTTATTTTGAGACATTGCATTTTTCTGTGCCACTGACTGCTTATATGTTTCTCCCCTGGTTAAAAGATGGCCTTTGCACGAGAGGCTGAAACCGGGAAGTGAAAGTTGCTCTGTGTTGAAGCACTGTGGCGCATCATCCCTTGATAACAACACTGGTAGAACTCCTTGGTGGGGTCTCCAGAGTGAAACCAAGTTGGCTAAGGAAAGAAATGCTTTTCCTGGGGTGGGCGTACGGGGGCTGGGGGGTTCGAGTCTTCCCACTTTCTATGGGGGGGGGTGTTTCGAGCTAGATGGTCCGAAGGTACAACTCAGGGTAACACCCCTATTGCTTTCAGGGTCCCTGACTTAGAACCACCAATCTCAATGCATCTGAGCACTGAGTTTGAATTCTTCCCCTCCCCCCCCCCCCAGTTCCCAGATCCTTTCTTAGAAAGAGGTGAACCAAAGGCCTGTTTCCTCCCAGCCTCCATGAACCTCCCTGGAGGGAGCTTTATTCCTTACTCTTCAGCACTGCAGCATGAAAGTGTCACTGCTTCAAGAGGACACTAGAGTTCCCCACACCCCCTTCCACACCCAGCGGTCCGGGGGCTTCTGTTAAGGCAACTCAGACGCTACTTGGTGGCCTTGACGGTGGCCGCCTCCACCCAGCCCTGGATGATCCTGGCTTCCTGTAGCCGAGCTTCCCTGGCCGAGGCGGGGTCAGCTGGGTTGGAGCTCCTGTTTTTTGGGGAAAAAAATAAGCCCAGTGAAGAGGACCATCCCTGCTGCTTGTCAGAGGGCAAACGTACAGCCACGGGAACTGAGGAGTTCCAGGTGGCTTTTAAGGTGTGTTTGCTTGCTGTAGCAGGACCCCTCCCTTTCAGGGAACACAACCGCTCTGCTTCCTCTTTCGGAAACATTTAAAATTCTTGAAAGCTTGTTTTTAAAAAGAAAGGGGGGGGGTAATGAATCATCTGAAGAGACTTCCTTAAACAAGAAAGTCCAGTTGACTTTTGGGGAAAAAAGCACCTTTGGGACAACCATGACCTGGATGGCTGAGAAGCTCCAGAGACCCCTGAAGAGGGTGGCTGGTTGAGACCAAAGGGCTCCCCTAGCTCAGCACCTGGGCCTGCATGAAGGCCACCGAAAGCCCACGGGATCCGGGAGACGGCAACAGCCGCCCTCCCTGGTCAGAAGCCAGGAACAGCTCAGAGAAGGAAGGTTAGCTATGGAGGCAGCTATTCCTCCACCATAGGCCTGTCTCCCAAGAGACCTTCTGAACGAGACACCCCGGCCAGAGAGACGGGAGGAGGAGGAGGAAAGGCCTGCCTAGGGCTCCACAGAGCAAGAGGGGATCCTTGCAAGAATGGGGCAATCCGAGGAGACGGGGAAGAAGCCAGGAGGCCAAACGTACCGCAGATCAAGGTGATGGGCGCCCCCTTTGATGGTGATGGCAATCAGGGAGGAGCTCAGGTTCTTCCGCACCTGGAACGGCAACACCGGAAAGTCAAACTTTGGGAGTGGGGGGGAACAGTAGCTAACGGGTCCAGGTAGATCTGACCAGATCCCAGGAACACCGAGCAGGTACTTACTCCGCCTGATGCCCAGGGGTCCAAGTCTCCGTTGGAAAAAATAATGTTGCTTGCAGCAGCCAGATCTGCAGTTGTCAAAAGAACAGCAAGATTCTCGGTTGGAATGATAAAAGCCAGTGGGGAGGCTAAGGCGAGACGGGCAGCCCCCATCTTGAGGGGGCGGGGGTGTCCAGGAGGAGAGTGCCTGCCTTAAAACCATTCAGTGGCTCTGCAAAAGCTCCGGCCTTTCCCAGCAAGATCCTTTTAACCGGCCGGGCTTTTCACACAAGGAGGCCCCAACCTTGGACAGAGAGGTTCAGACTCCCATGGCAAGCCCTGTCCTCACAAAGAGAGGCCTTGCAAGGGCCCAGAAAGAGCCTCCTTCCACAGGACACCTGTCAACCTGGGACCATGTCCTACTGCCCTTTAAGTCTCACAGCTGCACCCTCCTCCCGCAGATCACCCAGAGCAAAGGGGGCTCTTCAGGAGCCCCCCCCCCAAATTGCAAGCCGAAATCCCAACAGAGGCTGCTGCTCACCGCTGCCCCAGAAGCTGGTGCGCAGCCACGATGGCCGGGGCCAGACCCCCCACTTGTGGAAGCAGTAACCTTCCCGGGCGGCCTCTGTGAAGGGCAGTTCCGGAAACATGTCAGTCACGTTGTTGCTGCTGAACGTTAAATTGATCTCGGTGCAGGCCTGGAACAGAGAAGAGTCTGGCTGCCGGGAGAAGCAACTGCAGGGGTCTTGTCCGGAACGGGGGGAGGGCTGTCTACACTGCATCAGCCCAGCCCCCTGCCACCCCGGCATCTGCCAGTTTCCGTACGGAAGAAGCTGGCTCCTCCGTGTGGGAAGGGGAGACCCATAGCAAGAAACATCCCAAAAATGCAAAAATGTCCGGGGAACTTTGCTCAGATAGCAAGTAAAAAGTCCAGACTTGGAAAATGTTTTTTCATCCCATCCCTGGCGATTGAATGCCTCAATATCCTGAAGGGCAGCTGCCCACCACCCCCACCTCGCACCCCTGCACCCGCTTCCCTTCCTGGCCAGCCCAGGTGAGGCAACCTACCTGATAATCCCAAGCTTCCGCATTGGGGCCTAAGCCACAGCCCGTTGGATCGGAACATTTATGATACAGCTGGTAAATGTCAAAGCACTTTTCCATCCCCGTGGAGTTGTAAAATACTCCTGGTAGAGCAAGAAGAAGAGGTTGAGTCCACTTTAGGTGCTACAGAGAGAGAGAGAAAGAGAGAGAGAGAGAGAGAGAGGAAGTTGGGCAGAGGGGAGACAGTTTCTTAAACCTAAATCATCCAGGAAGCCCACCTTAAGCCCAACTTGGGAGAAAAACTCATCTTGCTTTCAAAGTCTCAGATGAAAATTCTGTGGAAGACACGCAGCTAAAAGAACCACGAAGCCAGAACTCCAGCCCTTGGGAGGACAAGCTGAAGGAATGGAGACCCAAAAGTCAACATGCAAACACACACACACACACACAAAAGGCTTAAGGCTTCAGGACAGAGAAAGGGAAGAAATTCTTTGCCAAGTCCTGCTGCCAGGTACAATGGGAAGCTCTGCTTTCTAGCGTAGAACGCAACTCTTGCGGGTGGCTGGGCAGAGAAATTGCAAATATCCCTCGTTAAACTTCTTTCTCTTCAGCCGAGGTATTAAATCCTAGGAACAGCAGGAAGTCAGATTTTCTTCCCCTGCTGCCTCCTGGCCAAAGACCGCAGAGAAAGCCTAGACTGAAGCAGCCGGCTCTCCTTCCAAGGAGGGGGCAAGCCTGGACTTGCCACTTTCCCCACTTTGGCCAGACCAGGAAATGGAGGACCCACCGCACCTTGGTGGACATCAACCAATGGGAGGGAGGGAGGGAGGGGAGATCGGCTGCTGCTGTCTTGGAGACGAGGGATCAGCTGTCCTGCTCTCCTGGTAGCCCAGAAAAACAAGAGTGAAGCACAGCTAGCAAGACTGGCCATCCCACTGGCTGAGTCCAGGGATGCTTCCCGTGGGCAGAGGGTAGGAAAAGGGCTGCTTCGGAGCTATGGCTTCTGGAGAGACACATCTTGGGGACCGGGAAGCGGCAGAAGGCCAGAGTCTCAGCTCGGACACCTACCTGCCTAAACTCCTAGAGGGGCTCCAGAACCTGCGTTCCCAGAATGCCCTGTGTGACGTGGTGCTGGAGGCCGAGGGGGCCTCGTTCCCCGCCCACAAAGCCATCCTTGCCGTGGGCAGCAGATATTGCAAGATGCGCTTTGCCAGGGAGGCGGCCAGCCAGGCAACCCCGCTCAAGCTGGCACCGTCAGTGACCGCCCGGGGCCTGCAGGGCGTCTTGTCTTTCCTTTACTCCAACCGGCTGGAGCTGACTCTGCAGACGGTCGAGGAGGTCTTCCGAGCGGCCGAGGCGCTGCTGGTGCGCGAGGTGATGTGCCTCGCCTTCCGCTTCCTGGAAGGAGCCCTGGACCGGCACACCTGCTTGCCCATCCTCTGCCTCGCTCAGCGGCTCGGCCCCGAAGAACTGAGGCTGAAAGTGCAGCGCTGGGTCGGGAAGCACTGCGGGCACCTCCTGAAGGACCCTGTGCAGCTGAAGGAGCTGGACAGGGCGACTCTCTGCGAAATCCTGGACGGAGGAGACACCCGGGGACTGAGCGAACTGCAGCTCTTTCAGGCCGCCATTTGCTGGCTGGACCACAACGGCTCCCGCCAGGAAGACGCAGCCCAGGTGCTGGGCTACATCCGCTTTCCCTTCATTCCGCTCCCGGATCTGCAGAGGTTCGTCCAGGAAACGCCCGTCATGAGAACCGTGCCTGCTTGCCGCCGGTACCTCCGGGAAGCCATGGACTACCACGGCCAGCCGTACGCGCAGCCGCTTCTCCAGAGCGAGGGCGCCCGGGTGCGCCACAGGAACGAGAGGCTGATGGTGCTGGGGGGCAGATCGGCAGACAATGCCATCTGCGGGGACGTCTGGGCTGCCGACCAGCACTGCCATTCGTGGACAGCCATCGGGAAGCTGAGTGGGCCCCTGTACAACCACTGTGTGGCTGTCCTGCACGACTTCGTTTTTGTGATGGGGGGCCAGGAGAGCTTTGATCCGACAGGCCAGGAGCCTTCCAAGAAGGTAAGACAACCCTGACTGTCCAAAGAGGCACAGCTGGCGGCTCTGGTTTTCTTCAGAGTAGAAGGCCAACGGAGTCCCTTAGGGAGAGCAAATGTCCCTGCTTCTTCGTTGGCAACGTCAGGTAGTTCCTGGTGGCGAGGCAGACTTCCCTCTTCCCGAAGGGAAGAACCGGGGGAGCCACTGACCTTCCCCCTCTTCCAACTCCAGGTGTTCAGGTTCGACCCTTGCCGCAACACCTGGCTGCAGCTGGCCAGCATGCTGGTGCCCAGGACTCGCTTCTACGCAGGGGTGCTGAACGAGCAGCTGGTGGCTGTGGGGGGTGGAGCATCGCTGGGGATGCCAATCAACACGGCCGAGGAGTACCGCCTTGCCAAGAATGCCTGGCGGCCCCTCCCGCCCTTTCCGGAGACGGTGGCTGACCACGCAGGAGCGACGCATGGAGGCATCTTGTACATCTCAGGTGCGGAAGGGCAAAGGGCGGCTGGTACTGGCTGCTCTGGAGAGAGAAGCACCTGGGGCTGGGGCAGCCTGGAAGGCGGAAGGAACAGCAGCCCTTTTCCTTCGGCACAGGGGGCTTCGCAGAGGGCCAGACCTTGAACACCATGTACAGCTACCTCTCCCGCCTGCGCTGCTGGGTCAGGAACCGGCCGATGGCCTTTGCCCGCTGCGATCACGGCATGGCAACGGTGGGAGACCGCATCTTCTGCCTGGGAGGAAGGGCTCTGGCCAACGTAGGTGGCATTTGCTCCATTCCTCTTGGGCTCTGGGGCCTCCCCGAGGCTCAGCTGGGCGTTCTTGGCAGTGCTCTCTGGCTCTGCCCTATGCTTTGGTTCTTTGTAGGGCCAGGAGTGGGTCCCTGTGAGCGAGGTGGAGTACTATTGCCCCGTCACTGATCGATGGGCCCGGCTCCGTCTGTCGGCCGTCGACCTCTGCCACTTCAGCCTCACCAGCAGCCAGCTTCAGCTCTACGTCACGGGCGGAGGGTCTCTGCGGCGGAGGAGCAAGGAGGACGGCGTCTGGGTCTGCCACCCCAGCAGGGGAACCTGGGTGAAGGTGGGCTGCCTGCCCCGGACTCTGGCTGATCACGCCTGCTGCTTCGTTCACCTGCCCCCCGGGATTGCAAGCCCAGGAGGAGCCGAGCGAGAGGAGCCTTCGGACGGCGGAGGAAAATAGCTGGATCAAAGCAGTTTGGGTTTTCCCTGGGGTGACCCACAGGGAAACGAACTGGCAGCGCTTCCACCCTGTGGCCCCCACCCTGGAGAAATGCAGCATTCGCAGAATGAAACTGGGCGTGTATCTACTCACCGGAAAGAGCTGCCAGCCCTCGGATTGGGTCCTTACTGGCCAACATCAGTTCACAGCCAACCTGAAATATCAGACGTGCCCAGGCTCAATTTCTCAATGCCCCCTCCCCATCAGAAGCAGCTGAGCACATCTGCATCACCCCCTCCCCAAGCAGAAAGCCACTTTGGCTACCTGCCGACTGGCCCAATATAATCTATTTTCTAGCTCGTTTGGGGTTTCGTGCCAGCTTAAAAACATGCCGTAACCCCCATTGGTACTAATCTTACGCTTCTTGGCCCAAATCCCCAAATGCTTATATTGTCATGAAAAGGGAAAAAAGCCCCAGGCCCCAAATCTCTCTCTAGGACTGCCTTAGGTAGGTCCATTAATGAAAGGCCTCCCCTGGGGGTGGGGTGGGGGACAGAAGTGTCACTTTACTGGTTTAAGGATCTCTGGAAAAAGCAAGCAAGGAACACAGTTTGGTTGGTTATCCTTTGGCAAACATACCAACCCTGGGCAAAGATACGTGAAAGAATTTGGGTGTGGAGCTTGCTACTGTATTTTTAAAAATCACAATATCCACATTAAAGTGACCACCACCACAACAGGGGGTTTATTTTTGTCGAGCTGGGTACGCCGAGAGACTGAGCTGCCCCACGTCTGAGGGAGGCTGAGCTCTTACCTTGACGGGGTTCGCTGGGAAGTGGCCCATAAAGTCCGTCGTGTAAGGATAATCCAGCATGGCCATCATGGTGAAGGCATTCCGGGCAAACTCAAAGAGCTGCTTGACGTCCTCTTGAGTCGAAAGCTGGTGGCAGACAGCCATCTCCCTGCCGATTCTCCCGTAAGCTTAACACAAAGGAGAGGCGCCTTTGAGTTGAAGGATGCCGCAATTGGTATCCTCCACAAACGGAAACAAACTGCATTTGGGGCTTAAACCTTTCTGGTCCACTGTAGGGCAGCGGCGTATTTAGTCGCAAACTGCCCACAACTTCACACCCTAAAATGTGTCTGTCCCAAGGCCCGTTTGCTCCCGTTCGGAGCTCCTTCCTTTACCTCCCACCAGGCTGAGGTCCTTGATTTGTCTGAATGCTTCTCGGACAGCTTTGGCACACTCCGGACTGTAGTTTTGAAAGTCCTGGAAGAAAGAGACGAAATTCCCAAACCGAGTCAGAAAGCGAATTGGATTCTTTCAGATTCACTGGGGGATGAACGGGAAAAAGGGAGCCCGAAGGAGGCCCTTGTCTTACTGCTGTGACATCCTTGAAGAACTGGCTGGGATCCCCAATCCCCGCGGTGGACAGCACGGGGGCACTGGCAGCAAGGGCCCCGGCCACCAGGTTGGGATACTTCAGCCTCATGTAGGCGCTGAGCATCCCTCCGTAACTGTGAGGGGGATAAGGAGGAGGCTGTTACTTTCCTGGACAGAGGAAGCCGAAAGGGATCACACCCCATGGTTTGCTCGGAAGCAGCCCTCACCTGCCCCCGAAGGCGATGACTGGCACGCTCTGCGCTCGGTGCTGCTCCTTCAGCCACGCGATGAGAACCGCATAGTCGGCCAAGGCTTGCTCCACGCTCAGCAGGCCAATGTTCGGCCCCTGCAGGGACGCTGCTCCGAATGGAAGCGATTTCCCATAATACCTCTAACAAAAAAGAAAGGGGGGGGGAGATGAGCCAGGGACCAGCCTGTGCTATGGCAGCCCCTGACGCCCCCCTTCCTGCCTGCCCTGCCCTGCCCGGAGACGGCAACCCCCCTTACGTGTTCTGCAAAGACCACCAGGGCCCTCTGCTGCTCCGCCAGCTCCAGCAGGAAGCCGGTGTTGAGGGCGAAGTCCCAGATGTTTCCTTCATTGCCCGTGTAGAAGAAGATGGGGCCGACCCCCTGCTTCCAGAACTTGTCTGCGGGACAAGGACGCGTTAGGGGAAAGACGCGGGCGGTCCCCGTTTAGCGACCGACTCATTTAGCAACCCTTCACGGTTACAGTGATGATGAGGAAGCCCTCAGGGGCCAGTCCTCCCTGGGCATAGCTGACTCAAGGCAATAAGCCCAGTCACAGGGATTGCTTCACTCTGCAGCCCAGACGCCACTCCCAAGGGTGGTTGCAAAACGAGCCCCCCTCTCTCTCTGCACGGCTGTGGAGAGACCCCTCCAGAGCAGCAGCCAGCCCACGGGCGCCCCCCCCCCCGCCCTCCCTGGCAGCTGAACCTGCGGCCCCCTGGGAACCCCTGCCCTGGGGGGAGGAGGGGGGGGCTTTGCCAAGAGGGGCCCATTGACCCTCCTCCCCCCAGGCTGACCTGTGATGAGGTACCGCTGGGGGAAGGTCCGGTTGCGGCACTTCTGGAAGTCGAAGTGGTCCAGGGGCTGCTGGAAGAAGCGCTCCTGGAAGGGCGGGGGGGATCGGGGGGCTGCCAGGAGGGAGGCAGGGAGGTTAGGAAGCGCAGCGACCCCCCCCGACCCTCCCTCTCCCCGAGACCCCTTTGGCAACGGCCGCCCCCTCACCTGCCGCCCCCAGCCCCGGGAGGAGGAGGGGGAGGAAGAGGAGGGGGAGGGGGAGGGGGAGGGAGGGGCGCGGGGCTCCCGCTGAGATCGCCTCCATGCAGCCGCCGCTCCGCCGGTCACGTGCTGGAAGGCTCGGCCGGTCACGTGCGAGGGGGGGTCACGTGGCACTCCCCCCCACCGGGAGGCGGCAGCGGCGCCCGTCGCCATGGAGACCGAGGCGGACCCCTCCCCTCCCCCCGCCCGCCCTTAGGAAGCCCCCTGCCCAGTTCCCCCCCCCCACGCTTCTCCTCCCAGGGGGGAGGGTGGGCGCCCTCTGCACATGCTCAGAGACCGGACGGGCCCTGAGAAGCGCTGCCACTCAAGACGCCCCCTCCCCTCCTCCATCAGACTGGCTATCCCGCCCCCCCGCCCCCCTCCCATGCAAGGCAAGGGCAGCCGGCCCATAATGCGCGGCCGGGGGTCTCGGCGGCCTCCCTTCCCCGCACGCCCGCTGGGTGGCGCCGGGCCGGGCGAGGCGGAGGCGGGAGCGGAGCGGAGACCGGCGCCGTCTGTGCACCCCGCGGCTCGGCACGGAGGAGGAGGAGGCGGCGTGGAGCCCCCCGGCAGGTGAGTGCCCTCCGCCGGTCCTGCCCCGGTGCCCCCGGGGGGAGCCGAGCCCCGGGCGGGACGTCTCCTGGTCCTGCCGCAGCCGAGACAGGTGGAAGGGAGCCCGGCGACCCTCCCGGAGGGCGCTGTGCCAGGACCCCCGCCCGGGCTGGAGCCTCCCTGCCGGCGGCCTTTCCCCCGCGGGCTCCAGCGGCTCCGTTGCAAAAGCCTCCGCGGCTGCCCAGCTTCCCCCCCTCCCCTCCCCCTCTTGTGGGCCCAGAGGACCCCCCTCCCCAGGGCCCCCCGAAGGAGCAGCCCTCCGGGTGCCAGCCTGGCCATCGCTCAGCCGCCTCCGAGGTGGGCAGCTGAAGGCAGCTTGCATCTCGCGGCGGAAGGCGCGAGAGCCACAGGCGAGAAATGCGTTGATCCATCGGGCGCAGCTTTCTTTGCTCTGACCGGCAGGAGCCCCGAGGCGGAGGGGCCGGGGATTAAAGGCAGCGCTGCCCGCCCGCCTGCCAGTCAGGTGCCCCGGCTGAGCCCCCAAATGCTCAGCACCGAAGGGCCGTTTCTGCCAGGAGGAGGAGGAGGAGGGGGGGGGTTCTGGCTGCCATCCTCTAACCCGGGCAACCCTGGGAGATTCTGGGGAGGGGGAGGGCCGCTTTCCCCCTCTTCTCCCTAGGAAGGGGGAGGGCGAATCCTTCCCTCCCTCCCGGTGTCTTCTAGGAAGGAAGGTGCCACGTTGGTGCTGCTGCTTCACAGCTATAATTTCGCTGGGCCTGACTTAACCAAAGTTCTTGGTAAAGCCGCTTTTCTTCCCCCCCACCTAAAACCTCTCCCCATGACTTGTCTTCTATTAGCTTATGAGAAGCCCACAAGCTAAACATCCTTTGACCTAGATCTTTGCCTGGTGAGTACCAGCCCAGGTGGGGCTGGGCGCTTGACTTGTCAGGTCGAGGCAGGATTTGTGTTGCCAAGTCTTGTTGGGCTGGCCAAGCGCTTAGCTGGTGTGGATTGAGGAGGAAAACGGCACCACCAGCGTCTCCCCTCTGGGGATGAGTGGCAGGAACGCAGATTGCCCCGGGGCAGTGAGGTGGGGGAGGCCGATGGTCTTCCTGTCCTGGACTTCATGCGCCTGTCTTGTGGTCTGGGGTCAGGAGGCTGGATTTGGGGATGTAGCGTCCTATGCAGAGAATACGGAGACTGGGAGTTAGTGATGAAATGCCCTCTTAGGCAACTGAACGTCTCTGAGTTGAGCAGAACTGATACAGATTCGGAGCCAGCTTTTTGCCAGGGAATCCTGGCCTTCTTCTCCTTGGAGGGCTAGACTTGATAGCCTCTGGGCTCCCTTCCTGGCCTCCAGATCCAGAGCAGGAGTCAACCTGGGCAGCAATGGGCCCTGTTTCCTAGCAACCGGCCACCGTCTCCTCTGCAGATTCCAGAAAGCCTTGGAACAAAAGGCTCTTAAAACTCTCCCCCCCCCAAATCTGCCAGCCGAGCTTTCCAGCAGCTCTGAAGAGGAGACCATGCCTGGCCCTGCCAGGAATGCCCCGTCAGCTGTTTCTGCCTAATGGAACTGGCATTGATCTACCACTGCAGGGCTCTGGGCATCCGCGCCAGCTCTGCTTTCGCTCTCAATGAGATCCGCAGTGGAAGAGTGGGAAGATATTGTGACAAGCACACAACCTCGCTGGCGGGCAGGGATAGGTCTGGAGGCTCTGTGTCCGGCCGCTTTCTCTTCAGAGGAGGCCTCTGTAATTCAAGGAAAGAAGATTCAATAAAGGAGAATATTTGTGGCTCAGGGTTGGACCGAGGGGTCCTTGGTCCTCTCTCAGCTGCGTTCTTTCCTTGCAGACGTTTCATGACCCAAAGTAGGTAACAGCATCAGTGCCAGTGGGGTTTGCTGCAAATGCTCCTCCTAGCACTGATGATGTTACCTGGTTGGGTAATGAAACGTCTGCAAGAAAGCAGCCAAGTTCAGAGAGCGTTAAGGACCCTTCAAAGAAAATCCAGTGTGGCCTCTATTCGGTCCTCACCTCGCCTCCATCCACCTGGGCCTCCACACCTGCGTCCCTCCAGGGAGCCGGGGCTGTTGGGTCCTTTCCATAGCAGACCTAAGGAGCCGAGGGTCCTTACCGTGAGTCAGATTTTTGGGTCCAGCAAGACCATCTGTTTAGACTGAAACCGCAATGCTTGCAAATAATATCAACAGCTGCATCCTTGTTTACTTTTCATTTATTTTTGTCTTTTCCGATTTTCAAAGTGAGGCTGGTTTGTTTGTTTTTTTTCTGTGCACCTGTCCGTTCTGTACTTTAGCTCAACGCCTGATGTGTTTTTCCAAATGCCACAAAGTTTAGTCCAAGTTCTTTATAAACAAAACATCCACCAATTAGCGGCACCCCAAATCAAGCCGAAGGCATTCAGTGGCCTGGGGTCTCGCAAGGAAAAGTTATCAGAAATGATGCTGGATTTACGGGTTTGAGGCAGGGGCTCCTGCGTACCTTCACCCAAGCTGTGGTTTCCCTGTATGCAACATACGTCTCGCAAGCAGCTGAATTTTGTGCCAGATTATCAGATTACAGGTTAGGAAGGAGATAATTGTGCTTTCTCTCTGCAAAAATGAACACATTGCAAATGAAGGTTTTAGGGCGCTCGGGAGGAATGGAGTGGGGGAGTCGGTCAGTGCTAGCATTTGTAAAGCGTGAAGCAGAGGCATGTGAGAGCAGCTCTGCTTCTTTCTTTCAGCTCCCCGGGTGCCACCAGCGCATTCCTGCTGTGTTGTTGTGTTCAGCCTGGGAAACCGGAGGCTGCAGCCTCCCTCCTCAACAGGCCTGTTTTTGTCAGGGGGACAATGGGCCCATTTTGCTAGCCATCTGTGTCTTAAAGTAAGAGGCCAGAACCGCCATGTAGTAAAATCAGTCTCCAGAAAGCGTTTTCTCCTCCCGTCTGGGTCCCTGCAGCGAATTCAAAGGGGCTGCCCCCTCACAAAGTCTGGCCACCACGCCTGGTGCCGGGCAGTTGGCAGTTCCGCCTCCAGTGCCAGGAGGGAGGGCCTGCTGCAGACACTGCCCTGCACAAAAGGTGGGGAAGGCCAAGAACGCCAGGCATGAACTCGGGGCTGGAGGGGAGGAGGGTCCTGGGATGCCCCCGCCCATGAATTTAGCACCTGGGAGACTCAGCCCGGCCAGAGAGGGGGAAGAAGAGGCCTGAGCAGCCAGGGACCGTCCTTCGTGGGAGCCTTTTCCTTGCACCTACTTAAAATCCTGGAGCAGCTCCTGCTCGATCTGAGAGCCTCTCTGCTCAGGGCAGATGGAACCTAGAGAGCCCTTCAGCTGGAAAGCCTCTCGGCCCCAGTTCCTCCCAGCAGTTCCTCTGCCTCCAATCACTGGAGCTGCTGCTCCCAGTTCCCAGTTTGAGTCTGAGCAAAGTTTCGTAAAGGGAGATGAGCGCTCAGCCTGAGAAGGGGCTTTTCTGAGACACAGAACCTCTCCTTTCTTTCCTCTTTGCAGGGCCTGCCTTGACCATGCACAACGTGGGTCTGGCATCTCCGGATTTTTCTGGCTCAACCCAGTGCTGCGAGGAGAGCCCGGACGCTTATTGCCCAGAGGATGATCGGTGGCAGAGGCTGCGCACGGCTGTCCGGAAGCTGGAGTTCTGGGAAAACTTTGAGGCGGAGCTGATAGGCAGCGGCTTCTTCTCCAAAGTCTTCAAGGTAGGGCATCAGCCGGGCATGTTGAGCTAGGCCCACCCACCAGGTTGCCTTCTGTGCCCGTTGCCCTCCAGTTCCCCTCCGGGGAGGACGGGGGAGTTGGGGAGCAGAAGTCCCAACATGCCTGGGAGGAGGCAGACTGCATCTCTCAGACCTGCTTCTGGGTATTCGGAGGAATGTTTCGGGCATCAACACTGGCACTCCGTAGCTAGCTGGCTCCATACGCAGGGACAATCAGGGTAGCCCAGGAGAGTGTGCAGAGAGAGAGCATCGTCTCCAGATCAGGCAAGATGTTATGAAAACAGGAGCCGGGGAAGAACCAGAGACACCCAGCTGGTGCCACTGGTTTTGAGCAGAAGACCAGCATTTCCAAGGTGGTTTCATGACCGAGGCAAGAGAAGGAACGTTTTGTCTTAGGGGTTGGCATTCTCAGTGCCAGGACATATCTCTGGTTTAGGGGGAGAGAAAGCGACTGCTTTTTTTCTGATGGGAGACGTAAGAGGCAGGAGTCCCCCATGTGATGGGACTCGATCCGAGGGATCTCCTGCCTGGGTGGGCCGTGGCCGGATTCTTGTGCAAAATCAAGAGCTGGTGTTTCTCCAAAGGGAGACGAGTCTTTAAGACGATGAGACGCTCTCTGCTTGCATCAAGAACGCTGCTGCTCTGGTCCGCTTCCTTCCCCGGCAACTGAGGCTGGTTCCCTTCTGCCCTCTCCCCCTGCTAATCCTCACCTCTGTCCCTCGGTGCCTGTTCATTTGCCAATTGGCAACGGTCCTTGTTTTCCAAAGCCTTTGTGGGTGGTGCTTCATGTCCCTAACTCCCAGTCTGCAGGATTCCTGCGGAAGGACAAAACCTTTCATAGCCACCAAGGTTTGCTGCGGTTTGACAGGATGACCTTGTGGGGCTTTCTAGAAGTGAGGGACAATTGCGTCAGGACCGAGCCAGGATCTCTCACTGCTGGGCGGCACCTTTTTCTCCTTATCTGGCAGCTGAGGCACCTCGTGCCAGGTTGGGGCACAACAAAGGCAGCTCCGAGTTCAAGGATCCCTCCTGTCGTTGCGAAGCTACAGCAAAGCCTTTGGCAGTTCCTCTTCAGCACCCTGAGGCTGACCCTCGCCCACGGGGCAATTCTTGCACCCCAAAGAAAACGGGGCTCAGAATCAGCCAGTCCTTGGCCGGGCGCAAGAGACGGTGTCCGTTGGATGGCTTGGGCTGTTTGTGCCTGGAGCCTTGTGCAGAATCATAGGAAGCAAATTAAGGCGCCAGTTTCTCCGACAAAACCGAGGCGGCTTCTTTTTAAAACTAGAGTTCAAACTCTGACCTGGCACTTGGAGACAGCTGATCCCATCTGCACGTCGGCTGCTTCACCCCGTCTGGCTCTCTGTTCCAGCCCCCACCCTCCCCGCTCCTTCCCCAGCTTGTCCCAGCTCCTCCTCGGGCAAAGCAGGCACCCTCGTTGTGCAACTCGCGGGCTTTGCGTGGCTCATTGAGCGCCTGGTCGTGTCCGTCATTAACCTTTTCCTCCGCGAGTCTGAATGCCAGCTTGATTGCGATGCCTGATGACTTGAGGAGGGCAGCCATGCCTGCTGCCGCCCGCCTCCAAGAGGGAAAGGAAGGTGGAGAATTAATGAGCAGCCTTAAAAGCATTTTTATGGGGAAACAATAAAAAAAAGGCTGCCGTAACCCACTGGCGGCTCTCCTCGCTTAGCTGTTGGCCAAGGCTCCTTCCTCATTCGCGATCCCCAAGAAATGGCCTAATGGGGGTTTTATGGAGCTGGAGAGGCCAGGCTGCCAACATCAATCTTTCCCCTAAGCAGGGAGAAGGGGGCGACCCACGCAGGGCAGCTGGGAAGGACAGAGAGCCCCCAACCCCCCAGAAGAGGCTAAATGAGGCTGTCGGTCAATTAAACGACTTTACAACAAAGGAACCTTTAAAACCTCCCTCTGAATCCTTTTCAAAGGTTCCCTGTGATCACAGCTTCAGCAAAAGGATCGCTCCCCCCACTCCTCCTCCAGAGTACTCAGAGCTTCATGAAATACTCCCACTGCTGCTCCGGCTGCTGCATGTTAGAAAGGAAAAATAGCTTTGACATTTCCCTCCCGTGTCCCTGGAGCTCCCCAGAAGCGCCCTTAGCATGGTTCCCACGCGTGGTTAGTCCACTAACCCCTGCGCCGAGCCTTCTCCGACGCAAAAGGTATTGGACTTCAGCCCTCCTCATTTCCATCTGGGCTGGGAATGATGGGAGATGTGACTCGCCCACACGGAAGACGGTTGGCTCGGGATGAGGACTAGTTGAGTTTCTGAGGTTTCTGAGTTTTAAACCTTGCAAGCTGCTCCGTGTCCCTTGGCTGAGACGGGCTGCGAAATCAATCCCATCAGTGAATGTCGGTCCTTCCTTCCGTCCTTCAATTTCTGGCTGCAAATGCAGTTTCTCCCAGGAGCCCCACTTCAAGCAGAGTTTCGTTAACCCGAGGGATTCCCTGCCCCAGGAAGAGGCAAGAGCCATAAATGCCAAGCGGCTTAGAGGAGCCTCTGGGCAGGACGAGGCTATTAATGGGCGCTGGTGCAGCTGCTAATCCTTTAGAGCCAACAGTAGCTGAAGGTTTGCCTGATAGCCATCTGCTCCTTAATTATTGGTGCCAGGAGCTCTTCCTTTACTCTCTGGGCCGCCTGCGTGCTTCCCTCCGTTTCGGTGTCATATTTGGGTGGATCTTCCAGAGACAGCCCTGAACCTGTTAGAGGCAGCTATACCTGGGTGGGCGCCCCCGAAGGTGGACGCTTTTGATCTGAGGTCGCCTGCTCTCACGCCACCCCTCTTCCCGGGCTTCTGGCAGGTTGCTCCGCGTCCTGGGGCAAAGGCCATGGTGGTGAAGATTTACAAGAACGATGCTGACCAGGAGGGGATTGTGCGTGAGATCAGCTTGCTGCAGAAGCTCTCCCACCCCAACATCGTCAGGTAGGTCTCTTGAGTAAATCCTCTGGGGGGCGGGAGGCACGTAGCAGTAGGTCCTTTCAGCTTCCTTGGCCCTCCTACCTCCCACCCAATGTCTCCTTTTGTGTAAGGTACCTCGGGATCTGCGTGAAGGATGACAAGCTGTACCCCATTCTGGAGGTAAGAGGGGGGGATCTTCCCCTGCCCAAACAGCAGCCCTCAGTCACCCAGGCTAGGCTGCCTTTTAAAGGAAGGGGCCCTTGACCTTGGTGCCGGGCAGGAAGCAGGGATTTTCAGTGGTGGGATCGGCTCTCGGGAACGTCTTCCCGTGGGAAATTTGTCCGCCTTCTGGGAAAGCCGAAGCTGAGCTTCTCCGGAGGGCTTCTGTGGCCCGGCATGTCATATTGCCTTTAGACTTCTATCTCTTTTATTCTTGTCTTGCGTTGTTTTGTGGCATTCTTGTGAGCCTCCGAGAATCCCGCAATCGCAGCAACCCCCTCATTTGATAAATAAGTGTCATCTGTCCATGTGGCTTGCAATTGGCCTCGTGCCCCCAAAAGTGGGGAGTTGGGCTGATCTAGCTCCATATGGACCATATGTCTTTATGCTTTAGGACTGAGATTGCTGATGATGTAAAAAAAACAACAACAGTGTGCATCTCTGTTAAAAACAAACACACAAGGGAATTCCCAATGTGGAAAATCCTGCACTTAGAAATATAGAAGCTCAAGGGAGAAGAGCCTAATTTGTCCTGCAAGGTTCCTTTCTTTGTCTTCAGCATGGGGGAGCATGTAGTTCAGCCCAGCCTTCCCCAAAGGGGTGTTTGCCAGACGGGTTGAGCTACAGCTCCCATCCTCCTCAGCCGGTTGAAGATGGCAGGGATCCTGGCTGATGGGCCTGCGGGGCTGGGAAGGCAGAATGGCCTCCATCCCAGCCTCCGTGGGAAGCGACTCAAAGGCCCC